>NC_142063.1:278338297-278651631 GCF_059756535.1 Pantherophis guttatus | reverse complement strand
AAGGCAGTATAAAGTGGTATTAACTTCACACATGATCTTGATTGTATTCCTCTGTTAATGAAGCCTAGAACCGTGTTGGCTTTTTGGCAGTTGCAGCATACTGCTTGCTCATACTTAAGTTATTGTCCACTACGACTCCAAAATCCCTCTCACAGTTACTATTATTGAGCAGGATTTCAGATAAGAATCTGAACTATGTGGGGAAGATACTAGTTATAATGGATATTTCATTACTATACACTACAGATGAAGAAAAAAGAGGATCAAATCTCTAAGAAGCAATGTTATTGCTCTAGTTCATTCCTTAAGAAATTGTATGGGCTTCCTTAAAAATATATAAACAGAAAGTTATATTGAGTTTAGAATTATATCTATCTATCTATCTATCTATCTATCTATCTATCTATCTATCTATCTATCTCAGTGGTGAAATCCAAAAAATTTTATTACCGGTTCTGTGGGTGTGGCTTGGTGTGTGTGGTGTGGCTTGGTGGGCATGGCAGAGGAAGGATACTGCAAAATCTCCATTCCCACCCCACTCTGGGGTGAGCCAGTGGTATTTGCCGGTTCTCCGAACTGCTCAAAATTTCTGCTACTGGTTCTCCAGAACCTGTCAGAACCTGCTGGATTTCACCCCTGATTTGTGTGTATGTGTATATGTACATGTACATGTACATGTACATGTACCAAATTTATATTTATATAAATTAATATAAATTGATATAAATTTATTTTTATACCAAATTTATATAAAATGGTTTTTCGTGAATGCAACTGCTTGAGGGCTCTTGGATTGGAGCTGAAAGGTGAAAGGGAAGCAGTATGCTCCGTCCGATATTGGGGTAGTCCAGGTGCTTCGATAGAAAAACACTTATATATTCAAATATTATTCGGAATGACAACAAAAAATAATCCTCAGAGAGCACCTCTATTTTAATTCCTATCAGGAGTAATCTAAAACTTTCCATTCCCAAAATATTTTTATTATCTAGCCTAGAACTGAGTCAGGCAGAAGAGTAAACAGGAAGGTGGTCTAGATGGGGGAATACAGAAACCACAAACAGTTGATAAGAATTGGCATGAGGCCTTGTTTTTTTTAAAAAAGGCTGTTCCTTTTGCTTAGAATTATATATGAAGATTGTTAACTGAAAGAGTCAGTGAGTCATTGCTATTGATAACGAGACCATGAATCATTTTGGCAAGTATTTAATCTGCAAAACCTGAAGGTAATGAGAAAAATGACAAAGCCTCTTCCCAGGGGTTTTGATAATCAGGAAGACTGAACAGCGGGTGGGGGGCACATCATATCAGATAAAGGATGACTGAAACAAGGATAACATGATTGGGACAACTCTTTGTTTTTAAGGAACTTCCTCATTTCTGCAAGAAAATGTCAAAGATTTTTTTTTTCTCTTATTCCTCTAATTTGTAATAAATATGTCCCCTAGGATGGAGGTGGAGACTCTCTTGCTTAGTGGCCCTTAGCCTTCAATCCACTTTTTTTTTTTTAGATAACTGAAAGATCAGCTTGCTTTCTACATTAAAAAAAAATAACACTCTCTGTTGGATGGTCCTAACAAAAGAAGGATGGCAGCCTGCTCAATAAATATTTTTCCTCTCCCTCCCCCTAGTTGGTTTTCCTTATTCATCCTAAGGCAAAAGAAAAAATTCCACACTAGTTCTGTTTCTGCCCTTTTATTTGGGATAGAAGATATACATGAATTCATAACCTACAAATCTAGAAATAGGTAATGTAAGTATGTACAGATAGTCCTTGAGTTAAAACAGTTCATTTAGCGATCATTCAAAGTTACAACAGACCTGAAAAAAGTGACATGACTATTGTTCACACTTATGACGGTTGCAGCATCCCCATGGTCATGTGATCAAAATTCATAAAGTTGGCAACGGTCTCATATTTATGATGGTTGCAGTTTCCTTCTGACAAGCAAAGTCAATGAGGAAGGCAGATTCACTTAACAACCATGTTACTAACTTAACAATTGCGGTGTTTTACTTAACTGTGGCAAGGAAGGTGGTACATCACTGTGTTCACATCAGGGGTGGGTTTCACTTACCTTCGCTACAGGTTCACTTGCACGCATGCACTCGCTTTGCTCACACGCACGCCATGTCTACACATGCGCAGAAGCTTCTGTGCATGTGCAGAACATATTTTGTGACATCCAGGCGGGTGGGCGGAGCCTCCCGCCACTGCTGCTACTGGTTCACCTGAACCGGGGTGAATTGGTAGCAACCCACCACTGGTTCACATAATGAATCAGGATGCTGCTAATTTTATGATAGAATGGAATGGAATGGAATGGAATGGAACGGAACGGAACGGAACGGAACGGAATGGAATGGAATAGAATGGAATGGAACGGAACGGAACGGAACGGAACGGAACGGAACGGAACAGAACAGAACAGAACAGAACAGAATAGAATATAACTTTATTGTCACTTTATATGTACACTAATCAGCATACATTAAAATGAAATTTCATTGCATTCAGCTCTCAGAGGATAACCATTATGCATATACCCACATACCCACACATATACAATATGACACAGAGAAACATCACATAATTCAAATGTATACATATACGTGGCGAAAAAATGAGAATCCTGCGAGTTTACAAGACAGATGGCATAAGGAACAAAGCTGTTACAGAACCTATTAGTCCTGCTATAAATACTTCAAAACATTCTGCTAAAGGGGAGCAACAGAAACAGACCATGAAGTGGGTCTGTGGGGTCTCTAACAATGCTTCAAGCTCTAAGCACATAGCGCTTGTATGTAGTATCCTGAATAACAGGAAATGAGCTTCCTATAATCGTCTCAGCTGTACTTACCACTCTCTGTATGGACTTTCTATCTGAGGCACTGCTACCACCAAACCAAACAGTGATACAGTTTGTTAAAACATTCTCAATTGTGCCTCTGTAAAAAGCGGCCAGAATAAGAAAGATATGCTCTCCTCATCCTATGCAGGAAATGCAAACACTGGTTTGTACAGTTCTCTAAAGATAATGTACGACGAGACCATCAGATTATTATTTATCTGCACTCTCAGAGATTTAATTCTGTTGACCACCTCCACAGCTGCAGCCTTGATACAAAGTGGAGTATGACTATGCCAGCTCTTTCTAAATGAGCCGCGGGTGGTTAGAGTGCAGTATTGCAGGCTACTTCTGCTGATCACCGGCTGCCAGCAGTTTGGCAGATTGAATCGTGCCAGGCTCAAGGTTGACTCAGCCTTCCATCCTTCCGAGGTGGGTAAAATGAGAACCCAGATTGTTGGGGACAATGTGCTGATTCTGTAAACTGCTTAGAGAGGGCTGTAAAGCACTATGAAGTGGTATATAAGTCTAAGTGCTATTGCACTTTGTTTTATTAACATTCAAAACCGGGTTATTTTTATTGCACCAGTCCACCAAAGCCTTCACCTCCTCCTGTACGAATCTTCATTGTCATCCTGGATAAGACCCACCACTGTTGTGGAAAAGGCCACAAGATTAACAACTCTCTCATTTAACAATTCATTTAACAACTCTTTCACTTAACAACATAAATTTTGAACTCAGTTGTGGTTGTAAGTCAAGGACTGCACATATGTAAGTGTGTATTGAATTTTTATCCTATCTTTCCATCTAAGTAGACTGCTCAAAGGTAACTGAAAGAAGCATCCACATGAATATCACTATCCATGGCTGGGGAAACAACTGATGAAACATTGACACAATGCAAATTCTGTTACTGTTGTGTCATGACGTGAGCATGCAAGGGAGGAGAGACATCACTGGGACATCACAGTGTCTATACGTGGATACCTACCTACATTTGTTTCAAATATGAGCCTTCTTTTCTGCTCTGAAATCATACTCCATTAGATTATCATATACTAGGTCATATGTTTTTCTACAGTTCAAAATAAGCAAATGCTATTCTTGCTGATTTTAAAAATGTAATGTTAAATGAAGATGTCTGCCAACAATACAATATGTCTTGACAGGCCTGTCTGATTGAAGCACTCTTTTGAGAGCAGAAAGATTAACAGGAAAATTAATATATTGAAGGATTATAGGACACAAGATACTCCTAAAAAGGACATTGATTTTCATTTGTTAAATGAAAAATTAATTTTACAAGTTCATTTTTGTTACCAGCACCTTGGGCATTAAGCATTAAATTAACCACATTATGCTGTACATTAATTAATTTAGAATAATGCGAAAAAATATAGAAGGGCGAAACTTGTAAAACTTGTGGCCTTTTACACTGTAGTCAAAACATCAAATTAGCTGCATCCTGATATAAAAGTCATTATGTGGATAAAGTGTTGCAATTTGGTTCTGCATAATAATCTAAATTAACCTTCTCCAATATGGTGTCTACAATTTCCACAGCTATGCTTAATGGGAATTTTGGGATTATATTGAAATACTTTTTAAAAAAAAAATCAGCACATAAAATAATAATTGCTGACCCATTTATAACTCTTACAGGGAAATGTATGTGGATTTGTTCAGCATACTTGAAAATAAGCCTGAACAAAGCACAATGCCTTCTTTAATGCTAACAATATCTTCATTGTGATATCCTTGGTGCCCATCGAGATTGGCTGTTTGCTTGCTGATGTTTCATTACCAAACTAGGAAACATCTTCAATAAACTTGTGTCATTCATGAAATCCAGATAATTTAACACATGAAGAGATTCAACAAACTCAGAAGTCCATACAACCCCACTTCGTGTTGATGTCCCCAAAGGCTCCAGAGACACTTGTCCATTGAGTGTGTTCTACAGAAAAAGCCAGATTGGGTGACTAAAGAACCAGGTAATGAGGGAGCCCAATTCACATGGAGACCAATGTTCTGGCAGTCATATCTGTAAATCTTTCCCTCCTGCAGGCCTTCACACTCAACACAGAAATACTTGCAATATCTAATAACATTTGAATGATGTTAACTTGGGACACGACCAGCAGAATCCTGGGGCATCAACAAAGTTGAGATGGCCACACTCACATACAAAGAAGCAAGATTTTAATTGTGTTGTCATGATTTTAATTGTGTTGTCATGATTGCCATCTTGACTTTTTTCACTTCTCCACCAGAAGCTCTTGACACATCTTTTCTGATCCATTCACATTCAGACTTGTGAACTTGGTTTCAGAGTTCTTAAATTCTAAAATTCTACAGAGTTTATTTCCTTTCCATCTCTTCTTAACCTTCCAGAAAGAGTCCACTGTCATACCATTTCATTTTTTCTCTGGTGCGGCTCACTTTTTCATCCTTGCCATGCTACTTTCTCTATATAGTTTTCTTTCCTTCCATCAATCCAAAACTAATTTTAGATTCAAATCTTCTGAAATTAATCCCCTAAATTCTCTCTCTCACACACACACACAAATGCATACCGAGTCCCTTCCAATTAATGTAACTGAATGTTTTTTTTCTCTAATGAAAAAATGTGGGACATTAAATAAAGAATAACCTCCACCCTCAATTTAATTAATTTTGTCTTAATCACTTTATCCTAACAGATTAATTTTCAGGTGAAATCCATCAAACCAGTCTCCCTTCAGTTATCCCTGATAATAATTTAGTCTCTACTCCAAAATAAGAGCCATAATTTTCTTTTCTGTCCCAAGCGACTTTTCAGTGATGAATACAACAAAATCCACAAACTGTAAATTTGCATATTTAGGAATCTATAGAAGATTTGGAGAAGGGGGAGGACAAATGAATTGAGCACCATGGACTCATTGACAAACAATATGATTTATATACATTCATCAAATGTCTTGATGTGTCTGACTCATTAGAAAACCACATCATTTGCACAATGATATAATACCCTGATGTCATGTAGCTGATCCTAGGACAGTTTACTGTTCAATCTAAAGCTGCCTGCAGTTATATTCCAAATAACTTCTTGAGCTCTATCATAAATTATCCATAAAGCACAATAAAGCCTGCCATGGTTAATAGAAATCCATTGTGGGTTGTCTAGAGGAATTTCATATAGTAGATTGTTCCAGGGTGCCTTTTGTTCTTAGTCTGCTTAAAGATGGGACTGCCAAAATGATGGATAAATGACTGTACATGTAAATGTGTTTATGATAAATAAAAATAAAAAACTTTTTAAAAAAAAGATGGGGCTGCCAAATCGGGTATCCCACATTGAGGCAATAATCCATTGCTGGATTTACTTGAATATCATGCAAAAATTTAGAGCTGCTTTTGATGATTTGACCCCGAACAGCAAGAGCAAACTGGGAGATTTGCAAGTGAAGCAAGGGAACCCCAATCCAGGTTTCCATATCTGATTTCCAGGTATATGCCAGAAATATGAGATGGGGGATGATCTTGCTGTGATTGATCAGTTTTGAGAAAGATTTGGCATGAGTTGAGAAATGTTCCAATGTTTTGTATTTTTTTTTAAAAAAAGTTTTTTATTAAATAAACATTAAAAACATTGGACACAGTGTAACCATCCTGATTTTGTCATTTCCATACATATTTTTAACATAACAACAAATATAATTACTAGTTATCATACAGTACTCCTCTGATCTTATAAACATACTGTATCTCTTGTCCTCATTTGTATATTTGCCTAAATATTGCCCATTTTTAGTTCTACAAACCCTAGATCTTTTCTACTCCGACTCCTTTTCCTCCTTTCCAACCATTAGTACAGTTTGTTCCAGATTTCATAGTATTCTGCCTCACCCTTATTTTTGTGTTCTAGTGTCAACCTGTCCATTTCCGCGCAGACCAAGATTTTCTTTATTATTTCTTCTTCGGGAGGGCGGGGTTCCTTCATTTTTCCAGTATTGCACATAAACCAGTCTTGCTGCTATTATGACATGCAGCATTAAGTATAGCAATCCTTTGCCATATTTCTCTTCTGTAATTCCTAGTAGGAATAGTTCTGGTTTCAAATCTTATGTTTTAGTCTAGCATCTCTTCCAACCATGTCTTTGTCTGATGCCAAAATTCCCTAGCATTTGTACATAAGCACCACATGTGATAAAAAGATCCTAACACTGAGTTACATTTCCAACACTGCAGTGATAGATTCCTGTTCATTTTTGCTAACCTTGTACGTGGAAGGTGCCACCTATAGAACAATTTATATAGATTTTCTTTGTACACAGTGGCTAAGGTTAGTTTCCTGTTTCTCTCCCATAAGTCTTGCCATTGGTCCAGATCAATATTGTAACCAAAGTTTTGGGCCCATACTACCATGGTTTCCTTCAATTGTTCTTATGCCATTTTATATTCCAGTAAATATTGATAAGTTATCTTTATTGCCTTTTCATCCGTTCCTAACAAAATTTTGTCTAGCTCCATTAATTCTTTCTTAATACCCATCCAATGTTTTGTATTAATTGATAGGTGATTGGAGAAGTTGATTATTAGTCTATATTTATTGAATTATTTTTGTAGTTTTGCATATTTTAGGCATGTGCCTATTATTTTTGTGTTGACCGATACTGGAGGCTTATCATAGCTGGGTCACCTAGCTATGAGCAATTTCCACTGCTTGGCATAGATCAATAGGATTTTCTATTTTGGGGGACAAACTATACCTCTCTAAGTAAGCATTCTTCCATTCACTTGTTCTTGTTTCTTCTATCCAAAGCAATTTGATCTTGGATCAAAGCTTCAGTCAATGTAACAAAGCTGCAAGACTTACATTTTAGTTCAGGTGTTATAAATTCTTTGGCTGACTGTCTCTTTTTGTAGACATGACCTGCAGACAATTTTTTCTATCAGTTACTTTTTTCTCCCACAATACATTGGGGTGGGGGGTTTTCAACTGTGGCAAATATCAACTTCTTCAACTACTCTGTGTCCAAAGATGCTTTAAATATACAGGAAACTATAAACTGCTGTCTCCAATTCAGAGCAGAATGGAACTGATTTCATGCCAAGCAGGTAATCATCTATTATCATAGCAATTATGGTATTTGCTTCCTGATTGTAGAAAAGTCAGTTTCCCTCCACCCCACATCTTCTGCATTATTTGTCTTAGCTTGATTTACCATGAAGCAGGTTAAAATTATTTTTTATGTGTGATTGTCATTTCTAAAATAATTATTTAAGCAATAGAAAATACTGCTATATGTTTTCCATCCCCTATTTCCTGCTGTGGAGCCCCAATTTCTAGTCAGCCACCAGTTTGCTGAGAGTAAAAGAGACAGACAGACAATTATTTAGTGTATGATGAGAACATGAGAAAGAGAAGTAAACATAAACACATAACCCATATAATTATATTATTTATTTATTTATTGTTTTTATTTATTGGTTCGATTTATATGCCGCCCTTCTCCGGAGACTCAGGGCGGCTTACAATGCGTTAAGCAATAACCTTCATACTTTTGTATATGCCTGCTTAGTAGGGCTTTCGCCCACCCCAAGCGGTGTTCTTTTTTATACAAAGTCAGCTTATTGCCCCCACAATCCGGGTTCTCATTTTACCTACCTCGAAAGGATGGAAGGCTGAGTCAACGTTGAGCCTGGTGAGATTTGAACTTGCAGTAATTGAAGGCAGCTGGTGCTACTTAACAGCACTTTAGTCTGCTGCACCACCAAGGCTCTTAACCCTCTATAAATATAAACCCTTATAAAACCTCTATAGGGGTACAACAGTGACTTTATAATTGGATGTCCAGTTCAGCTATCCAGGTGATCACATCTGGCATTGCTTCATAGAGATCTTCTAGGGAACCACAGAACACACGTCATGGGCAATCTTACACAATATGTTTAATAGTTTGCATATTAGCCCCATAGTTGCAACAAGAGGGATCTTTCCAGTCCCTTTAATAAAAGGCAGAGACATGTCTCCCAGTGTCACACCTAATTCTATTCATATAGCAAATTGGAGAGGGGATACCTATGCATTTGTAGGTGGTAGGTAAAACAAATAAAGCAATGTCTGTGAAATACCTATCCTCATCCACCAAATTGTTTCCTTCATAGAGCAGAATATACCTGGAATCCTACTTTCCATCTCTATTGTGCTACTGTTATGTACATAAAAGAGATAAGGCTGAGATAACTTAAGCCCCTTCTTCCCTATAGATTGTCTCCATTAGCTCTGGAAACTCCTGGGCCTTTTGATATATTAAATTAGACATTCAAATATTGTAGATTGTTGAAACTAATGCACATGTCTTTTGACTGGCCTTTGACCTATGGTTGCCAGTGAAATGTTTTCATCTGTCCACCTTAACCCACACCCCCAGAAAGGGATGGCCTTTATTTATTACCATTGGCATTCAAAATTATCTATGTAGAAGCATGCATCTAGATTTATTCTTCATAGATAATTCAAACCTTCATTACTCTTAATTGGTTTTTTATTGGGTTTCCAAATACAGACAAAACAATACCCAGGGAAAACAAATTACAAAGTATTGCTTCTGAGAAATTGTGTAATAGAATTGTAAAGAATAATATATGTTAATAAATAAAAATGGAAAACCACAAGAGGAAAGAAAATCAAGAAAAGACAATAAAACACTGAAAAATAGATGTGATGTCTTGCCCCATGAGAGCTCAGCCAGCATTGCTAATAATTGAAGATTAGAAATGCAATCTTTGCTGCAGAGATTAATTTTTGACACAGAATAGAGATGAATAAGAATGTTGAGATCACAAATATTTTGTTGAACAGGGATAAGCAAACAGCCAGGATGATGTTTGTAATTCATAATTCAGTCACCAAAACAAATATACCAGTTTTTACACCAATAGTTGTACCATGTGAACTGTTACCGGTGTTTTCATTTCAAATTTCAGTTTCATTTTTAACACATATTTTTTGATTATTGTTCTTTTATCATACTAAAATTCATGGGCTGAATTGGGCTACTATTAAAAAACATTGTCAGCAAGATCATATATTTGAATCATAAAGCTGATCTTCTGTTTGAAGCAGGGGTGGGTTCTACTTGCCTTTACTACCGGTTCACAGTGGGGACGCGCGTGCATGCTTGCTTTGCTTGTGTGTGCGTGCACGCGCTCTTCTGTGCATACACAGAAGCTTCTGCACATGGGCAGAAGTGTTTTGATGACATTGGGGTTGGTGGGCGGAGCCTCCCGCCAGTTTTACTACCGGTTCTATAGAATCGGTGCGAACTGGGGGCAACCCACCACTGGTTTGAAGCCTTCAACTTGCAAGATCTTACCCTAACCCTAACTTCTCATCCATTTCATTATCTTCCATTATCTTTTAAAATGCAATATGTTTTTCAAAATTGTCAATAGAGATTCTCAGTCATCCATATCATGGTTGTCCCAAAGGTGCTTTTCTGGTGTTTTCTTTTCTTTTCTTTGGAAGACATTTTGCTTCTCACCCAAGAAGCTTCTTCAGCTCTTATTGGATGGTGGGGAATGGAAGGATTTATACTCCTTGCAGATAACTCGTCATTTGCATTCTTTTACCAAGGCATTAAGGCCTCCTGGAGGTTTATCTGTGTCATCAGGGTCACCTGAGTAGTTCAAATGGTTGTGGAGTCTGCTTGGAACTGTTGAAAGGACTGTGTTGTAGACTGGAGATAGATGATGTCGTAATCTCAGCCCAGACCACATATGTGTCATCCTGGACTCTGCCTGACCACTAATTATTTTAAATACAATGAAGGTTTCTACAGACAAAAACACGGCTGCACCATGGATTCATCTGTGCCTCCCATTGTGGCCAATTTCTACATGGAAGAGATAGAAATCAAAGCCCTAGATTCCTTCACAAGAATTCCACCCACTCACTGGTATAGATATGTGGATGATACTTGAGTCAAGTTCAAAACACAGGAATTGGGAGTGTTCACCAAACATGTCAACTCTGTGGACAGATACATCAAATTCACACAGAAGTTAAGGAAAATAGCCAGCCTTCCTGGACTGTGCAGTATACATTAAGGAAGACAGAAGTCTACAAAAAACCCATCCACACAGATCAATATTTACATTTTGATTCTCACCACCCACTGGAACACAAAATGGGAGTCATCAGAACCTTACACCACTGAGCTGAAGGCCTGCCTACCAGCAAAGATGAGAAAGAAAAAGAAGTAAAACACATCAAGGAAGCCCTCAGAATGTGTGGCTATTCCAAGTGGGCCTTCATCAAACCTCAAAAAAGACCCTACAGGAGCTCCTCCATAACAGACAATGAAGAGGACAGTAAATGAAGCAACATTATCATTCCATACATTGCAGGCATATCATAAAAGCTCAGGAGGATCTTCAGCCAACACAACATACATGCACACTTCAAACGCAAGAATACACTAAGACAGATGCTTGTCCACCCCAAGGATAAAACACCCAGACACAAACTAAGTAATGCTATATATGCAGTACAATGCAGTGAGCCATGTGTAGCTCTGTACATTTTTTAAAAAAATTGATTTATATGCCGCCCTTCTCCGGAGACTCAGGGCGGCTTACAATGTGCTAAGCAATAGCCTTCATCCTTTTGTATATTTATATAAAGTCAGCTTATTGCCCCCACAACTGGGTCCTCAATTTACCTACCTTAGAAAGGATGGAAGGCTGAGTCAACCTTGAGCCTGGCGAGATTCGAACCTGCAGTAATTGCAGGCAGCTGGTCTTAATAACAGGGTGCTTTAGACCACTGTACTACCAAGGCTCTTTTTATTGGAGAAACATTGGAGAAACAAAACAATTACTTATAGACACATGGCATAACACAGGAAAACAAATCCATCAGGACTAGATTCAGCAATCCATCTGCATTTAAAAGACAAAGGCCACTCTTTTGAAAACAGCAAAGTCCACATTTTGGACAAAGAGGATCGCTGGTTTTAAAGACGGGCTAAAGGGGCCATCTATGGCAAAATTGAACAGCCCTTTCTCAACAGAGGGAAACGGATACGACATCATCTATCTCCAGTCTACAATACAGTCCTTTAAACAGTTCCAAGAAGGCTCAGGTGAACTACTAATGACACAGATAAACCTCCTGGTGGCTTTAACAACTCACTAAAAGAATGCAAATGACCAGTTTTTTGCAAGGAGTTAAAATCCTTCTATTCCCCACCTTCCAGTCAGAGCTGAAGAAGCTTCTTAGATGAGAAGTAAAACATCTTCGAAAGAAAAACCAAAAAGTCCAGCTGCCTCTTGAAAAAGCACCTTTGGGACTTTTCAAAATCATGCACTATTTTTCTGACCACATACAATGACTCTGTGTGTGTGTGTGTGTGTGTGTGTGTGTGTGTGTGCATACCAAAAGAGCATTTAGGAGCATTCATCTCAGCAACCATCTTGAGAGTTGATAGAAATTGGATAAATCATAGCTATTGTCAAACAGGAAAGCTGAAATAACTTTTTTTTTTTTTACTTCTGGCATCTGATATAGAATGACTTTGTCCTATGTATTCTCCCAAACCAGCATATAGATTGAGAATCAATTGCCTGTTACTACTGAAATTCTAAAATTAAAACCTGGCACAGTCCTAATATTAATATTTCATAAGCATGCAAAATGTTAGATTAATACTGACATCATTATGCAAGTATATTATGTTCACACAGCAAATTATGGAGACATTTATATCCTAAATTAGATATTTTAACGCTATGTATTTGATGGACATATTTAAAGATATCTAACCTTTAAATGGCTAAATGGCTTGGAAAAGAAGCAACTATAAACTTACCATAAAGCTTAGAAAATACTATCAAATATAATACATCAGAAAATAAATTATTTATTGGCCAAATTGTAATAGCTAAAAATCACAGGTTAACTGTGTTTCTGCCAGATGTGATATGAGATCATCTAAAAGTTTTGAGATTAAAGCTGAGAAATATCACCCTGTCAGCGGTGGGTTTCACATTATGTTACTACTGGTTCACGCCCCACATGCATGCTCACTTCATGTGTGTATGCGCCCAATTTGCGCACGCCACTGCCTTCCACACATGCGCTTTGCTCATGCATGCATCTTTTGCGCTTGCGCCCGGCCTCAAAAATGTGCCTAAATAGGATGGCATAGAGCCGGGGCGGGTAGGCAGGGCCATCCGTGATTTCCGCTACCAGTTCAGGAGAACCGATCCAAACCAACTGAATACCACCTCTGCACACTGTTCTACACAGGTGTCCACCAAGGACAGGCAAAATAAAATATATAACCCTAAAATAATTATTGCTAAATTCTGTATTACATACTGAACCATTAAATGGATATGAAGTTCTGTGTATTATGCATCAAAGGGAAAGTGGTTTAGCAAATATATGTTACATATTCGGTGATTTAAAAAATATTTAAAATAAAGATATATTTTCAAAAAAAGATATTATCTACAAATTGACAGATAAAATGTTGAAATCGTACAATGAATCCTATTCTCCAAGTTTAAGTTCCCAATCAGAGATTGTTGTCTTTTCCTCAGTGGAGTGCAAAGTTTGTTTTTGCAGCCGTAAGCATGTATCTTAATAAATTATGGTACTTTTTTATTGATGTTCTCTGGCATTACAGCTATCAAAATGTGATTTCATTTTAAATTTAAATCCCTAAAACTTTATGAATGTATATTTCTTTCTAATACTCCAGGGGGGGTTATATATCTATCGCATATGGTAATATATTCCTTCTATCTCAAGGCATTTCCAGCATTCATTAAAATATGGTTTGCCTGTTTGGGCAACTATTGATAGTTGAATACCATCTGTAAAACATTTTATACTATTTCTCTCTCATACCATAGCTTAGGGTAAATTTTATAGATTTGCTCCATAGTTCTTCCCACTGTTGTATTGAAACTATTGTCTTGAAGTTTTGTATATATTTAGTGATAGATAGATAGTGTAGATGTAGATTTAGTTAATTTCTTTTCTGGTAGAAATAGGAAAGAATGCAGGTAATGCTCAATTTATAACTACAAATGGGCCCAAAATTTCAGCTGCTAAGCAAAACAGTTGTGAATTTTGCCCCATTTTACAACTTTTCTTGCCACAGCTATTAAGTGAACGGTTACTGCAGGTTAGTAACACGTTAGTAACATGGTTGTTAAGTGAATCTGGCTTCCCCATTGACTTTGCTTGTCAGAAGGTCACAAAAGGTGATCATACGATCCCAGGACACAGCAACTGTCATAAACACAAGTCAATTGCTCTAAAAAGATGTATTTTATGTTTTATGTTTAAAAAAAAAAAAAAAAAAACTTTTTCCCAAAAAAAATACAAGTCAGTTGCCAAGCATTTGAATTTTGATCAGATGACCATGAAGATGCTGCAACGGTCGTAAGTGTGAAAAATGGTAATAAATTACCTTTTCCGGTGATGTTGTAACTTTGACACTCACTAAATGAACTGTTGTAAATTGAGGACTATCTGTCTATTGACATTGCAAAAGCACATCTTATCACTGGATCCAAATACGTTAAAGCTCATACATTACTGGACAAATACTTCATCCACTTTTTGCTTACCACACTCTTAATGAGATGGTATGTTGGAACAAAAAGGCCCTAACCCAACAGTAATTATGGAAGGATGAGTTGACTCATTGTCTGGCCAGGAACATTTGCATTCTCTCATTTCCCTCAAGAGGAACAAAAGGGCTTCATTTCTTCTCAGTGATGTTGATACATTGCAAGATGCGATGGGCAACATTAATAACATGTAGTGAATTTCAATTCTCCATGATCTTCAGCTAAGCAGGGATCATGCTGTGAATGACCACTGCAGTAGATGGACATCTGCCACCAATACCTTCCCCAGTTGTCAAAAGGGGCTACTTCATATAGGAACAACACTTACACATTTCAGAAGAATTGGACTGATTCAATGAGTCATTCACATCTGGAAGATAATTAATAGAGCCGTGGTGGCTCAGTGGTTAGAATGCAGTATACTTCTGCTGACTGCCGGCTGCCTGCAATTTGGCAGTTCGAATCTCACCAGGCTCAAGGTTGACTCAGCCTTCTATCCTTCCAAGGTTGATAAAATGAGGAACCAGATTATTGGGGACAATATGTTGATTCTGTAAACCGCTTAGAGAGCCCTGTGAAGCAGTATATAAGTCTAAATGCTATTGCTATTGCTAATAGGGAAATCAAAACTTGTGAATAAATGATGGCTTTTCTTCTGTACGAGACCTCCTGGATGCCATCTGAATATTTTTACCTAGAGCAATTTACTGGGCAAATAATAAATATATAGGGCAGAAATTTGTTAATTTATTAATAAATAAAAGGTGTTTGAAACAAGACTGCTTTTCAGCTGTATCATTTTAAAACATTTTATTGGGCATAGAAGTTGGTATCATGAATACAAATCAACCCAAGCTTTCTGCACAATAAACACAGGTGCAGTTGCCTTTTTTTTTTTTTAAAGAAATCACTTTTTTTTCCCCTGGTCTGTCTTTTTGAAGCCATCCAGTGGCTTGATTTGATGAGGATTTAGAGACTGTGTTCTAAAACATAATAAAAAATAGAGAGCCTTTGCAATAATCATTAGACTGCATTCAAAAAAACAAGGAGGAAAGCATTTGTTTATAGCCCTTTTAATTAACATTATCTGTGGTACACAGCAAAATAATGTTAATCATGAAAAACTAATGCAATATTTAGTTTCAGATGGCATTTACACTTCTGAACTTGTGCTTCTCATAATTAATCTAATATGATTGGCAAATGTTATGAGATCCCATATAAAGCCCATTTGGTTTTATTTAGGTTATTTAACAATGAGACTGTTTTTGCATTATCTTTTTAGTCTGAGTTGGAATGTACAACAAAGGGGGAACAGAGTAAATTATATTTATTTGGCTAGTATGCATAAATGCCTTGATAAACGCAATGGAGTGGTATATTGTGTGCATAAAATTAAAGCCTTCTCTATAAAGACTTTGCCGTTCATATGGATGAAATGGATGGAAACTAATCAAGGAGAGAAGCAACGTGGAATTAAGGAGAAACTTCCTAACAGTGAGGACAATTAACCAGTGGAACAGCTTGCCTTCAGAAGTTGTTGGTGCTTCATCACTGGAGGTTTTTAAGAAAAGACTGGACAACCACCTATCTGAAATGGTATAGGGCAGTGATGGCTAACCTTTTCGCCATCATGTGCCAAAAGCGGGGAGAGTGCGGGGTGGTTGCACACGTGCATGCCCACACCCATAATGCCATGCGCTCTCCCCCCCACATGCATGTGTGACCTTCTCCCGCTTTTCGCATGTGATGGCATGGTTGACCCAGTAGGCCCATTTTTCGCCCTTCCCAGGCTCCAGAGGCTTTCTAGGAGCCTGGGAAGGGCAAAAACAGCCTTCCCCACCCCCACCCCCCGGAGACCAGAAACAGCCCATTTGCCCAGAAGGCCCGAAAATCAGCTGGCCAGATCACACATGCATGCTGGAGCTGAGCTAGGGCAATGCTCGCGTGCCCACCAATATGGCTCCATGTGCCACCTGTGGAACGCATGCCATAGGTTCGCCATCACAGGTATAGGGTATCCTGCTTGAGCAGGGGTTTGGACTAGAAGCCCTCCCAGGTACCTTCCAGGTCTATTCTGATTGATTGATTGATTGATTGATTGAAGCTTATGTGTGATCCTGATCCTTCACACCTCATGATTAGGGATATATCATCATGGAGAAAATCTATGTGGATGCTAGGAGCTGAAAATGACTCAATAGCACACAATCAATCAGCCAATCAAAAGAAATTTATGAAGAATCCACTGTAGACTGTCTGCTGAAAGTTGGTTCATTTGAAGGGCTACATTGGAGAATTAGTAGTGTTAGTAGACTGGAAGTGGAGTGCTGGTTCACCCACAGCCATGGAAATTCCCTGGGTGACTTTGGACAATCAAGCTGAGACTAATCTACCTCACTGGGTAGTAAGGTTGCTGTGGGGATAAAATAACCCCATATAACCTATTATGAACTCTTGGAGAAAATGTGGGCTATAAATCAAATAAAGAAATACAAAATATTTTGGCTTTGTGTTGGTATATCTGAAAACAGAATATGTTAGGACTGTTCTTTCTCTTTGCAACTTGTGGTGGACCATTTACACCCTGGAAAGAGCTCCTTCGTAATCTTCTTCTTACTGCTGAGCTCAGATGAAACATTCCTTTTTAAGTCCATTGCTAGAAAAAAGCCTAGGAACCTAAATCTTTGCAGGCCACTTTGCGTCTGTCTAAAAAAATGGGAAAAGGAGACAAAACTCCTTTAGTTTGCTTACTTTATATATAGGAAGAGCAGCCCAAATCCTCAGAAAAACATCCCCATATTAATTCTGGTTGCATTTTTGAAATGAAATTCCCGGAGCTATTAGTAGTGATTAGGGTTTATTCCATCAATTCTTATTTGCCAACCTCTACAGTTGCATGGAACCAGGGTTTGAGACATTGGACAAAGTATCTGGTTACAAAATTGTAAATATGTTATCATTCAGATGCTTCAGACACATTTACATGTGTAATGATGACAATGAATGATATCAAGGTAATTTGAATATTTATTTTTGTTCATAAATACCATCCCTTGCAATACTTTGTATCATAGCAACATGAGTATGCTGATAGTATTTGACTTGATTTCCCTTCTTTGCTAGGACTGGGGGAGCAGGAACATTTGTTTTTTCAGAAGTTACAGAAGCTCAGGAATGTTCAACAGTGACCTGTGTGTGTGTATGTGTGTGTGTGTGTGTGTGTGTGTGTGTGCGCGCGCGCGCTTTCCTCCTGATCAACTGGAGCACAGATTGACTTATGGCGATTTCAACGGATACCATCATTTGGACAAATGCAGATGTTTGTTAAATTGCTTTGGAAAGACTGGGGAGTGAAAATGATGGTGGTGTGGAAGTACCTACAGTTTCTTGTAATGTGAACAGGAGTGATAGATTATTGGCATCAGTGGTAGGTTGCCCCCGGTTCTATAGAACCAGTAGTAAAACTGGCAGGAGGCTCCACCCACTGACCCTGACGTCATTAGAAGTGATCTGCGCATGCACAGAAGCAAGGTATGTGTGCAAGTGAAGTGAGCGTGTACTCACAATCCCATTGCGAACCGGTAGTAAAGTAGAACCCACCCCTGATTGGCATGAATAATCCTGCCAGTTTCCATCATTTGCAAGCAATGGGCAATCTAACTCACAGCAGTTCTGAACAACTTTTTATTTATTTTTATTTTTTATTTATTTATTTGTCAAGCATGTATAAGATAACATATAAGTATAAACGTGATTATGTAACATATAAGTATAAACATGATTATACAGGATATGGATACGAATAAATGGGGACAGTAGGACAGGGACAGTAGGCAGATGTTTTGAATAAACTCACAGCAGCCCTTCAAAGATGACCAAATCAACCAAAACAGTACATCAGGAAGCTATCAGTAGACAAATAATGATGAGAAATAAGTAACCAAACTTATTGCTACAAGATTCCCCTTAATGCAAGCTCTCACTTGTGCCTAGTTGGACTCACTCTTTGTCTTCCTCTAGCAGCAATTTATCTTCCACCAGTTCATTGACCAAGAACCAGGGGGTCAACCAAGACCCACCCACATAGATCATCCAAGGCTGCTGTTGCTTGCTCAAAGTATAGCCAGTTCTCATTTAGTGACCACAACTGGGACTGGCAATTCAGTCATTCAGCAAAGGAGGCCCTAAGTGAAACATTGTGCTTACAATTTTACTTCAGTTTTTCTTCACTATACAGACTCGCGAAGGTTCTAAATATGAAGTTAGTTTTTTCATTACCATTGTAACTGTGAAAAATTGTTAAACAAGGATTTTTGGTAGTGACTGGACTATTTGTATTGACTAAGGCCTTAGTTTAACTTGCACCAGAGGTTCAGGAAGTCTTCCAAGTTCCCTCTGGAAGCCCATGGGTTCATTAGAAGCCTGGGCCTACTTTTTGAATAATTTCCTCATCTCTGCAGTGAGGAGTAAACACAGTAAACTATATACAAAAAGGAATGATCCATCCATGCAAGGGACTAATATATCATCCTCAACTCCAAATCCCATTCTTGCTGCTCCCAGACAAACCCTGTCTGACTCACACTAAGGTAGAGTGACACAGACATACCACTCTACCTGTGCCTGTTACCACCCTAATCTGCAGTTTTCTGAACACCGGTTAGTGGCACACTATTTCTCTCTTTATTTGAAATTGCTTTCATTGCACAGTGATTGTTTTCCTACTTATTTTCTCATCAGGAAAACAAAATGCCTGCTCCAGTCATGAATGGAACAAATAAAATAAATGACTGCCCAGGTGTGACTGTAAAATGGAGCAATAATAAAAGAACCTAATTCCCAGTCATTTCAGACATGTGCCTAATTTTGATTTCCTACAGTTTTGAAAGCAAGCAACATCTTCAAAATCTGATTTGGATTTATCTCAAGCATTCCATTTCTGTGATCATCTCAAATGGCATACATATTGAACAGCAATGATGAAGTACTGTACATGTTTGCTGTAACTATAAAGTAAGTGGGGAAGATAAAAGGAAGAATATACATTCAATAAATTAATAAAAACAGCAATAGTTTTCAATTTCAGACAGCTGAAGAAACTTAGACCATGAACTCATATCTATCTCTATCTATACATCTACATCTATCTATATCACCTATATCTCTATCAATATCTACATCTATCCAGTGGTGGGATTCAGCCAGTTCGCACCACTTCAGGAGAACCTGTTGTTAACTTTCTGAGCAGTTTGGCAAACTGGTTGTTGGTAGAAATCATTAGGGCAGAGAACCGGTTGTTAAATTACTTGAATCCCACCACTGCATCTATCTATATCTTTGTATTTATATATGTATACACAAATATGAATATTACAAAAATGTACACATATACACATGCTACACAGAGGAAAATCAGATATTACTATTATACAGTATTAAGGAAATATTGAAAGCCCATAATCAATCCAATTTTTGTAAATTCCTACTCATGGGATAGTATTATAAAATAGCAATATCATAAATGTAAGGACAAAACCTAATGAAAAAAAGAATGCACAATGCACAAGTGGTTTGCACACCAAACCACTATTTAGTGAAAGAGTCACTGTCCAAAAACAGAACTCAATGGCATTTTCTCCTAAATTCTTCTAGGTACAACTACTCGTTATGGAAGTTATACCTATTTTATTTTATCCTTGAGAATCAAGTTTTTGAATATACCCCATTATCTTTTGGAATTAACATTTTTATTGGTTTGATCAATTATGCTTTCAGGAATGAAAATTATAACTGATATAAAAGTTTAAAGCATAGTGAATAGATTATGCATTCAATAAAACTCTAATGATAAAATTGTAAGCAAGGAAGATAAGGAAACAGTATTAACAATCTCTTAATCCTTCATAGTAATCTAAAATGAATATGCCACATATTTAAATTATGCAGGGTTATCAAGAAAAGCAAACTATGGATTGATAACTTATCTGCCCTCACACACACACACAATGTATGCTAAGACTGAAAAGCAATTTGATCTACCCTGACGGTTTTGGACTGCAATCCTTTATCATTGGTCATATTGTCTGAACATAAAGAGAACTGAAGACCAGAACTTTTTAAGAACATTTAAAGATACTTATCCATGTATAGATGCAACACCTTTGTCTTCTTATTCGGTTTCTCTTACAATTTAGTAACATTGACCAAAATATGTCCAATATCCTCATTGCCACATAAAAAATGAGTCCAAATTTTGGAATAGTTTTTCATTCCCACATTGCTGGGTTTTTTCACAGTTAATGGGTGTGTTCCATTTCCATAAATTTAATAGTACACCGATTTAGCAAGTTCTCCACTTTTTCCTTAGAAGCTTTTTAAGGGAAACTGTCCTTCTTTTCTTCAGATCTATCTACTCAATTCAGCTCTCAAGAGATCCTACAGTATTCCAAAGACAATCCATAAACCATTTGTATTTTGTATTTATTAGTTTATCAAACATGTACAAGATAGGTATAAATATAAACATGGATATGAACAAAAGAAATGAATACAAATAAATGGGGACAGTAGGACAGGATGGTAGGCACGCTGGTATGCTTATGCACGCCCCATTTACGGACCTCTTAGGAATGGGGTAAGGTCCACAGTAGACAATTTAAGGTTGAAGCTGTGAGGGTTAGAGGATGTAACAACAGACTCAGGTAGAGCATTCCAGGCATTGATCATTCTGTTGCTGAAGCCATATTTTCTGCAATCGAGTTTGGAGCAGTTTACCTTGAGTTTGTACCGATTGTTTGCCTGTGTATTATTGAGGTTGAAGCTGAAAAAGTCATTAACAGGTAAGATGTTGTAGCAGATAATTTTGTGTACTGTGCTTAGATCATCCAGCAGGCGGCACAGTTCCAGATTGTCCAAGCCCAAAATTTCAAGTGTGGCGGCATACGGAATTCTATTATGAGTAGAGGAGTGGCGTACTCTTCTTGTGAAGTACCTCTGGACCCGCTCAATCTGTTGTTGCATCTGCATGCTGGAAGCCGAGCTTTCCAAGAACAAGAATGCTACACCAGGCTTGCCTTTGTGAATTGCTGAAAATCCCTGTGGAACTCACTGATTACATTGCTAAAGGGCAGAATCCTAACTTAGATACCAAGCCCAGCAGGGAGAAGAGTTTTAAGATAACAATTTAGGCAGGACCCATTGGGGAGTTCACAGCTTGAGGAAGGAGTTCTGAGGGTGAAATCTTTTGAAACACATTTTGGACAGATCCTTTGAAGCCCATTACAGTAAATAACCTGTAGTTCTTTTCCATGGTTATCTCTGCATGCAGCACCTGCAAGGAGTTCTTAGCCGCCAACACCTAGTGAAAAAGTTATACATGGATAAATGTATAAAGTTTTTTTTTTATGGTAAGAAAGAATTTATTTGATTTATTAGACATGTATATGCATCAGGGGTGGGTTCTACTTATCTTTACTACCACTTTGCAAAGGGATCGCGCGTGCACGCACCTTGCTTCTGCGCATGCGCAGATCATTTCTGATGATGTCAGGGTCAGTGGGCGGAGCCTCCCACCGGTTTTACTACCGGTTCTATAGAACCAGTCCAAACCGGGGGCAACCCGCCACTGATGTGCATGCCTTCAGACAGGGGGACAGAAACAAGGAAAATATGGGACCCTTCCTGAGTTGTACTCCCAAGTGGGTAAGATTATGATTTCTTTTCATTTGGAATTTTAAGTACTTAAAGCTTGGGATATAGAAACTGATATGTAGCATCTGCAAAGTGTCAGCAGCATTAATATGGTAGTACACATGAAGGTGAATGCAACTTGTTTCTACATGATGTTTTGTTCTATTTGGGACTTTTAGGTGCATGTAGCCAGATGTAATTCTATACAGTTTAAACTGTCTGTTGGGAACTGAACTCATAAAGGTCCTAACCCTCAGTGGTACTTCCAGTGACTTCCATTGACAGATACAGAATCTGTCAGAATAATCCAGTCCATTTTATTTTAAACTCTCAGTGAGAAATAGAGAAAGAGATACAGACGTTATATCATTCACCCAATAGGTTATGAGATCAGATCATTTCAGATTCAAACAAGAAATAAATATTAGTCTCAAGTGATTCTTGTCTCATGACTTTTCCTCAGTAGAGACATTAACTATTGCATACATTGAGGCAAGTAGAAATGAAGCCCATTTATGCCATAATAAAACATTTGATACATTCTATGTAATTTATGGAATAACCTGATGCTTAATTGATTGCTGTAAAATGAGCTTTGAAAACATGAATGAATTGTTAGCCTGTTTATCCTGATGTGGCATCCTGCAGATGTAGGATTACAGGTCCTGGAATCAGTAGTTACCTCTGAGGAGTGATTCTTTGGATATTTACCAAAGAATTAACATTTCAATTTTCTTCTTCCACTTTTATCAACCTAAAAGTATGTCTTTCCTCATTACCAAGACACTCAACAAATTTGTGGAGAACAGTCCTCACAACAGTGAGGACAGGATGGTAGAGCCATCCTATAAGTGTTCATTTAAAAGTAAAGCATGAATTTCTTGCACAAATATACTTATGCTTTTCATGGTCAGATTTTTATTTAATCATTTTTGGATTACTTCCCTTCATGAAAAAGCAGTCTCAGAGTGGTATCCTGTATCACAGAAAGAATCGTATCCTTAAAACACTCTGAAAAAGAAGCCTCCCCTGTACAGGACTAAATTTAAATGTGTCCTGGTGGGTCTTGGTCAGGATTTATACAAAGTTTGTTTAGCAGCAAGGGATGTAGTCATTGATTAATGACATTTCCATCTCACCTTTCCACAGAAACGTGATGAGTTCTCCAATTATGAATGTGCTGGTTTTAATCTATAAGGGCCGCCATGGCAGTGCCTGGTGCTTCAGCAATCATTTCTCCAGCCAGAACTGACTTGCCTGGATGTGTAAATGGTAAAGGTAAAGGTTCCCCTCGCACATATGTGCTAGTCGTTCCTGACTCAAGGGGGCAGTGCTCACCTCCATTTCAAAGCCGAAGAGCCAGCACTGTCCAAAGATGTCTCCGTGGTCATGTGGCCGGCATGACTAAATGCCAAAGGCACACAGAACGCTATTACCTTCCCATGAAAGGTGGGTCCCTATTTTTCTACTTGTATTTTTTATGTGCTTTCGAACTGCTAGGTTGGCAGAAGCTGGGACAAGTAATAGGAGCTCACCTGTTACATGGCACTAGGGATTCGAACTGATGAACTGCCACCCTTTCGATCAACAAGCTCAGTGTCTTAGCCATGAGCCACTGTGTCCCTGGATGTGTACTTACTGGGAAAAACCACTTGTGATACCCCACTTTGCTGAGACTTGGAGATGTTTCCCAATTATGGCACCCACTTTATGGAACATCCTCCCTCTGTAAACTAGATTAGCCCCTTGTCTTTCAATTTTTTGGAAACAGAGTTTTTCTGAGGAGTATCTGAGGATACTTTAGAAAGATGCTGACTTTTGCTTCTGTTTCTTCACTTACTATTTTTTTTAACCAATAATGTTTTGAAGTTGTATAGTTTGGGTTTTTACTACTGTTTTGCTAAAGTATGTTTGATACACTTAGTGCATTTAATTCTTGTAATAAAACAGGAATCAAAATAACAAAAAAAAGCAGGCCACTCTGATGTGGTTTTATACAAAATGGAGCTTATAATTAACATTAGCTTTGCAAAGAGAACTGTCATAGTTCATTAAAACTCAAGACTTCATATCAAGTTGAAGAGTCATAAGAGAGAAGGAAATGAAGTATGGGTAAATTTCAGAGTTAACAGTTATGGAAATATTTATGACCCATGAATATTACATAGAATTTATTGAGCAAACAGAATAGCTAATAGTGCAAGGGCAAAAGTCACTAAAACTAAATGGATGATAGCTTAGAGAAGAAATCTCTTGAATACTTCTTTTCATGGCACATACAAATGAATATATCTCATGCATTAATTTGTTTTTGTTGTCCTCAGAGAAAAGCAGAGGAGTGATTCCTTAATCATTCAATATACCATTTTATTTTCTTTGTTTGATTTTCTTCCATTTCATCTCCTCGTCTGCCTTGATCCAAGATTCCCCCCACCCCTATTTTTAACTGCAGACATATTTCAGTATTTGAAATAGTGTCTGGGCTTGTTTATTTGCCTAAACTATGTGGCTTTCTAGGTAGATAACAATTAATAATGTCTGGTGTGTTTTCCCCAAGCTTAACACTTGGCATTTGTTAATTTCTGCTATTTAGTTTAGTTTATAATTATGGAAATAGCTTTACTTAATGAATTATTATTTGAAATGTCAGAAAGACTATGGCACAATTAACATTTGAATTGGGAAAATATAGATCTAGTTCTTCAACCATGAAGATCATTAGCTGATTTTATTTTTGTCATTCTTTCAATGTTGATTTTGTCAAAATGTTTGATTGCAAGTTCTACATATCCCCATTGATTATGAATTTAACTGCAAAAGTTGATATAACTGTTTAGGTGTTTTGTGGAGCAATACTCCTTAATATATGCATTTCAATATGTATTTTTCTAATTGGCACACTTTGGCAAGAAATCTTTCAGTGGTAAGTATATTTTTATGGTGTTTCTAAACAAATACAAGTTTGTGCTTAATGTCTTCTGTTAGGTACATTTTTGTACATTTTTACCACATAGAGAGAAATTGTGAAAACTGTGGATATATTTATCTCTGATGGACTAAATTTCCCCTGCATCCTTATTGTCTGATTCATCTTTACAAGGATTCTTATAAGAGACCGATAAAGTGGGACAAGTCCATCATATAGTGTTCCTTAACAGAAGGATTCTACCAAAATCAGACATATATTTTGTAAAGGTAATAGTAGAGCTATTTTGTAGCACCAATTCATGATACCAATCAATATTTGTAAAGAAAGTTGTTTAATACTATAGGAAGTTAAATATTTATTGGTCTTTTGGTACATCAAAATATTAAATACAGAAATTGTTTTATAAATTAACAAAAGTATTTGCTTAATCATTAATATATTTTGATAAACATTTTAAAACAGCAGTAGGTGTCAGTCAACTTAAAATGAGATTCAAAAATGATTTGATTTCTGAGGGGTCCTTGGTGCTCTCTGAGCTTGGTTATTTTCTAGCAGAAAATAACCTAAACTAGGTAACATTATCAGTGCTAGAAGGGAGTGGGGTTTGCTCTCAATTTATATTCTAGTGACATGCCCTGTCAGTGTTGGTGGGAATTGTCTTGGTGAGTTGTTTGTTTGTTTTGCTGTTTACTGTTGCTTGTTTGGCAGTTCTTTGATTGGGGTATTGTTTACTTCTTGATTGTTGGTCTGATGTTAATCTTGATGTTAATCTCTGCTCATCTGGGTGTTGATTGCTGGTGGGGAAGTAAATGGGTCATTTTGCTCTCTTTTGAGCTTATCGCTTGTTTCTTTTGCACAGTTGTGTCCGGATTTAAACATTTTATTAGATTATAGAATAACATACAAAAATACAAAAGCAAATAATAAGACACAGTGGGGAGGAAAAGGGGAAAGACAAGTGAGGAGGGGAGGAAGAAAAAAAAGTATTGACTTCCGACTCTCTCTCTCTCTGTTACAGTAAAATAAAGCATTAACATCGAACCTCAACTTTTTACTTTTCCATAATTATATAAATCAACCATTTCTATAACAACAAATCAATCTAATCAGTAAAACCCAAAATCAAAGCTTCATTTTTTTCCCCACAAGCACAAAGTCCAGAAGCGGTCTCCATGTAGCAATGAAATACTTATATTCTTTTCTTTGATCAAAACTGTCATCTATGTGTCTATTGATGGCCGATTTGTCAGAGAGCCATACTTCTAGGAATCTGCTAGTGTTTTGGGACTTGGCTTGGTCTAGGGTTAGACCAAAATCACATTCAAGCTCACGTAAGCTCTGTGTTAGCTTCTCCAATCTATGAGACTTCCGAACATGTGAATTACTTAATGCACAGAATATTCAGCCAAGACTGGAATCAGATGCCTATGCCATGGCTACAGCTCCTCTGCATAATAATTTAAAGGGGCCACCAACAAAATAGTGACCATGGGCAGGTCAAAAATAGAAGTCCATGTGTCAGGACAATGGCTGTGGCTGCATGATCAAAGCCTTGCCCCTTTTAACGTACATCCTGACTGAAAAGTGATGTGCCACTCACAATCAATCCTCATCTAGAATATTCTGGGCTATGGATCAGGGACGGGTTCTACTTATCTTTACTACCGATGATGTCGGGGTTGGTGGGCGGAGCTTCCTGCCGGTTTCCCCCCATAGAACTGGTGCAAACCAGGGGCAAACCACCACTGCTATGGATTTTGCCTGAGTTTCCAGTACCTTTGCTTAATACCAAGATTGCATAGCTATAAATGAAGGTCTTTATCCTAACTTTTCTGGGACATTAGTTTTATATTTGCAAAATGTATGCTTTTTTAAAAAACATGATATTTTGTATACAGTTCATTTAGCAATATCAAGTGATCATTACAAATTTTATTCTTCTTCTCCTAGAGAAGGAAGCAATGCAATAATGAATACTCACATTAGACTATATTATTATTATTATTATTATTATTATTATTATTATTATTATTATTATTATTATTATTTAATCTTTGGTGAGATTCACAGCCTTTGAGGCTGGTTAATAGCTCAGCAGTTCGAGTCCTTACCAAGGACCTAGGAACTGTTAAGGTATCGTCGGAGGATGTAAGCTGTTCCGAGTAAAGTGGTTTTTTGTAAAGTCAAAAAGTTCAAGTCCGGTAAATTTAGAATTTCTAAATAGCAAGGTAGCCCTTTGGGTATTGCTCCAAGGGCTCCAATTACAATCGGGACGACACACAATTTCTTTTTCCACAGTCGCTCAACTTCGATTTGCAAGTCCTGGTACTTTGTGATTTTTTCTTGTTGCTTATCTTCAATCCGTGCATCACCAGGTATTGCAACATCAATGAACCATACTTTTTTCTTTTCAGCTATTGTTATGTCAGGTGTGTTGTGGACCTGACATCATATTATTATTATTATTATTATTATTATTATTATTATTATTATTATTATTATTATTACATTAGGAAAACCTTACCCACTGATGATTATTTGTGTCCAATATACAAGTGGATCTGGCTTAATAATGGACAACTCTATTAGCTTTATTCTCTATTGCAGGGGTGCCAAACTCGATTTCATTGAGGGCTGCATCAGGGTTGTGTTTGCCTTGGAGGGGGGGTAGACATGGCCAGAGTGGGCATGGCCAGCTTGACATCACTCATGTCGAGGGGGCCTGTGGGGGCCCGAGCATCTGCCAGTGAAAATGGGCTTCAGAGCTCCATTTTCAGCTGCAATTGCCTCCTGCAACCCTCTGTAAAGCAAAAATGGAGCTCGCGAGGGCCGCGCACGGCCCTCCCGAGCTCTGTTTTTGCTGGCAAAGGCACGATGGTCCAGTCCTTCGCTGTTTCCAGGGTGACCCCGTGGGCCAGGTCTAAGCACTCCGTGGGCCGGATCTGGGCCCAGGGTCTTGAGTTTGACACCCCTGCTCTATTGACAACCAAGAATCCTGTCATTGAATAGATTAGAAAAATAACAACTCTAAAATCATTTGAACATTTCCACCCCATGCTGCAAGTATCTTTGATGTGTGTGCACTTAGTGTCAATTGGTATCTTTTCCTCTTCTGTTATAATATTATTCGTAATAAAGCATTTCTCATGACTTTTTGCACAGAGTAAAATTTAGCTTTATCCATTGCCTATCATTTACAAATTCTATGACTATCATTAAGCGTTGTACCTTATGATTCTTGATGAACGTATCTTTTCTTTTATGTACACTGAGAGCATATGCACCAAGACAAATTCCTTGTGTGTCCAATCACACTTGGCCAATAAAATTCTGTTCTATTCTATTCTATTCTATTCTATTCTATTCTATTCTATTCTATTCTATTCTATTCTATTCTATTCTTCTTTAAAAAAGGAAAAGCCAAGTTCTCATCATATGAAATAGTTTGCCTAAGGATTGAAACCCATTTGCTTTGCAAAACCAAAAAAGTTTGTTAATGCTAGAAATAAGGTATGATTATTATTCTCACCAAAATAAGCAAAGAACATGAAAACCATGTAACAATAGGTCCAGACTAGTCGCTTCATCAAAATCTCCATTGCATATCCAACCCTTATCAGATGGCATTGATTTGAAGAATGTAATGTGTAACATGATTCTCCCCAACTCTCCAGATGTGATTCTTACAATTAAATTTTATCTAGAAAAGCCAAAATTCCCACTGGGTAGTTATAGTACATTTCATTGATATATACTGTATATATGATCAAAAACACTTTTGCTACATCCACAGAGATTTGACACTCTGAATTTTCTTTCATATCTTTACCACAGCGTAGCTCAAACTTCAAAGAAATTAACATCTCATAAATTGTGCACAAAATTTGTTAAAAGTAGAATCAACTAATATATATTCATTTTCCACTCCCTCCACAGCAAAAAAATCCTGAAGATGTTTTTTTCTTAAATGTGGGCTTTTTTCATTGTTCACTATAAACTAAAAAATAACTTTCATAGACCTCAGAGAGTCATTTTGAAAATTTTAGAAAGAAATAAATAAAAATAAAAAATATTTTTGAAATGTGGAAAGCATATCAGTCTAAGAGGATACTGAGATGGCTTTGAATAATTGATTTTTTACAAGCACCACACCCTAGGAATTCCTAATTCCCAATGTTTCTACTAGGCTGTGATTCAGAGATTTCTGGAGAATCAACAGCTATCTTGCAAAGCAGAATAAGCTGAGGTGTTTGATCCACTTCCATTTCTTTGTGAAGGAAAATTTCTGAGAAAGATCAAAGTGAGCAAAATACATGGAAAAAAAGGAAAGGAAAGGAAAGGAAAGGAAAGGAAAGGAAAGGAAAGGAAAGGAAAGGAAAGGAAAGGATTATAACTTAGTAGGCATTAGACTTGAATCCTGGCTTTTAACTTAATGGTGAACAGTATCCAATATGCAGATATTAGGTATTTCAATTTATTATTAATTTTGAAAGATAAAACTAGTAAGCTTATTTATCAATAATATGCCTGCAAGTCTGAATGGTGTCCTGTTCAGCTGTTCTTTATCTAGACAATTGTATCACTCTCACAAAATAGGACTATTATCATTCCTGCCTTACTTTTGTTTTTATTTTTAAAAAGTTTTGCTGCCAATAAACATTTACTTAAACAATCTGAAGTCCTGCTGAACTCCTGAAGGTACAAATTATCTTGTTCTGTTTTCTCATATGGATCAAAATACAGAGTACCCGGACTGTGATATGGTTCTCAGTCCCGTTTCTGAGCAGCATCTGAATGCTGATGGTTCCTTTCAAAGAAAATTATGGAATAGACAGAATTCCCTTCAGTGCTTCCTCCAAAAATCGCTCGAAGTATCTATCTGCGATTTTTCACAGATTTCTACTTAACATTAATTCAGAGCCTAAAGAGACATTGATTACTTTGTTGCCAACCTGGTTTTGCTTGCTGCTTTTATCCCATAATTACTTCTGCTCCTGAGTGACAGTCTTGTCAGATTGATTACATTGACAATCAAATGACACTGTGGCAAGCAGGCAGCCGCAAACACTTCACTGGCCTTTTAGTTAACTGTTGTCAGTTGACAAATATGCAAAGGCACTAGATTTTGATGAGAGCAGAAAGGAGCGTGAAGAGTTTCTACATGACACATTCGATAATATTCTACCATTCATCTCAAATACCATATTCTGAAAAATAAGCTTTTCTCCATTTTTCCAGCAGTGCATGAGGGAATATGTTAGCCAGCTATGAGCTTGGTGGATAGAAGCAAACAAAATGGTGTGTATTTTTCTGATTGGTGTCTGATAGTTTCTTATTCCAACAATAGCAGTAGTAATAGCAATAGCACTTAGACTTACAGTATATACTGCTTCATAGTGCTTTACAGCCCTCTCTAAGTGGTTTACAGAGTCAGCATATTTCCCCCAACAGTCTGGGTCCTCATTTTACCCACCTCGGAAGGATGGAAGGCTGAGTCAACCTTGAGCCTGGTGAGATTCAATCTGCCAAACAGCTGGCAGCCAGTGATCAGCAGTAGTACCCTACAATACTGCACTCTAACCAGTCATGGAGTTCAATTTTTTTTTACTACCGGCTATGTGGGCATGGTTTGGTGGGTGTGGTGTGGCTTGGTGGGCGTGGCGTGGTGGGCATGGCAGGGGAAGGATACTGCAAAATCTCCATTCCCACCCCACTCCAGGGGAAGGATACTGCAAAATCTCCATTCCCACCCCATTCCAGGGGAAGGATACTGCAAAATCCCCATTACCTCCCTACTCCAGGGGGAAGGATATTGCAAAATCTCCATTCCCACCCCACTCTGGGGCCAGCCAGAGGTGGTATTTGCTGGTTCTCCGAACTACTCAAAATTTCCACTACCGGTTCTCTAGAACCTGTCAGAACCTGCTGAATTTTACCCCTGACTCTAACCACTGTGCCACTGCGGCTCTTCTCAATGAGGCAATCTGCTGTTGCTTAGGTGGCATTGAGTTGCCTTCATTAGCTGGTGATCACATGAACAGGTGCTTGTTATCTTGACCCATCCCATAGCCTTTCCAAAGATTTTCCATTAATCTTTTTGAAACCATATCCATTTTCTTATCTATTATCATTTTTTTCTACCCCATTATTCACATTTATCAAACTGCCCAAAGTGTATGAATATCTGTTTAGTGACTCTCATCTCAAAGAACAGATGCCTTAACTGATATAGGAAATAGTTATTTTTCTTGCAGTCTTTCCCAATCCTGTCCAAATCCATAATTTTAAGGAGGTGTTTTTTTTTTTTACTTTCAGTGTTCAGTCTGTCCATCCATATATTGCCACTGAACTGTTAAATATTCAGAACCTTATGGTCCTTGAAATATCCTTATTTTGATCTTATCAAAGTGTGTTATTGCTTCCATATTATTAACCTCCTATTTATCCAGGACATGATTCTTGAAACTTAGAAACAAAACCAAATCTTAGCTTTTCTTCCTAATATTACCTTTATCTTCATATTTTACATTAGATTTAACATTAATTTGGATTTCCCTTTCCACTTTTACCTTTGTAGAAAGGTAAAACTAAAGGAGTCTAAGACTCCTTTAGTTTTCGCTGATAAAGTTGTGCTGTCTGGTGCATTTCTGCCTAGACATAAATCTTGGCCTTATTACTAAGTACATATGCATAGGGTTGCAGCTCTAAAACAATAAATTTGCCTTTAAAAAAAAAAAGGATTGCAGTTGTAAAGTACAGATGGGAGAGGAATGGTTAACTTTAGCCTCCCATGGAAACATAAAGTAAATACTGAATTTCGTATGATTTCCTCCTAATGATTTAGAAAGATTTATGTTATTTGTATTTGAATGAAAAGCAATAGATACTTCTATGTTTTTCTTTTATTCCATAAGATCAAAGAAAGGGATTGTGCTTAAAATACGATGCCAACCATGAATATCATGACTTCCTATCCCTCTGAATAAAAGAAATGTTTCCATGGGTCATGTCTTCAAGAAATGGGTGTTTCCCATAGTTATTTCCACTCAAACTTCTTAAGAATTCCAGTAAGGTTGCAGCATGACAGGAGTTGACTGCCTCCAAAGGATTCTTTATAGCAAATATTTATAATGTTTTTGATTCAGGTTGACATTTTTTTTTTTTCAGAGCAGGCAGCAGAAGCAACATTTTGGCTTCTTTACAAATTTCTAAGAACAGCATGCCAGGACGAGACAGTAAGCAGAAGGAAGCTGGGAGAGTTTGCAGCTTGAGAACTCCAAAGCAAAACGTAATGCTGGGAGCTGAGAAAGACATCCAGTGGATAAGTCCATTTGTCATACTGGTTTTCTTAACAATGCCTGAATTACTAGCTGGGGAGAAGTGAACTAGTTCTATAAAATATCTACTGCACAGCTCCCAGTTTTTCTTTACACAAATGTACATGACTATTTTGGGGGGGAAACTATTTTGGAGGAAATTGATAGAGATGATACGTATACAGATATAATTTTACTTATTTGTTATTATGGTTTGTCACACAATCAGCCAGAGGTTCGGATATTGTTGTTTGGCATTTTTATCCACCTATTGAATCCTTCCCAGGTATGTTTCCCATGATGTTTCATGGTGTTAAAAGTATTGTCGCAGGAGGCCAGCTGTTCCAAGTAAAACTACCTTTTGCAGTTGACCGATGGTTATTTTGTCAATGCTGATGGTATTCAAGTGGTACACATTAGGGGTGAAATCCAGCAGGTTCTGACAGGTTCTGGAGAACCGGTAGTGGAAATTTTGAGCAGTTCGAACAACTGGTAGCAGAAATTTTGAGTAGTTCAGAGAACCGGCAAATACCACATCTGGCTGGCCCCAGAGTGGGCTGGGAATGGAGATTTTTCAATATCCTTCCCCAAGGAATGGGAAGGGAATGGGGATTTTGTAGTGTCCTTCCCCTGGAGTGAGGTGGGAATGGAGATTTTGCAGTATCCTTCTCCTGCCATGCCCACCAAGCCACACCCACAGAACTGGTAGTAAAAAAAATTGGATTTCACTACTGGTACACATCATCCTTTGTATACATTTGTCCTTGGTCTTGTACCACCAGAATTAATCCTTCTGTGTCTTTCTCGCCATCACTACTAGTATTTGTCATTGGCCTATTCCTCCATCAACAATTCTGAATAACTCAGGCCAATACCACTGTGGTGTTACCAAGGTAAGACTATAAGTTATTTCTTTATGTCATGGCTTAACACAGATCTGCCAAGCAAGGGGCAGAAAATGCATTTCTATAAACTGATGGCAAAATAATTTTTAAAGTACAACACTTCAAATGAAAACAAAGATGCCTTTCAGATGCACATGAGATTTTTGTTTAATTTATAGCCAAGAGCCATTGCTGGAAAGGGACTGGTGTATAATGACAGAAAGGTTTGGGTCTTTTGTTCTATTAAACTGTGAAATGCATATTAAAGTCTGACCTCTTTAATACAGGCAAGAGGTACTCACATATCAGATATTGGCCTGTCCAGGTGGTCCAAATCCAATGACCATGTCTATTGCTTCATGAAAACATTTCATACCCCAGTAGCATTTTTGTCATTGGCCTGGCTTTTCCAAACAGCTGCTTAGAACCCTCCATGGGAATAACTTAGATGGTGTACATGCAGTTCTGAGCGCTATTAAACCTGGCCAGGATAGAGTTTTCTATAGACTTCCATCTGCTATGCAGAGAGAAGCATCATGGCAAAAAGCCAGCATTTTGCTCAGCATCTGTAGATAATCCTTCAAGAACACAGCTTTCAAGTTATTGTCTGGCTTAGCCGAAAGTGCTTTTCTAATTAGTCTAATCTGTTATTAATGAATTAATATGATGTTTTGGGCTAAGGGGTGAGCTACTTTTCAACAGCCAAAGTTATATTGTTTGCCTAATCAGGGATTGGAAAGCATTCAGATGTACAGTATGGTCTCATATGTGTATATTCCATTCACATGTACACAAGCATCCCTCTCTTATTCATCTCATTCCTTTGTTTCCAGTTAACATGAGTAGGCCAATTCTCTCTCCTTCAACCTCTGAGATTCACCCATGGCCTGATTTAATCATATTGAGCTGAACTTATGAAATTTTCAGAAACGAAGGTTAGATTGCATAAGATGATGGTTGAGGTTCTGTTCTTCCAGGAAACTGATGTTCTGAAATCATTCCTCTGCCTTCCATTGAATTATTTGCAACGCTTTCTTTCTGAAATAACTACCCCTGGAGGATATATCTGGTGTCCCTTAGAGTAGTCCAACTTTTTTGTTGGTTTTTTATTTAGTTAAAATATGCTTACTTTATTGCAGCCCCGTTAAATGAAATATGACAAGTAAAATAAATGTAAAATATGAAAAATAAAAAAATTGTGCTAGAACAAAAACGTTTAAAAATCTTGGCTAGATTTTAAGATGCTTTATAAATTATAGTGATAAGTGAGTTATTTTTATTCCATTATACTTTTCTACATTATGAGCTTCATCAAGCAATTTTCTTCATTTACAGTATGTTAAATGTGTCATGTTGTTGTTAATTGCGAAGTCGTGTCCAACCCATTGCAACCCCAAGGACAACATTCCTCCAGGCTTTCCTGTCCTGGTTTTTTTTTTTTTTTAACTTTTAAAAGCATTTTTTCTACAACCTCTTCGGCCAAAGAGGTTGCAGAAAAAAATGCCTTTAAAAGCCTCTGACAATCAGGCAACTCAGCTGGGATTGCCAGAGGCTTTTAAAGGCATTTTTTTTTCCCTACAACATCTTCGGCCAAAGAGGTTGCAGAAAAAAATGCTTTTATAAGCCTCTGACGATCAAGCAACTCAGCTGGGATCGCCAGAGGTTTTTAAAGGGGTTTTTTTTTCCTACAATCTCTTCGACCGAAGAGGTTGCAGAAAAAAAATCCTTTTAGAAGCCCCTGATGAGCTGCGTCAGCTGTGCCACGCGATCATCAGAGGCTTTTTTTTTTCTTTTAAAAGCATTTTTTTCACCAAAGAGGTTGTAGAAAAAATGCTTTTAAAAGTTAAAAAAAAGCCTCTGATGATCGCGCGGCTCAGCTGGGAATGAGTGGGAGGGGGCACAGGGATTTTTGCTACTGGTTCTCCGAACCACCCGCTGCCATCACTACCAGATTGGGTGATCTGGTCTGAACCGGGAGCATTTCACCCCTGCCTCAATTATTTGGCGCTCAGCCTTTCTTATGGTCCAACTTTCACAATGTGTCATAGTAGGACTTAAACAAAATGTCCTGTAATGAACTTCTCAGAGTCCACTGGTTTGCAAAATATTACATGCATGGAACACCTGCACATTCTTCATTTATCAGAAAAAAAGCTAACTAACCACCTCCCCTGAGCATCAGTGTGTACAAAACAAGAGGTTCAAGAAATCTCTGTCCTAATGAACCTCAAATAAATTAGATGCTAAAGCAAATTGTTCCAGTAGTTAACATTGTAATGTCAAACCTATAGCAGCTGCTTACAATCAGACAGCAGGATTCTCACAAGGTTTGATATAATCAAATGTATTGAAAGGGAAAAGAGAGTAGATTACAGAAATCTTGGCATTAAAACCCCATTTAATAACTTAGCATGCATGCATCAGAAAGGTGATGTTTTGGAATCTCCAGCAAAAGTGGGGGAAAGTGTGAAGGGGGGAAGGACTTTGAATCCTTACACAGTATGAAATGACACCCTGAAACCATTATCTGGCTGTTCCCAAGAGAATGCCGACAATAGGGTGAGGTTCTTGTAAATAGGTATGCAGCAATAAAGAATCAACTTGATCAGTTCATGGTATTGTCCTGCTTCCTTGTGCCTGTCAGGCTGTTCTTACAGATGTTTGGGAGCCAAGCTATATAAAATTTAAACATATTTGTGAAAATGTTTGCCAATACCACTTCCTGTAGCACTGATAAAGGAAGGAGATGAGTTATCACAAAATGGTATCTCAACTCCTACTTTTCCCAAAGCATTCCAGGAAGATAAATAGTCAACTTTATCAAAGACCCTCTTTCTTAGAACAATGATTAGAGCAGCAAATTCCACATTCATACCAAATCTGAATCTAAATCCAGACTGAAAGAATCAGGATTACTCATTTAATATAATTGCATTTTCCATTTCATCATTCATTCATTCATTCATTCATCCATCCATCCATTCATTCATTCAATAAGGCCATTCCAGAAGCTGTTTAGCACTGTCTTGTCTGACCAGGCATTTGAGGTTTACTGTTGGCTACTGATTATATGGACACCTGAGTATATTTAAATATATATTAAAGCTTAATATATTTATATACCAGATGCCCATTTTGAGCTATAAAATATAAAAAATAAATGTATGCCAGCTGATATTTGTTTAAGTCAGGTAGGCCCAAAAATGAGTTTTGAAACAGCAAAAAAAAAACTCTCCACTTTCTCAATGAACTTGGTGATCATTAACAGGAGGGATTGTTTAGTGATATTATAGTCAAGATATTCTTTATAATATAGGATTCTTTAGCTAAACATCTAAATATTTGTATGAACAGCTAAAGGAAAATGCAGAAGAAAAATATTAGAGCTATCTGAAGGGTGCAGAGAATCTTCTTATACTATGTGATAGATAGATAGATAGATAGATAGATAGATAGATAGATAGATAGATAGATAGATAGATGGATAGATGGATGGATAGATGACAGATGACAGATAGATAATAGAGAGCAGATAATCTTCTTATACTCAGGGAGTATGTGTTAGCTTTCATCTATGTTCTATGAATATACTAGGAAGGAAGAGAATTTTTTTAACAATAGCAGGCAACAAATAAATTTGCCTATTTGTTAGCAATCAGTAATGTATCACATAGAAAGAACTGCATATTTTCTGATAAAATGATTGACACAAACATTAAAAAGTTGCTATAGGAACAAATGAGGAAGGACAATTGCATTATAGCTGTACCATATTTAAGAATAGAAATATTTTTTTTGGATTAGAATCAAACAGAAAACCATTAAGATGGAAAGAAAAACCTGTTGCAACAGGAAGCACTGAGCAACAACCGGAAGTAAGAAAACTACACATTATCTAAACAAAATATGTTCATCTATCCATTAATTAATAGAGGTCTTGTGGAAATTCACACAACTCAATCTGGATACTATTTATCTGGAAAATTAAAAATGGTCAGAACAAGTGTGAGATAACATAAATGCAAAATTTCTGCAGCATCTTTTCTTCCACTCTGATGCAATTACTTCTTAGCAGAGCTAAAAATCCGGTAGGGCAGATGAACAATTACACTTTGAATGGTGCTGGCAGATTTTGATTGAATCAGTCATACTTTCAATCAGCTTTTTGACTTTGCTGAACATAGTTGAAGATCTCTCATTACAAGAACGCACTGAGAATAAAGCACCCAATTGCAGGGCAGGAAAGAAATCCATGGAAAGACATCTACAGAATTCCTGGGCAGTTTTTGCTTGTAATGGAATTTCTTTACTCCATGCCACAATTTATATTTTATGTTACAGATCTGCTTGTTACGTTCTTATTTATACATCTGTAAACGTTATAGATTTCGAGTCTAGAAGTTAGACTTAGGATGACTTTTAAAGAAAGAATATTTTTAGAACTGAAACTCTAAATGCGCTGATCTGTATTTGTTTGCTTGCTTTAATGTATTTGTCAGGTGCAGGTGTCAGTTTGTTTACTCCATTTTACTCCCACCAGCACAAAGCAATGCATTAACAGAATGCTTATACCACCCTTTGTGGGTTGCTGCACCAAATTGTGTATACAACTATATATTTTTTTTCTTAGGCAAGTTGATATTTGCTAAGAAAATGAGCAGACATTTGTAAATGAATGCATCCAGGAGCAGATGCAATTTGTAAATCAGTGGAAAAAAAATAACTTTTAGAAAAGGCTGTTTAAAAGACTAATTGGAAGCAGATTATATGTATAATGTATGATGGCTTGTATAATGTATAATTTCAGATAATCAAAAAGAGGCTTTGAAATTAATTGGAAACACCTCTAACTAAAGTGAAAATACTCAGGGTTAACTTTTGAATATTAATAACGCACATAATTTTATACTATTTAAATGCTACAGTTATTCCTAAAGTTAGAGATCTGAAATCAGCGGTAGATGGACGCTGAAATCATTTGGCTTAAGTGTGGGGACATAACTCAACTTTTGGAATCTGCGTAAATAATTTTGAAATTTTGGGAATGATAACTTTCTTGATAATTATACAATCAATGTCCCCCCCCCCCAAACTGCTGCAGAGAGTACGGCAGGTTAGAACCAGAGCTGTATGGTCAGACAGTATCCATGGGGCTACCACACGGGTGAAATCCAGCAGGTTCTGACAGGTTCTGGAGAATCGGTAGTGGAAATTTTGAGTAGTTCAGAAAACCAGCAAATACCACCTCTGGCTGGTCCCAGAGTGGGGTGGGGAATGGAGATTTTGCAATATCCTTCCCCTAGGAGTGGGAAGGGAATGGGGATTTTGCAGTATCCTTGCCAAGCCCACCAAACCATGCCCACCAAGCCACACCACACCCACCAAGCCACAACCACAGAACCAATAGTAAAAATAATTGGATTTCACCACTGGGCTACCAAATTCATTGGAATTTCCTTAGAAGAAAATTGATTGGTTAGGTAGCCTATGAAAAGTAGTAAGCAAACAATTTGAAACTATTATTTGGAACAGCAATAGTTCTGTTTATTATATTGAGTCCTGAGAGTTGCTTTCATTGTGAAAGAATCTGTCCAGTGTCAAAACATCTGCCTTTGTCAGTTTCATAATCACAGCTTGAAGAAGAAGAAGCAAAGTCACCCAGGAGGGAATAGCAGTCTCTTTTTTAAAAGTTTCACTGCTTCATGGCTAAATAAGTAAAAGAAAAAAGGAGAAGAAAAAGAACAACCCAGAAACTATGGAAACAGAAATATTTCTTTCCCTCCAGGTCATTCCATTACAAATGCCTAGATCGCAGTCAGAAAGCGATGCCTGTTGCGTCTAGTTCCACAGGTTAATTATATGAAAAAGAGTAGTAGGTTTAACTAATTAAAGTTGTTTTCAAAGATTGAATCTGAAATATTTCCAGCTTCTCTTTCAGGGGTGGATTCTACTTACCTTTACTACTGGTTTGCAGCGGGACCGCACATGCGCAGAAGCATTTTGATGATGTTGGGGTCAGTGGGCGGAGCCTCCCACCGGTTTTACTACCGGTTCTATAGAACCGGTGCGAACCAGGGGCAACCCACCACTGTTCTATGTGGGTTTCACAACACTCTTTATTTGGGGAAGCATTACTCAGTATTTGTACATAGACAAAACATATGCAATTGTCCATAAATAATCCTAATTTCAGGTAGTCCTCAATTTATGACCATTCATTCAACAACCTTTCAGATTATATTGGTACTGAATGGAGGGACTTAAAATTAGTACCTGAAATTACATCTATTATAGAATCCCCATGGTCACAGGATCAAAATTCAGCCCACCCACACTTACAACTGCATGGGCACTGCAACTTCCCCACCTGCAGCTCCTGCCTCCCTCATCGACTTTTGCCATCTTCTTGTTCCCACTGCTAACCAAACACAACCACCTTGGCACTTTGCAAGGCAGCTGCTGGTCACACACGACTTTCTTTCCCAAGTTCTGCATGATGGTGGCTTCTTTACAAGACGAGAGGAAGGTGGCCATCAGCTGCCTTGCAAAGCCACCAGGTTGGTGTTCCTCATCAGCAGTGGGAGCAAGAATGTAATGAAGGTTACTGGGGTGGTGCACTGCAGAACTGCAGGGATCTTGAAGTACAGGGCAGTGTGGATCACTGGGGTGGGGTTTCCTGGGACTGCTGGGGCTCAAGTGGCTGCTTTGTATTGTGCTACTGAGCTGAGCTAGGCTAGCCTTTGCACTGCAAAAGGTTTTGTTCTGTGCTGTGTCTCAGGGGCTTCTTGCAGCCCCCCGAGTCTCAGAATGCCAAGGAGCCCCTGAACCAGTGGTGGGATTCAAAAAAATTTACTACCAGTTCTGTGGGCGTGGCTTGGTGGGCATGACATGGCTTCATGGGTGTGGTGTGGTTTGGTGAGTGTGGTAGAGGAAGGTTATTGCAAAATCCCTGTTTCCTCCCGATCAGCTGGGACTCGGGAGGCAGAGAATAAATGGGGGCAGAGACAGTCAGAGGTGGTATTTGCTGGTTCTCCAAACTATTCAAAATTTCCGCAACCAGTTCTCCAGAACTGGTCAGAACCTGCTAAAACCCACCTCTGCCTTAAACTGTACTGTGGCAAGCAGCCCCAGAGCCATGCACTGCCATGATAAAGATATATAGAGCTACATCTATCCAAGGGAGATGGGTGGTTAAGAAGTATGGAATTAATAAATAGATGTCAGGTCCCATGGATCCCTATCGGGACCCTGCGATTCTGGTAGGGAGGAGGCCTGGGTGAAAAAGTTTATAGCCTTTTTCCTGGTGCCTATCTATCCTCTACTTTGATTTACCTTCTTGGGAATGTAAGTGGGGGGTGAGCCACCTGTTTTGTCTCAGCTCCAGAGAAGCAATGCCTGAGAACAACTTCTTATCACCTGCGATTCTCAAAACAACTTCACACCTGTGGATGGGCTTATTCAACACCCGACTGATGGGAGGAGTTTCTAACTGCCTTAACCTACATAATTGCATGGGAGTCCTCAGATCCTGCTTCCTTTGTCTTGCTATCACTTTCCTTCAATAAAAGGTTCCTTTTGAATTGTTAATTGTTTCAAGAGTTTTGCTTTTTTCAACAGAAAGGAGGGGCAGGCCCTTACAATAGCTAGATGATAGATGATTCCTAGCTAGCTAGAAAGCTAGATAGAGAGCTAGCTAGAAAGCTAGCTAGCTAGATAGACAGACAGATGACAGTTAATAGATGATAAATGATAGATAGATAGATAGATAGATAGATAGATAGATAGATAGATAGATAGATAGATAGATAGATAGATAGACAGATAAAAGACAGACAGATGTTCAAGTGCAGCTATCATGCAAACTGAATTCTTCAGATAGCCCAACTACTCCAGGGCTGTACACAATCTCTACACAGTTCAAACCCTCCCTAAAATTGTCCAGCATAAATCTGAAAGGACTTCAAGAAGGAGTATAAGAAGGAGAAGAGAATGAAGTCAAAGTCTTCTCAAGCTGAGCGGTTCTGTGAAAACCTTCCAGTGCTGATATAAAACTGTAGAATATGGCAGAGCCCAAATGGATAGAGATCAAAAGCTGAGAAATGATGGGACCACTCTAGACTCACTCTAACACTATGTCACAAATACACCCAGTAGACCTAGATAGCAAAATATTTAAGATTTTGTCATGTAAGAAAAAGTACTCCTGTTGAAAAAGAAGAAGCTATATATATATAGAAATACTCACAGTGATGGAATGGAATGTGAAGATGATGGAATTTGCAGAAAATGCAAAAATGGCCTATTTGATCAGGGAGAAGGCAACAAATACTTATATTAAAGACTGGTAACCTCTCAAAGACATTTTGCTGAGAATGGAAATATGATTAGGTGATTTGTGGATTTGGTGATTAAAAAGGGTTGAATATAGGAATAAATGAATTATGCTGTAACATTATTTATTTATTTTTATTTTATTTTATTTTATTTCTATACCGCCCTTCTCCTGCGGGACTCAGGGTGGTGTACAGCCAAGATAAAACATTGCATATAAAATTTAAAAACAATTTAAAAACAATTAAATAATTTCGGCCCAAGATATTAAAAACCACCCAGTTAAAACCGAATTCAATTAAAACTGAGAGGATGGGATCAAGCCAGCCCGGCTAGATGGAATAGGTGTGTTTTCAGGGCCCGATGAAAAGTCCAGAGGTCTGATATTGTGCGTATCTCAGGGGGTAGATCATTCCAGAGGGTAGGTGCTGCAACAGAGAAGGCTCTCCCCCTGGGGGTCGCCAGCTGACACTGTCTGGCCAACGGCACCCTGAGGAGGCCCTCTCTGTGCAAGCGAACCGATCAGTGGGAGCTATTGGCGGCAGAAGGCGGTCTCACAGATACCCCGGCCCTAAGCCATGGAGCACTTTAAAGGTGGTTACCAACACCTTGAAGCGCACCCGGAAGACCACAGGAAGCCAGTGCAGCTCGTGCAGGAGAGGTGTCATATGTGAGCGCCCCGTCGCTCCCATAATCCCCCGCGCGGCCGCATTCTGGACTAACTGTAGCCTCCGGGTGCACCCCAAGGGGAGCCCCATGTAGAGAGCATTGCAGTAGTCCAGGTGGGAAGTGACGAGTGCTTGAGTGACTGTGCGTAGGGAGTCCCGATCCAGAAAGGGGCGCAACTGGCGTATCAGGCAAACCTGATAAAAAGCCCCCCTGGCCACGGCCGTCATGTGCTCTTCTAAAGACAGCTGTGCATCCAGGAGGACGCCTAAGTTGCAAGCCCTCTCCATGGGGGCCAGTGATTCACCCCCAATAGCCAGCGATGGCACCAGCTGGCTATATCGGGACGCCGGAAGCCACAGCCACTTGGTCTTGGAAGGGTTGAGTTGGAGCCTGTTTCTCCCCATCCAGGCCCGCACGGCCTCCAGGCACTGGGACATCACTTCAAGGGCATCGTTGGGGTGGCCTGGGGTGGAGATGTACAGCTGAGTATCATCAGCGTACTGATGGAACGCCACCCCAAAGCCACGAATGATCTCGCCCAGCGGCTTTACATAAATGTTGAACAGAAGGGGCGAGAGGACCGATCCCTGCAGCACTCCACAGATAAGAGGCCTCGAGGTCGACCTCTGCCCCCCTGCCAACACAAACTGCGACCGGTCGGAGAGAAAGGAGGAGAACCACCGCAACACGGTGCCTCCCATCCCCAACTCTTCCAGCCGGTGCAGCATGATACCATGGTCGATGGTATCAAAAGCTGCTGAGAGATCTAACAGGACCAGAACAGAGGAGCAACCCCTTTCCCGAGCCTTCCAGAGATCATCCACCAATGCGACCAATGCCGTTTCCGTGCTGTGCCCAGGTCGGAAGCCAGACTGGAGCGGGTCTAGATAGACAGTTTCATCCAGGTACCGGGGAAGCTGCCGCGCCACCACACTCTCAACAACCTTCACAACAAAGCAAAGGTTGGAGACTGGACAATAGTTAGCCAATACAGCCGGATCCAGAGAGGGCTTCTTGAGGAGGCGCCTCACCACCGCTTCTTTCAAAGCAGCCGGCAGGACCCCCTCACTCAAAGAAGCATTAACAATCCTCTGGAGCCAGCCTCGTGTAACCTCCCGGAAAGCCAGTACCAACCAGGAGGGACACGGGTCCAATAAACATGTGGTCACGTTCAGCCGTCCCAGGATCCTGTCCACGTCCTCGGGAGCCTAGAGAGAGGAGAGAGAATATGTTTATAACTTCTGTACAGTTGAGATAGGAAATTGCTTCTTTATATATTTTTTCTTGTTTCTATTTATATTTCTTAATCACCTTTCTTAATTTCCCATTTCACACACACTCTTTTCTATAATTTTATTTTATACTATTTCATGTTTTATCTTTTATTTCTATGCATACAAATATGTGTGTGTGTATGTATATAATATACGTATGTACCAGCGGTGGGTTTCAAAAAATTTTACTACCGGTTCTGTGAGTGTGGCTTGATGGGCGTGGCTTGTGGGCATGGCAGGGGAGGGATAGTGTAAAATCTCCATTCCCACCCCACTCCAGGGGAAGGATACTGTAAAATTTCCATTCCCTCCCCAATCCAGGGGAAGGTTACTGCAAAATCTCCATTTCCTCCCAATCAGCTGGGACTCGGGAGGCAGAGAATATGTGTGCTATATACAAAACAATGTGCAATGTTAGTGAGTGTCTTGGCAAAAAAGCAATTGATAGAACAAACGATCTATCTGATTCCACCCTGAGTTTTAGATGCTCCAGCTGTAAAGAGATATTGATGGGGAAAGGGATGACTTCTTCACCAAGTGTTTTCCACAGAGGTATCAGGGCCTTTATAAACATGTGAATCAACACTGAGATAAATGCCAGGCTGCCCTTAGCTTTAGCAAAGTTAAAGCTTTGGGTCGGGGGGGGGGGGAGCTGACAGAACAGGAGACTCACATTTTCTGACAGCTTGTCATTCCTATCAAAGAAAATTCTGACGCCAAGCAACAAAACCTGAACGTGACATGAACATTCATTTGGAAGCAGTGCAGAACCCACATGCTGATGGAAATATTTTCATTTAAATCCACAGGGAATAGAAATAGTAAAAATTGTGGTTTTAGCCTTTCCTGTTGACAAAATGATCATTATTTTCTAGAAGCTGATTCCTAATGTGTTTTCAACATTGACTGCCTTTTGAAATGTAATATTCAGTGAGTGGTAGGACATTTATGACATTAAGAAAACCTAATAAGTGATCATTGTTACCCAGAAATGATCTTCTGAAGTTATTAAATGATGGTCACCCAAAATTGAAAGTTTATCTACTTATTTACTTACATAGAGAAATACTGAGGTTTTTCTTGCTAACAATGCAAGGAAAAGATGTTTGACTTTTTTTAAAAAAGCAAACTGAACAATTTAAAATCTGAATTTTTCTAAGTTTGCACATAATATTTGCAGTATGTAGCGTGCCTAACAATTATTAAAGTACATATATTTGTCTACTAATGAGTTTGTTATTTATACCGGGCTACTGCATAGAAAATTGCTGGCAGATGCAGCTCCTTAAGACAGTGTCCCCCTAAAACAGAATTGATGGGTAGGTACATTCCCTTAAATTCCCAAGTCCTAAACTGTATAAGAAATATGCTATCGACTAGCACTGTTTAGAGCACCCATGAAGTTCTTAAACATGATATTCAGATGGTGTGATATGTGGTTGCCTACAAAGTTCAGAAATATGCAGACAATAGTTTTCTCTGTAATACTCCTTGAAAACAAATGTTGGACTTTAAAGAAGCAAAATAGGAAGAGTGTTGATCCTTTTGAATTTTGGTGTTGGAAAGATTTCTGAAAATACCATGGTTAGCCAAAAAAATAAAGAAATGGATCGGTGAACAAATCAACCCAAAGTTTTCACTGAAGATACAATTGACCAGACTCAAATTATCCTACACTGGATGCATTAGATCAGGGGTGTCAAACTCAATTTTATTGAGGGCCACATCAGGGTTGTGTTTGACTTTGGGAGGCCAGGGTGTGTGGGTGTGGTGGGTGTGGCTATGGTGGGTGTGGCTGGGCGAGCGTGGTCATCTCGACATCATTCAGCGAGGCTCAGTTTTTGGCCACAACAGCTTCCTGCAGCCCTTTGCCAGCAAAATTGGAGCTTAGGGAGGCCACACATGGGCCGTCATGGTGAAAAACAGAGCCTGGAAGGGTCACGCATGACCCTCCCGAACTCCATTTTCACTGGCAGAGGCACCGCAGGCTGGTCCTTCGCTGTTTCCAGGGCCAGATCTGGCCTGTGGGCCTTGAGTTTGACAGCCTGCATTAGATGAAAAGTTGTGGAACAACTTGCCTCCAGAAGTTGTGAAAGCTCCAACACTTCTGGAGGCAAGTTGTTCCACTAATTAATTGTTCTAACTGTCAGGAAATTTCTCCTTAGTTCTAAATTGCTTCTCTCCTTGATTAGTTTCCATCCATTGCTTCTTGTCCTACCCTCAGGTGCATTGGAGAATAGCTTGACTCCCTCTTCTTTGTGGCAACCCCTGAGATATTGGATAGTCCTAGTCCTTCTTTTCATTAAACTAGACATACCCAGTTCCTGCAACAATTCTTCATATGTTTTAGCCTCCAGTCTCCTAATCATCTTTGCTGCTCTTCTCTGAACTCTTTCTAGAGTCTCAACATCTTTTTTACATCATGGCGACCAAAACTGAATGCAGTATTCCAAGTGTGGCCTTACCAAGTGGTAAGTGGTATTAACACTTCACATGATCTTGATTCTATCCCTCTGTTTATGCAGCCTAAAACTGTGTTGGCTTTTTTGGCAGCTGCTGCACACTGCTGGCTCATATTTAAATGGTGGTCCACTAGACTCCAAGATCCCTCTTACAGTTACTACTATTGAGCAAGGTACCACATATACTGTACCTGTGCATTTTTTTTTTTGCCTAAATGTAGAACCTTACTTTTTCACCATTGAATTTCATTTGTTAGATCATGCCTATTTTGTTAGATAGAATCTTCTTTGTAAAGAAGACTCTAATGCTGGGAAAGTGGAAGGAAAGAGAAGAAGAGGACACCCAGCAGGAAGGTGAATGGAGTTATTGAGTACTGTAATTGAGTTACAGTACTGATGGATACATCATTGGAAAATCTAAAAGACCAAGTTAGGGATCATGGAGCAAACCTATTTATATGGTCAACACCAATTTGATGGCACACTCAAATCCAATTGCATAAGGACTGACGTGATACTAATCATAATCATGAAAATGTCACAATAATACACTATGCCTTTAGCATAGATGTAATACTGTATGTTACATATTCTGTAGTATGTTGCATTTTTAATTCATATTCCATATTCATAATCAATCCATATTCATCTTTGGGTACACTGTCTTCTTCTGCATTTTCCTTCCAGACATGCTAAACAGATTGAACAAGGCAAGAAAATAAGATTACTAAAGCCCCAACAGCCAGTGCCATCCACCATAAAGCATGCACAGTGGATCACTTTTTTTTACAAAATTATGTTGAATTTTTTCGAGAGCTCTATTTCTGAGCTTCCTCCAGATGTTATTTTGAATGAATAAAGCTGAATTATTTTAGAGCCATTGGCTTTTGCTAATGACTCACCGATTTCTCTACTCTTTAAAAATCTGCAAGCAGTATACCACAAAGGCAACTTGGAATAATTAAAAGGAAAATAATATTTCTGAAAAGAAGAATAATGAAGAAGAAAGGGACAGAAACAGGATAATGAAAAGAGTTCTGTTTTACTGAAATACATGCCATCTTCTCACTTTGGCACTTGCTGTATAGAAAGTTCTCATACTTTTTAAGTAGTTAGTATAGCTCTGAGATAAAATGGAACGAGAAAATCATTCCAAAGAACATCAGAACATTTTGTTTTTCTCTGAGGCCACATTGATCCAACTGTTCAAGGAGTGATCTAGGAAGTATTATTTTTTTGTTCACAGCTGTATGTGAATATTTACCATTTCCATCTTGTGGCTCCTGAAAACCTTCAAACAAGAATGCACTATACTCTTTATCTTTGGTTCTGATTGACAGCTGTATAGGAAAGTGAATTGATCCATTTCCAAACAGGGATTTACTTGCATGCCATTGTTCTTAGTTATACTGTATCAGGGGTGTCAAACTCAAGGCCTGGGGGCCAGATTCAGACCGTTGGGTGCTTAAATCTGGCCAGCAGGGCCAACCTGGAAACAGCAAAGGCCTGGGTTTCGCTGGCAGAGGATTGCAGGAAGCCGTCGCAGCTGAAAACTGAGCTCAGGACCCCGTTTTTGCTGGCAGAGTGCTTGGGCTACCAGAGGCGCACCCAACACAAGTGACATCGAGGTTGCCATGGCCATGCCCATCCGGCCCTCCAAAGTCAAACACAACCCTGATGTGGCCCTCAATGAAATTGAGTTTGACGCTCCTGTACTACATGAACATCAGCTCATAAGAAACCAGAACTCTAAGTAGGCATGCAGCAAATTGTATAGGCACCTAACATTTGAAACTATGTTTTACTTATCAAGTATTTTCCTAAGGGATATATCAAACCAGAAATCAATTTATTACTAAGACGTTCTATTTCTATCTCAGCCACATGTTGTTACATTGTTGTCGCTATTTTTTTCTCAGCTGAGCATAGCCCATACCTATAATTTAGGTAAAAAGAAAATGATGCCCACAAGAAGATGACCAGGTGGAATAGTGTGAAAAAGAAAGAGAACTATAAGCTAAGAACATTATATCTACTGTCGGAAGACCCACTCAATATGGGAAATGGTCTGCCAGAATATGGGTGGAACGATGCCAATAAGTTCCACCTCATATGAGCTAGGTGACAGCAAGATATTTATCAGGAATGACTGAAATAGTGGAATTGCTGCCAGCTACAACTAACTCATATGAGAAACTTAAATCATGCTTGTGCTTCTTGTTGCAGAATGTCTTCCTGCTCAGCAGTCTTTCTTCAGCCTTATGTCCTCCCAGTGACATGCACTACAGTGGCATCATCCCCTCAGGCTGGCTATGGGTGAAGGGAATTGTAACTCAGCACATCTAGACTGATTTTGTCTCCTTGGCATTGGCTTAGTTGATGTATAGTTGCCATGTGCCTTTAAATAAATCTATGACCTATTTACTCTTATTTAGTGGCATTTGTCCCTTTATTCTTTCCCTTTTTCAGTAGAAGCACCCTCTGGAAAACAAATGTTCAAAGGCAATAACATAAAGGAACGTTTCTGCACTATTCATGATATGTTGGCCAGGATGCAAATTCCTTTGTATTTCTTTTTGTGAGTTAATTATGACTTCTTTTTAGTGGGACATTAATTAGCCCACTGTTTTAGAACTGCTGGAAGAACTCTGGCTTTCTTTTACTGATTCATCAGCTAGTGACACTGATTCTCCCTGTGCCTACCAAAATTGCATAGACCCTTGAGGATAAAGAACAGTCATGTCATGGTATGTATAGAGATGAAAGACCTCCAGGCTCAATGTTACATCAATACTGTATGATCTGCCGGTAGCATCAAGAAAAGATGAAATGGACCCTTTATTCAAAACAATTAGGTGCATTCAGTGGCATCACATGGCTAAATTGCTTGCTTTTCTCTGTACTGGGAACAAAGTGCAGATGACAGGCCAGTCTTGTCAGAGGCGTTCCACTCTTCAATTACCCTTAAAATTGAACTCTGGTGCCCAGAAATGAGCATGAACATCATTTCATGAATAATTTTGTTCATTACATATCCAACATAATTTCTGGTTGCGTGGGCTATATTTCAAAGATCAGTACCTTTTTGCTGGCCATTGTCTTATTAGCCAGGCTTGCAAATATGAAGCTTGTGTCAGTTTTCTTTTCTAAATTTCTTTATAGCAACCAGAGGAGCTTGAGGAAAATGAAATTGTAAAATGCCTGGGAAGGATCTTGGCTTGGATCTTGGTCTGAACATGTGAAAAGTAGGATGCAAGACTTGTGCATGTCAATCTAAACTGACCTATTTGTTTCATCCCCAGATGGATGGACTCAGTTGCAGTGACAATGAATACACCATGGGACCACTTGAAATAACAGGTTAGGGATAGAATCTAGGTGGTCACTAGGAATCAAAAATAACTTGATGACATATAAGTCAATCAATAATACTTTGGACAGGCACACATGCATAGTAAATGTGGGAGGGAGTGGTTGGCTGGCGGAACAAAAAAAAATTAAGTTTTCCAGGGTTAAAGCACAAATACATTGGTTTACTGTAGGAAAACTGGAGAAGCCAGAATTCCAATGACTACTGTAAATCAAATCTAAACCTTAAAATCAAAGCACTAATTCGTGTACTATGTACAATATAATATGGGTGATAATAGCAGTGATTAGTTCTATCTGTATTTTTTTAGGATTTAAGATCAGGGCACCTGATTCCAATTACACATGAAGACATAAATCATCTCTAGACTTTCAATTTGCTTTAATTCACATGTCTTCAAATCTTTCCAGAACAACTGATTTATTTCAGGTTAGGAATTTTACTAGAAATACTGCACTTCACTGCTTTTGTATGTGTAAGCATACCAAAACTGTTTAAAAAAAGGTTCCTTCCTAAAGTGAAGCTAACTATCCTAAAATGTCTGGGTTAAAATGAAGATTAGTTTATTCTACATATGTTTGAAATCTGCATTTTCAGCCACTTCTTCTAAATACTACTTTAGAAATGTACAAAACTGAAACAGAAGGTCCTCTAAAGGGACCTACAGAACAAAAATACAAAAGTTCAGTCACAGTAAAATCTGTTTAATGGACCATTCAACAGGAAAGGAGTGCCCATTAATTCCAAATGTCCATTAAACCCAAATCTGAATGCTTCCCAAACCTTCATTACCAAAACCGCTTATCAGAAATCGTTTTTACCCAACGTAGGTAAAACACTTTATGTCAATTTAAATGTCCCTGTTGTGATTGGGTAATGGGTTTATATGACATTACGCAAAGGAGAGAAGAAAAAAAAAACCTTTTACACAAGTCTGAGTAATTTACCCAGGTTTGGAAAGCACTGCCCTAGTGTTATTTATGTCATTGGATTAATTTTTAGCATTTGTATAATTATGGAGATATGCCAATGATGTAAATTGATGCAAAGATGTAAAAAAAAATGTCATTTAAAGCACAAATGACATAAATTGATGCAAATGATCAAAGTAAATTACTTCCATTGTCTCGACTGCTTTGAAAACAACAGCTTTTCTTGATTGTTTGCAGACAAAATTTTGTCCATTGCATCCTATGTTCTCTGAATGGAGTTCTGAAGAATTGAGGTTTTGCTGTTTTTGTACTATCTGCATCACTGATAATACTGTATTTGAAAATAAATGATGGGTTATGTCCAGTGGTGGGTTGCCCCTGGTTCGCACCGGTTCTATAGAACCGGTTGTAAAACCGGCGAGAGGCCCCGCCCACCAACCCCGACGTCATCAAAACGAGCGAGCGAGCAAAGCAAGCATGCATGTGCAGCCCCACTGCAAATGGGTAGTAAAGGTAAGTAGAACCCACCCCTGGTTATGTCCCAGAAGCCACATTATGCTTGCTACAACCATCCTCTGAATACCCCTGCCATTGGGTGATCTTGCTCCAGTCATTTTTTTCTCAGCTGTCTCTAAAGGTTAATAATCTGTGGGAATGGACAGAAGAATTCTACGAATGCTGCCTACACATCTAATAAAAGAGAAAGGTAGGAAATCTATAATGTCTCTTCATTAATCTATTGATGTTATTAAACTCCATCAAATTAACTCTGATTTGTGATCATTCCTGCGGTTTTCTAGGCAACATTTTCAAAAGAGATTTACTAGTACTTTCTTCCAGGACTGAGTGAGAATGAGTGGCCCAAGCCACTCCAGCTTACAAACCAAAGGCAAAGCTGGAACTCACCATCTCTTGATTTCTAATCCAGCACTTTAACCACTAGACCAAACTACCTCTTTAATATATTCTGTCTCTAATGCTAATTTCTATGCTGCCACTATTACTACTACTACTTATTATTATTTACAATTTGTTATTGCTAAATTATTCATTTTCCCCACATAATTGACTCATATGTATAAAAATATATAAATTTTACTATCCATTTTCAGACAGTTGTGGTTTTTTTTAACTTTTCAATGAACGTGCTTGATTCTCTCATTTCAGTTCATGCCAGCTAACAATTCTTTTTCACTAAATCTGTTTTCCCTAAACTTTGCCCCTTGTTTGAATCCCTGAAATACTTTCTAACACAGTTCCTTGAATGTAGATATACTTGTCAGCACTCATGATAAGCTAGAAGTGTGCCTTGTTCCAAGGACTAGTCTTGTTAGAAAACCACATCCCGATGAATCTCAGGACTAAGTAAGTGCCTCAAATACTACATCAGAGTAGCTAGATATTTTTGTTGCTGTTCTAATCTAAACTCTAAAAGCAAAACAAGATTCTGCCTCATTTTATTTTTGTGTTATGATACAGAAGAAATGAGGGCATCTTTTGGTTTACTAACCATGCTGTTCCAACTTTAGAAGTACAGCTGAATCTACAAATGAGTAATCTTCCCCTATTCCACATGGAAAGTAGGGCAGGAGGAATTGATGGTTCACAAATTGATGCAGCAACTGCCACCTTTTCTTCAGACCTCCCTTTTCACAAGTTCAATTTTTTGAACTTGTTCAAACTTTTTTTCAAACCTTTGCCAGACCAGTTCTCGAATACAGCTCGCCTGCCTGGAATCCACACTCTATATCAGACATTAATAGGATTAAGTGGGTCCAGAGGTATTTCACAAGAAGAGTACTCCACTCCTCTACTCACAATAGAATCCCTTATGCCACCAGGCTTGAAATTTTGGGCTTGGACAATCTGGAACTGTGCCGCCTGTGGTCTGATCTAAGCATAGTACACAAAATTGTCTGCTGCAACGTCTTACCTGTCAATGACTTCTTCAGCTTCAACCTCAATAATACACGGGCAAATAATTGATATAAACTCAAGGTAAACCGCTCCAAACTAGATTGCAGGAAATACGACTTCAGCAACAGAGTGGTCAATGCCTGGAATGCTCTACCCAACTGCGTTGTTACATCCTCAAACCCTCACAGCTTCAACCTTAAATTGTCTACCATGGACCTCACCCCATTCCTAAGAGGTCTGTAAGGGGGGGCGTGCATAAGCGCACCAGCGTGCCTACCGTCCCTGTCCTACTGTCCCCATTTATTTGTATTCATTTCCCTCCTTCATGTCCATGTTCATATTTCTACCTGCTATCATGCACATATTTGATAAACAAAGAAAGAAAGAAAGAAAGAAAGAAAGAAAGAAAGAAAGAAAGAAAGAAAGAAAGAAAGAAAGAAAGAAAGAAAGAAATTGGGAAGAAGGGAGGGAAGGATAGTCAGGATATAAGATACCCTTCTTGGCCACAATTCAATACAAGACACAGTATACTCTAAGACAGGAGTGCAATCAGATGCAGATGTTTATCTAATCCTAACCCTATGCAAAGTAAGATTCAGGTCCACCTTTTCTACTTAAGCAATCAAATAAAAGCCCAAAGCTGATCTGGCACATATGACTGACTACATAAGTAGCAAAAACAAAACAGGCATAAAAACAACACCACTCCAATGCTGTGACTATGAGTGTGACATACAGATTTTTATTGGATGTCAGGATGTATTGCATAATTTATGCAACGATGTCACCATGTCTCTGTCAAAATAATAATGGGGCATGTTTAAATCACAAAATACCTAATACCTCAGTGTAAACAGGGATTGAAGTAAAAAATATATACTTACAGAGATTTAAGAAAGTAGCTAAGGGCTAGAATATCATTAGCCAAAATCTAGGAAGATCCTTTGGGGAGTTCACTCAGCAACCACTCAGCAATTGTTAATCCGAAACTGGATATGAATGCCAATAAAGTGACATTCCACTCAAATAAGAAAGATCACTTTTTCTTTAATAAATTATTACAGTTTATCTGAATTCTACTTATTCTGGAATGTGTTAGGAGATATAGTAATGTGAAAACTTGCTTAGACTGTTCTATAGATGTAACAGTCTAATAACAAGAGCAACAGCACTTAGACTTATATACCGCTTCACAGTGCTTTACAGCTCTCTCTGAGTGATTTACAGAGTCAGCATATTGCCCCCAACAATCTGGGTCCTCATTTTATGACTCAGAAGGATAGAAGGCTGAGTCGTTCAGAATCGAACCCATGGAGTGAGTAGTAAATTAGCCTGCAGTACTGCATTCTAATCACTGTGTCACCACAGCTCATATTTTAAGCAGATTTCACACCCTGCACTAAATTAACTTGGGTTCATGCAACCCCCTTCCCCCCCAAAAAACCTACTTCAAATCACAGTTTGGATGTACACCCAGACTGCCATGGAATATTTGTTGGTGCTAGTATGCCAACTGATATTTCCTTGATGCCTGCCAGGTCTCAGCCTCACTTCATTTTCTAGATTTTTAGTTTTAGAAGCTAGAATGCTGTGAATCAAAGCAGCAGCTTCAGGCAAAATCTATTAATTCCAGTCTGTCTACCCCCAGAGGCATTCTTGAAAAATAAAACAGTAGGTATAGCACAGTGTTTTGTGATGGAATGTAGAATTGACTATGGGAAGAGGACAGGGGTGAAATGCTCCCGGTTCGGACCGGTGGGCAATTCAGAGAACCGGTAGCAAAAATCCCTGCCCCCGCCCCCATGCCCAGCTGAGCCGCGTGATCATCAGAGCCTTTTTTTTTCTTTTAAATGGCTCTGACCAGCCAAGCTCTGATGATCCCAGCTGAGTTGCCTGCTAATCAGTAGCAAAAATCCCTCCCCCCCACAGCTTGCTTACCTTAGCTGCTGGTTGCAATGCCTTGCTGTAATCCCTGCAATCCATTGCATCAGCAAGCAACTGAATCTCTCTGCCTGCTATCAAGCAGGCAGGGAGTTGTGGACTTCAACTCCCAGAATTCCTCAGCCAGCAAAGCAAAGCTGGCTGAGGAATTCTGGGAGTTGAAGTCTACAAGTCTTAAAGTTGCCAAGGTTGGAGACCCCTGTTCTATTGGGTAAGTTTTTTTCCCCTTTGGGAGTTTTAAAAAAATAGTTAATTGGGGTTTTTTTTAGTTGTTCTTTTTTTAGACCTAGCCATTTAAAGTTTAGGAAGTTTTAAATTTAGCTGCTTTTATATAAAAATAAAAATAAATTAAAATAAAATAATATTTGTGCCGCTTTCTGAGATTTAGTGTATTTCTGTAGTGTTTCACTCTAACTACACAAACACACAAAATCTCACAAAGCTGTATGTGGAATTTTGTGTGTGTAAAGTGTGAAAGTTGGTTTTTGGGGCTTTTTGTGGCTGTGTGAGGTTCCTGCTTGTTGCAGGGGCCATTTTGGGTCTAGCACAGCTGCTTTTATATTGTGGGTGAACCAGTTGTGTTGTGTTGTGTTTTGTAGGTTAAAAAAGGGCAAAGAAGTGACATTAACTTGGCCACGCCCACCTGACCAACAAGCCACGCCCTCCAAGTCACCTTACCACCAAGCCCTGCCCACTAATTAAGCCACGTCCACAGTACCGGTAGCAAAAAATTTTAGATTTCACCCCTGGAAGAGGGATTAAAAACACTGGGTGTTTTAAGAAGAGACTGGACAGTCACTTCCCTGAAACGGTATAGGGTCTCCTGCTTGAGCAGGGGGCTGGACTAGAAGACCTCCAAGGTTCCTTCCAGTTCCATTCTGATTGATTGATTGAGATTCAGGGAATATTACCTACTCTTGAGAAAAGAGAAAATGCAAAAAAGAAACTCAAAATCACTCTGTCTTTTTTTTTTTATTGCAAAAGTTTTACAATTACATTTTCACCCCTTTTTCCCCCCCCACCTCCCCCCCAAACTTCCCAACCTCCCTAACCCTCCCTAACCCTCCCCTCCCCCCAGACTTCCCTATAATATACTCATAATCATGAAGAACCCTAATATAACACTTATATATAAACTTGTGTTGGAGTATTATTACAGCATCTTGAAAGCTTGTCAGAGTTTCTGTCTACTATCACTTCTTCCTTACAACATCAAGACAGAGTGATTTTAAAGCTCAAGTTTAAAATCACTCTGTCTTGATGTTGTAAGGAAGAAGTGATAGTAGACAGAAACTCTGACAAGCTTTCAAGATGCTGTAATAATACTCCAACACATACAGGGTGTTCCTCAAATGCCAGCTGTTTTTGTTTCTTAACCTGGCCTAACTCTAAAAGCTCATATGTACTCACTTTCTAGAACAAAGGGAAAGTTGACAGAAAGTAATCTAGACAGTAGACTCGGTACCAATAAAGAAGAATATTTGTAGCTCAGGGTTGAAATGAGGAGTCCTTGGTGCTCTCTGAGCCTAGTTGTTTTCTTGCAGATGTCTCATTACCCAAGGTATGTAGCATCATCAGAGAACACCAAGGACCCTTCAGTAGGATAGATAACATAAAACATTTTCACCAATTTGCCTTCTGGAAATTGAAGGTTTTGTGAGCAGTCAGATTCACCACTCTTCTCACCACAGAAGCCATATTATGAAAGTGCCTTGACAAATGCTTTCCGATATGTCCACCTGTCCAGATAGACTTCAGGTTTACCATAACGCTTGAATTTAGCCTGAGGCCATTCACATAGACTGTTTAGAACTTAATGTGTAAAAGAAGCAACTAATAATGGGTTAAACTAGATGACCATGACATATTTGCTAGACAGGTAGCATAGCCATATAAAAACATCTGAGTACAAAATAAAATTAAAAAAAAATATGCTAAATAGAGACATTTTAGCCCCCTATCTGCATCATGCTCATTGTTAACTGATAATTGTTAGAAATGTGTGTGATTGGCAGTTAAAAGTAGCTAAATAAAAGGAGGTTGTATTGTTTCACAGACAAAGCTCTTTCCCCTCCTTTATTCTTCTTATCTCCAAAAACAGCTGCAGATATCAAGCCAGTTTTGGAACAGGCATCCCAGCACTATGGGAGTCTACCTCCTCATCTGGAAGAAAGATGATGGTGTTGGGTTTTAAAGCTTGCACCACTTGAGCAAAGATGTGGGAAAAAAATATATGCAGAGAATTTGGTGGTCAGGGATGTCTCTGCAGAGTTCTTTTCATGTCTCTATATCCATGCTGTCTGAGTGCTCAGCAGGAGAATGAAAAGCATGGCTGATCTTTGGCAAGAAAGTGAATGTTGCGAATCATCTAGAAAGCAGGGAAAGATGCATTTCCCCTTTCGTAGCTCTGGCTAGGGAACTTACTCAGAGCTTTTCTTTGAGGACATGCCTCCCATTTTGATCGGTCTTTGCTTTAAAAATTCGCAGCTCTTCAGTTTTCTGTCATCTTTCTTTTCATTTCTTCTTTCATTCTAGTCACTTATTGAAATCGTGTTTAAATTGAAATGTGAAACCATTGCCTACGATGATGCAAGGATAGAATGCTACGTCCATCTTTTTTAATCAAGGACTTATCCTATAAAATTCTACCTTATATGGAGCTTGACTAGCTAACCTCATAGTTTTTGTTTACCTTAAGCTCACTGAGTTTTGTTCATGGCCCACTGATCTTTTGTCCCCCTCAGTCCCACTGTGGCCAAACCTAGGAGCAGTTAGTCACAGTGATCCTTAAGAAAGCCAACCTCTGTCAATTCTCAAATGAACTGACCTAAATGTGCAGATCAGAACTCCATTCCCAAACAACTTTTATGCTTCTCCCAAATGCTTCCGTGATATTTTGTTCACAAAGAATTCATCTTTTCAGAGAAAATATCACCAGGAAATGTGCATTTGGACAGAAGATGAAACTTTAAGCTTTTACCTATACTATCAAACGCTTTTTTAAAAAAAAAATCAAAGAACTGAGTGGAAGCAGTTTCATGAATGAACATACACAGGTATAGACCAAATCAGAGCTATTTGCCAGGCTGAAATTAAGTGCTGGTGAATTCCCGTTGAAATTAATAGGACAACTTAGCTATGATTAATTCATGACTCATTAATTTCAGTGGAACATTAGCCCTGCTCATAATTTGTTTGTTTATTTGTTATTCTACTAGACTGTCAATAACTGAGGCTGTTTGGCAATATTAGTTTTATTAGATTTGGACCAATGAGTTTTCAAATCCCTCCTTTCCTTTTTAAAAAGTAGCATGAATGACAGAGGCCCATTTAACCACTGAGCTGTGAAATAACACCAGCTACTTAGTATTATTGCAACTTATTTGGTGATGGTGGGGTCAAAAAATTCAAGAAATATGACTAAAGCCTTTCCCCTTTTTACACGCATAATGCACTGTAAAAAGGGTGGGCTTTTAATTGAGCAATTAACTTTCTAGATGGTCTGATAGTCAGATACAAGGCTCCAGATGTGCAGGTAGCTGAAAAAAAGAACTTGGAGACTGACATGTTTGAGTTTTGAAGACAAAGGCTAAAATAGCCTGATAGGTAAGCAGAAGGAGTGGGTTTCTTTCAAGGTCTACAGGAGATGCTGATAATGAGAGGAGCCACTAGAAAAGGAGAAGACATGGAGGTAGCAACAACCAGATGATCTCCAGCTATAGAGCAGAAGAACATCAGGGGACATCTCAAATGGATAGAAAAAGGTTCCAAGCTCTGGATTATCATTGCAGAGGGAAAGATATTTCAGTGTTGGTTGGGCTTCTCAAAGGAATTTGGATTAGAAGGCGAGTATGAGAATCTTCTTTTTCTCCTCCATAGGCCCCACCATATCTCTTTGGTTAATACAAGATTTTTCTCCCTTTAAAGTGAAAGCAAAGGTTGGTCAACACGCAAATGACATTCTAAAGACTGCAACTATGGGAGAATGGAAGAGGCAAAAGCTACATGGATTTGAAAGTTAAGGAACTTTTTAATAGAGATTTACAAGAGCAGAATGCTTTTGTAAAGTTCACATACCTAGATACTAATATTTTCACTTAGAATTGGAAGGGGACGTTCTACATGCATGCAAACTTCATCAAATCTTGATGGTAATCCTTTGTAAAGATTAGTAAATGTCACTTTAATTAACATTTCAACTCCTTGTATGTCTGGATTGGTTTCTGCCTTACCCACCCTCAAACAATAGAAGAGTCAAGAGACTGTCTATAAGGCAGGAAAGAAAGAAAAAAGCTTCTTGATATAGGGCAATATGATTAAAAGCTAGGATAAGTGATAGGAATAAAGGGATATTAAGGTATATACATCTTTATTTGATAAAATGAAAGCAATAATGAGAAATAGGTGGAATAATTGAATAATGATAGACTGTAATCTAATATAGATGTGTATTGTTATTAGAATTACATAAATTGATTGAATGTAATACTAATGTTTAATCTGATCAGTTTCATTTGTATTGGAATGTCTGGCATCCAGGTGCCACACTGTTCATGCATCGATTTGACACTTTTATTAAAAAATTAAAAACTTAATAAAAAAAAAAGAGAGAGAGACTGTCTCTAAGGTAGCTGGGGAGCTATCTTTGAGGGAAACCTGTTGCAGCATCTGTGGGTGATCTTCTCCCTGCTAGTTTCTGTCTGTTTGTGAGGTCTATTTTTAATCTGGTGGTCAGAAGAACTTTGACTATGCCTGAGTAAATAAAGCATGTATAAGAAAACAAAACTCTAGCATTTAACTGGTAAAAGCAAAAATTACTTCAGTTAAGTTCATTACAGTTGTATTTTCTTTGCTGAGTATATTTGCACTCCCCTTCAAGAGATGGAGAAACATCTCTGTGGGTTACCAGGTTCTGGCTAGTTTTCTTCTTAGCTTCATTAACTGCCACCGCTGCCATACAGATTCTACTTATTCTTTCTCTAAAAAACAAATCCACCTCATGGTGTCTTTTTAAAGGGACTTTAATCTTCTCATTCATTTTGGAGGACTTCATCCTTCCTTTTCGTTTTAGTTGCTGATGAGTTTTTCAATGAGGAAAGTGATCTCTTGGTGAGGGATATTGTCCTGGAGAGCTGGGTGCAAGAAGGCGGAAAGTGTAGAATACAACAACAGCATAAGCATAATCCCAGGGATGTCAAATACACAATGAATTACTTCATTCCCAGATTTAAAATTTCCAGAACTGAAATAGAAAGCCACCAGCAGTCTCTTGAAATGTTTTGGAAATGCCACAAGTATTTATCTTGACATGGACATGGACAGTCTTGTGGTGCAGATGGTCTCTATATATAGAACTGTACGTAGAGCAGTTTCAAACTCTTAAATATCCAACACACCTGGAAGGTATCAGCTAGGAATTTTAGAAGTTGAGAGCCAATATACCTGGAGGACACCAAGTTAAAGACCTGCATCAACATATTTAGCTACTACATCTAATAATCAAGCTGAGATTCAGATCAATATGCTGAGTACAAGACACTGAGAAAGTGAGTTGGAATGTAACTTTTTTTTGTGTAAAGAAGAAAAGAAACCTTAAGGGATAGTGAAGAGGACTTTTCTTTTCTGCTATCTTAGGTCTTTTTTATCCTAATGAAAACATACAGTACATTTAAAAAAAACAGAAAAAATGAAAAATGATCATCAATGAGGTTTTTTTTTAAAGACCTATTATTGTTTTCAGTTTATAGTAATTTCAGCACATCAACAATAGAGGGCAACTAGTCTTATTCAAAGAATATTCTACAAACCAAACACCAGCTTTAACTTCACACATCAACAGCTGCTCTGCACAGCTGTTCATAACTCTTTACAACGCATTTAATCAAATTGTTCCTTTCAGCTCTGAATAAAAATATTGAAGTCTGACATGATCAATTATAATGTGATAAGTAAAATGATGGGAATCCAAGAACACTAGAAAAATGCTGATCATCTGCTTCAACCATTTTCATCTCTAACAGAGCATTCATTATTTTGGAGAAACTATGTTTCAGGGAGGCGGTGTCCTTGATCATGGGCAAAAAAAGTAAGTAAGTTTGTTCCTATTTGTCTGGGAGTTGTGATTTTTTAAAAAAAAATCCTAGTAGCTTTTGGTTTGCAAGCAATTTTTACACATTTTAATATTTATAGCTGTTCATTTCCCTAATTTTCTTTAAGTACCAAAATACTAAGAAAGAAATATAAAATGTGTGTGAAAAAAGTATACTTTTGGAAATATTTTAGCACTTTTTACATTTTACAGTTGCTAAAATAAAAAACCCATCCAGCTACATTTCAGAAACTAAGTTTTCTCTTTCCCTACCAATTCTCTGTGTGCTATTCCACATCAAGAGGATCATCCTGACACCCAGAGAAATGTTTTGCCAATGGCTTCAGGGAAAAACATATGGAATTATCCTTCTTTGAACTCTTTCAGGACTTCAAATCTATGCCCATACACCTGAAATTTAAGCCCCCATAAAGACCAAATGCTGAGTGCTCTAAAACAGAACTGCTCTAGATATATCAATTTAACTCTTAATTCTTTTACATAAAACCCTAGGTTTTAATAATCACAACAAAACCTCACTCAGAATCCCTAACAACAATAATTAAAGCAAGGTTAAAACCATAATATTTTTTAATACCAAGATGAAAATCATTTCATATATTTAAAATATTTAGGATCCAAGGGACTGAAAAGATCAGCAATGAGCAATCTGATATAATAATTTGTGCTATTTCATTTCATATTTGCCTGATAGGTTATGGGATAACTTACTCTGAATTGCGGTGTGTTCCTCAAAGCACCCTCAAAATTTAGGCATAATTGCTGAGAGAAGAATTTCATGCAGATTGTATGTTAACAATAGGCTTTCTACAAGTTTAAAAAGAAATGTATAAACAACCCACAAAGAAACCAAAAAGGAACTGTAGTTTTATATTAACTGCCTTTTGACGAGGTCCTTCAATAGCCTTATCATCAAATATGTAAGAATAGAATAGAATAGAATAGAATAGAATAGAATAGAATAGAATAGAATAGAATAGAATAGAATAGAATAGGAATTTGTCTCCAGTGCATAAGCTCTCAGTGTAAATACAAACAAGAAAGTAAAATAATCATTATATATCAAAAAGAAAAGGTAGTGGAAAAGATTAGAAGGATAATAGTAATACAGCCATACTACATGAGTAAATATGTATAGGCCTAAGATAGTGCTGTGTAATTAGGTGTTCAGCAGATGATGGCACAAGGGAAAAAACTGTCTTTGTGTCTAGTTGTTTTGGCAAGCAATGCCCTATAGCAGTGTCCTGAGGGGAGGAATTGAACAGTTTATATACATGATGTGAGCAGTTTGTAGATATTTTCTCAGCCCTCTTTCTGACCTACAATATACAGGTCCTTAATGGAAGGCAGGCTGATGCAATTGCTTTTTCTGCAGTCCTAACTATCAGTTGAAGTCTGTACCTGTCCTTTTGGTTGCTGTACCAAACCAGATAGTTATAGAAGTACAAATGACAGACTCACTAATTCCTCTATAGAACTATATCAACAGCTCCTGGGCAGTCTGATTCTGACTTGATACAGGAAGAACATTCTTTGTTGTACCTTTTTAATGATGCATTTAATTTTAGGTATCCATTTCAAATCCTGGGAGATTATAGAACTCAGAATTTTGAAGGGCTCTAATGTTGATACTGTGTTGTCTAATATTGTAAGAGGTGATAGAATAAGAGGGCCAATCCTAAAATCCACTTTCATCTCTACAGTGTGTTCAACTCCTGATTGTTCTGGCTGCCCCACAGGACCAATTGTTCAACCTCCTGTCTGTATACAGATTCATCAACATCTCAAATGAGACCAATGACTATTGCATCATCTGCAAATTTCAATACTTTAACCAAGGAATCCTTTGAGATGTGGTCATTGGTACAGAGAGAAAAGGGTAACAGAGAGACCACACAGCCCTGGTATTTGATGTGATTTTATGTGTCAGAATGTGTGTGTGTGTGTGTGTGTGTGTGTGTTTCAATATTAAAAGCTTGGAGCTTATGAGTAGGATACTCTTAGGAAACTTATTGTAGTCCTCAGCTTGGGAACAAACTTTATGCAAACTCTCCTCCAATGGATTGTGGGATTAGGTTCCCCTGTATGTCCCAAAAGCCATTCAGCCATGGATGGGTGTTGAGTTTAACTTAACATGCAATACATGTGATACACATTTTAAAATGCTGTGGCTTCAACTGCTTGGTCACGCTCACCATTTTGATATTGTTGTCTTTCTCATAGATGGCTCTCTTTTCTAGTCTTTCAACTTTGCCAATGGTTTTCTTGGTCTGAGACTGAGGTATTCCATATTATCTGCCACCTAAATATTTTAACTGGCTATGCAAGGAACCAAACCTGATATTTTCTAAATCCAAAGTATGTTCATTATCATTGAAACATAGCCATTTTTTTTTTGTGCTTAAACCTTTGGTTGAATTCCATTGGCCTCTGTAATCCAAACAAAGGAATACAAATTCATTTTGAGAGAAAAGGCCTCCATTTCTATCTCTCTTAAATTCTTTATATCCTCCTCAACTCCATCATTTTACAGACATGCATTAGGAAAAAAATTTGAATGCCTGTAAGATTTATTTGTATTCTAGTTCATTTCTTGTTAAAAGGGGTAATGTAATATTTAATTATCACATTTAATCCTTTTTTGAGCTTAATGGTACAAACTCTACTTCTATTCATGTGTCCTGTAACTAAGGGATTTATCATTTTAAAACTTTTTTTTTATTTTTGTACTTCATCTCTCTCATTACTATACTTCCTTTGTTATCAATAAGTCTTTTCTATGTCTGTGGTTTAAATAGTATTGCTTCATCATTACTTATTTGGTGACCACATTAATGCTTTTTCAGAATCAAAATAAAGCCACTCATTTGCATAATAATTCTTCCTTTGTATATCATTATCCATTAATTAACCAGAGAAAGGAAACTAATTTAAATATGAATATTGTTTGAATGGTTTCACATTTTCAGGTAAGAAGCTTAGTAATACAAGATAATACCATGTCATAATTATATCCTTTTTGTATTGTTTTATATATTGTTTTTCTTTCTTTTTCCAGAATTCATTCCCCAAATATCTCTAATTAGGTAGAATGTCCCTTTTTCAGCACAAATTTATCCATTTTCATGGGTCACAGTTTAGCGCCAAGTATTCTGCATAATCTTTGACTAATTATTGCCATTATCTATAGAGTACATAAACTGTACTAGGTGGATTTCCAGTAATAAAATAGACCAATTCTTGTCTTGAAAAGCTTACAGTCTCAAGTATGAAAGAATGTCTCTAAAGGAAGTACTGTGATACTATAACTATACTGTACAGACATTTGTGACATTCTATAGGAAAACAAATGTATTATGCTTTAAATGTTTTCACAAACTTAAGGTTTATTTCATAAAATGTGAAAGTTTTACTTGACAGGTATAGTGAGAGGGAAAGAAATACCCAAAGATAAGTACAATGGAGAATTGTAAAATTTAGCATGCTGAAATTTTAAAAAAATCACAGTTCAGCCCTATGCTAAATATACTCTTTACTATGGAAAAATATGGTCTTTATCTAGGGAGATTCTCAGTCATTCAGGTCATAGTTGACTCAAAGCTGCTTTTTCAAGGGGCAACCGGACTTTCTTGTTTTTCTTTGAAGAAATTACACTTCTCACCCAAGCTTCTTCAGCTTTGGAAGTTTCAGTGTAATTGAAAGTACCATTTCAATGTAATTAAAACTGAAGTAGATGATTCAAATTACCAGCTCCCTGCATTTTATTTAATATATACCTGAACTATAATTGAATTGTTACAGACTGTACTAAATAATACAGTAATCTTACCATTGTTGAGCTAATGATAATTCTTGCCATCCTCTTCTAAAAATAATGAATTGTATTACTTTATGTTTAAAGAAACATTGGATGATTTGAGAACCTGGCATTTAGGACTGGTCACTTCCTGCAAAAGAGGCAATTTTTTCCCCCTGATTATGGTTTATGCAGTACCCAAATTCTATGGTCATATTAGCGAGGAGTGTGGCCTTACTAAAGCTTTATAAAGTGATACTAATACTTCTCATGATTTTGATTCTATGCCTCTGTTTATACAACCAAGGATGGTATTAGCTTTTTTGGCTGCTGCCGCACACTGCTGGCTCATATTTAAATGATTGTCCACTAGGACTCCAAGGTCCCTCCCACAGTTTCTGTTTTTGAACCAGGTTTCGCCTAATCTACCTAATGTACCTTTAATTTTTTCAGCCTAAGTGTTTATACTTTATAAATGTACAACTACATTCAACAACACTTCATAAGTAATTTGTTGGTCATTTTTGACAAAAGATTTCACAATTTTGATTCCACAAATTGATAGTACAAAGTTTTTTCAGCCTAAGTGTCTATACTTTATAAATGTACAACTACACTCAACTACATTTCATAAGTAATTCATTGATCATTTTTGACAAAAGATTTCACAATTTTGATTCCACAAATTGATAGTACAAAGTTTTTTCAGCCTAAGTGTCTATACTTTATAAATGTACAACTACACTCAACTACATTTCATAAGTAATTCATTGATCATTTTTGACAAAAGATTTCACAATTTTGATTCCACAAATTGATAGTACAAAGAACACAAGCAGAAGACATCCGAGATCTGAATGAATGAAATAGCCTTATTAAATACTTTGTTCTTTATATACAGTAGTTTATACATTTCTCAAACAACTAAAGGGAACACAAAACTACTGTATATAATGAACAAAGTATTTAATAGTTTGTGTTCCCTTTAGTTGTTTGAGAAGTGTATAAACTAATGTATGTAAAGAACAAAGTATTTAATAAGGCTATTTCATTCATTCAGATCTCGGATGTCTTCTGCTTGTGTTCCCTTTATTTTTTTGAGCAGTGTATAAACATGCATGCCAGTGAAACTATTTATCACCTTCTCAGTTGTATCTGAACACATCTTTTAACATCAGGCATGAGGATGTAATGACTCCAGAGTTTAATTAATGTTATAATGCTATCTGATTGCAGCTTGAGATGCACACGTTTCATCCCTTTACACGCATAATTGCATATGTCCATCAGTATTTAAAATTAGCAATCTCTGTACTTTATGCCTCAGGTAATGAGTACAAGATTTACATTTAGATTAAATAATATCAATGGCAATTTAATTTCATGACCATTAAAGTAAAAGGCACACTTATAACTGAATAATTATGCTGCTGAAACATAGCATACTGCATCCAGGTGTGTGCCTATTTTCCCCCCCAGCTCTTTCTAAAAAAAAACTAAAATCAAATTCATAAGTCAGGAAGATTACAGAATCTACCTATCTATTCCTCTGGCTTTAACCAGCTAATTTTGGAATTAGAGTCTTCTTCATGGACTATGGTTATATGTCATAACTCCTGCTGTTGCATCAAGCTAGGGAATCAAGTTCCTTTATTTATTTATTTATTTATTTATTTATTTTATTTTATTTTATTTCTATACCGCCCTTCTCCTGCAGGACTCAGGGCGGTGTACAGCCAAGATAAAACATTATATATAAAATTTAAAAACAGTTTAAAAAACAATTAAATAATTTCGGCCCAAGATTTAAAAACAACCCAATTAAAACCGAATTCAATTAAAACTGAGAGGATGGGATCAAGCCAGCCCGGCTAGATGGAATAGGTGTGTTTTCAGGGCCCGACGAAAAGTCCGGAGGTCTGATATTGTGCGTATCTCAGGGGGTAGGTCATTCCAGAGGGCAGGTGCTGCCACAGAGAAGGCTCTCCCCCTGGGGATCTCCAGCTGGCACTGTCTGGCCGACGGCACCCTGAGGAGGCCCTCTCTGGGCGAGCGAACCGGTCGGTGGGAGGCTTTTGGCAGCAGAAGGCAGTCTCGCAGATACCCCGGCCCTAAGCCATGGAGCGCTTTAAAGATGGTCACCAACACCTTGAAACGCACCCAGAAGACCACAGGAAGCCAGTGCAGCTCACGCAGGAGAGGTGTCATATGTGAGCACCCCGTCACTCCCATAATCCCCCGTGTGGCCGCATTCTGGACTAACTGTAGCCTCCGGGTGCACCCCAAGGGGAGCCCCATGTAGAGAGCATTGCAGTAGTCCAGGAAGTGACGAGTGCTTGAGTGACTGTGCGTAGGAAGTCCCGATCCAGAAAGGGGCGGAACTGGCGTATCAGGTGAACCTGATAAAAAGCCCCCCTGGCCACGGCTGTCATGTGCTCTTCTAAAGACAGCCGTGCATCCAGGAGGACGCCTAAGTTGTGAGCCCTCTCCATGGGGGCCAGTGATTCGCCCCCAATAGCCAGGTGTCAAACAGCTGGCTATTGCCAGCTTTAACAGGTGTCAAACAGCCCAGTTATTAGTTAAGAACAGGAATGTCCCAAAATTATTAGTCCTTTTGCAAACCAGAAGAGACCTTCTTCAGACAGAAAATCAGCTACTTTGGTACATAAGAATCTGGGAGGAGCATGAAGGATACCTTCATTATGTTTACATAATGGCTTGGCTTGCCTGCAGCTATTTGCTTTCCATATTCCCAGTTTCAACCTCCACACTAGGTCCCCTTCTGGGTTTAGAGAAGAATCTTTCTGAACACTGGAAACAAACCAGTGGTGAAACATAAAATTTGTTATTACCGGTTCTGTGGGCATGGCTTGGTGGGGGGTTGTAATATGACTGAGTGGGCGTGGCCAACTTTTTTTTTTTTTTACTTTTAAAACCATTTTTTCTACAACCTCTTCGGCTGAAAAGGTTGTAAAAAATGCTTTTAAAGCCTCTGACGATCCCAGCTGACTTGCCTGATCGGCAGAAGCTTTTTTTTTTTTTAAAGCCTCTGACGATCCCAGCTGATCGGCAGATGTTTTTTTTCCTTTTAAAAAGATTTTTTCTATAACCTCTTCAGCTGAAGAGCTTGTAGAAAAAATGCTTTTAAAAGCCTCTGATGATCCCAGCTGAGCCGCACGATCATCAGAGCCTTTTTTTTTTACTTTTAAAAGCATTTTTTCGGCCAAAGAGGTTGTAGAAAAAAAATGCTTTTAAAAATTAAAAAAAAACCCTCTGATGATTGCGCGGCTCAGCTGAGCAATGGGGGGGGCAGAGATTTTTGCTATCAGTTCTCCGAACCACCTGAATCCATCGCTACCAGATCGGGCGATCCAGTTCGAACCGGGAGCATTTCACCCCTGAAACAAACCCATGTATCATGTATTTTTTTACATTTGTCAAAATAATGAAAAAATGACTTAAATATTGAAAGATGGAATTAAAACAGGCCTATGATACCAACTGTTCCTTCAAAGATCAATTGCTTTTTATAAAAAATATTATTAACTTTATGATAATCAAGTTTAAAAGTATAATAATGTTATTTAACTACTTTGAAAAGTTAATAATGTTAATAATTTAAAAGTTAATGTTATTTTTAATTGCTTTGAATAATAACATTATTCGTTATATTATTAATTTTTAAACCATCCTGCTGTTCTTTCTGAAGAGACAGGCTGTCCCAGGGTACCAAGATTAAAAATTGCTAGAGAGTGAATATTATATAAAATGAAATATTTGAAGACTTCTTAACTGTTGACTCTGTCACCTCACGTGGTTGAAAATTAGCAAACATTTAAGCAAGGTTGAATGATGAATCAGATGGTCATAAAATAGTTTTTTTTAATGTGACATATCCTGATTTTCTGAACCTGTTCCTGCCAAGAAATTACTTATGAGATATTAGATGCTAAATTTAAGGATTACCTTATTCCTTAAATTAATGACAGAGTTTACAATTCTAACTTTAGACTGAGTTAATAGTAAGATGGACAGATCTTTAAAATGTTTAAGAGGTAAAAATTAAACTTTCTCAATGCTCCCACATGACTTTGTCAAAAATTCAACCATTCAACCAGCTACAGCACAACCAACACAAACTGTGAAAAGGCTAACACTGCCATACATCAAAAACATCTCACAAACAAACAACAGTTTGTTACAACCACACGACATCACCGTAGCACACAAAACTAAAGCCCTCCAAAACTTCTTAAGTAAACCAAACAACCCAGCAGCCCCAGAATTAAAAACAAGAATCATCTACAACATACATTGTAAGTATTGTAACAGCCTCTATGTAGGTCAGACAAACAGAAGACTAGCAGAGTGCATCCATGAATGTCAACTGGTGGCCAGAAGACATGATGACCATATGGATGAAAAACATATGGACAGACATAACTATAGTTTCACCTGGGAATCTAAGCATCCTAGACCCAGCTAAATTCCAAAACACTAGGGAATTCTTGGAAGCCAGCTGTGTGACTTTCGGCTGGTCACTGTCTCTCAACCTAACCTCACCCAACTGTTGTCATGGGGAAAATAAGAGGAATGTTAAGTATGTTTGCTTCCTTGGGTTATTTATAAAACATGGATGTTCTTCTGATTTGTTGGTATATTTGTTGAAAGAAAACAACAATGTCCAGAAAACCTCCTCCAGCAAGCAAAACTCAGATAAGCAGCGATTAATGCCAGGATTAATACCAGGAAAACAATCAAGCAGTAAACCATAGCCTAATTAAATAACCACCAAGGACAAAATACTGAGAGAGCAAGTCACTGTATATAAACAGAACAAACCCTACTCCCTTCTAGGACTGATGATGATACTTCACTAGGTAATGCAATGTTTGCAATCAAACAACCAAATTCAGAGAGCACCAAGGACTCCCCAGTTCAACCCCGAGCTATAGATTTTCTATTTTATTGTTAGAAAAGAAGACTTTGTAATTGATTCATAGTGAGGGCAGGGACAGGCTACCTATAATATATCTGAAACTTTGGCAAGATTCTTAATAATAAAGAATACTTTTTGTCAGTAAAAAAATATTTTAGTGATCCTGATAGGAACTTCAAGAGTCTTTCGTTAGATCAAGCCAGTTCATTATCCACTTATCTCTCTCCTGCCCAATAGCTGGAGATAGAATTGCCTCTTGTATAATTGATAAGATACAAGGAAGTCTGGGCATAATAATAAAGCTGCAGTTTAACATTAAGAAATGAGCCCATTTTTCACCCAGCATTTTTTCTGTAAAGAAAAGAAATGCCCCAACATAGACCAGGCATTTAAATAGCCATGAGAAAAGAAAACTTGTTCAGCTTTTCAGGATCTCTTTAATCAGCCAAAATGTCTAAGTGCCAGCTTTTAGGGAATGAAATTGCTAGGGAACTATGGTATATGTAACAGTTGGAAGCTGAAACTTTCAGAGTATTCAGCCATTCATCTTTTTTTTCAATATTGGGGAACAAAAGACCATTTTGCATTTATTTGAAGGAAAAGCAATTAATTAGACCTGTCACAGACTGATTACAAATTCTACAGTTAATTAAACATATGTACTCATTAGAAATACTACTTGAGACATTTTAACAAATTGGAGTCTAAATGATTATTTGAATGAAATGCATATTAATTCATCTTTAGAAGATTATAAGGCTTATATCACTAATGGATAGTATGATGATGATGATGATGATGATGATGATGATGATGATGATGACGATGATTTGTCTTGCTGAATAGATTAGATTTTAGGAGAAAAATGCTGAGTTATATACTGAATGTTATATTCTAATTGACTTTATTGCTTATTTTCTTATTGCTGTTAATGGTTCATTGTAGGGATTTTAGGAATATAGCTTATCAGAGGAAGTTTTGTCTTAAGAATTAAAATAGGCTAAAAACAGGAATAGGGACGTCTCCACACAAGATATTGGCATTGCCGTACTGAACATAGATTATACTTAATATGACATGTTCTGTGATTAGATATGGAATGCACACCTTAATTAAAAAGTAATTTCCAACCTTTTGCACACACACAAAAAAATGTGCGATTTATGAACATTCTGTATGTGTGTATGTGTACATGTGCAGGCACATGTATGCAAGCCTTCAAGTCAGGTTTTGTTTTTACTTCTGGGAAAAATCCCTGCAGTTTTCTTGCCAAGGTTTTTCAGAAGTTGTTTGCCATTGCCTCTTTCCTTAATTGGACCTTGATTGGACCAAGGTCACCTAGCTGGCTTTGAGCCTAAGGCAGGACTAAAATTTATAATCTTCCACATTCCACACTCTAGAATAGGAGGGTGGGGGAAGCAGTGTCTTGTGGCATCTTGCAGACGAACAACACTATTATAGTCTAATCTTCTATGGATGACAATTTGCTTTACTTCACTTGGCATATGGAATAGCTATTCAATCCATTTCAGAAGACATTTTCCACCTTAAATTTGGCCTTTTTGATTCCTAATAAATATTTTGCTGGCAGGATCCACCCACAGATATCATTCACCAATTTCTTTTAAAATGAACTTTAAGAGGATGCACCAGCTGCTAGGAGACAAAAAATGAAAGTAGTGTTATTAGTATGCCATGAGGGAAGTTTTAGTAGATTTGGGGGATATAGTTCTTCCACTAATAACTGAAATAAAGCTACTGATTCCCAAAGCTACTGATACCCAAAAGGAGATTGGTTCGGGGGTGGGGGGGATAAACAGTCTTTTGAAATTGTTTATTTCAAAGTCTGAGGAAGCTCAGGCTGAAATGAATAAGACACTTTTTGAAGATATGAAATGAGATAAAGGAAACGACAATTCTCCATATGCCCGCCCAATTTAGAATAAAGTTTTCCAGTTGTTTAGGAAACAGTTTTGCATATCTCCACAAACTCTTGTTTGTGTTCACTTTCCCCTAATGTTTGCATTTTAATATACAATTTTCCTTAACATGTGCAATTTTATGCATATGAGCACATCATGTAGGTATGAAAATCTACTATTAAAAAACCCAACACTTCTCATAATAACTTGAACCCACTGATCATACAGCCAAGAGTTTGCCTTGAAATGTAGCTGAACCTACTTCCTGTAGTTTTAACCTATTGATTCTGATCCCTCTCTGGGGCTCTAAAAGATAAGTCCACTTTCTCTTTTATATGTCAGCCTTTCAGATATTTGAAGACTGCTTTCATATCTCCTCTCAGTTATTTTATTTCTCTAGGCTAAATTGCCTAGATCCTTTAACTTTTCTTCATCCTTTTCCCATGTACTATGACCAAGTCAATTTTTTTTTCATTTTATACTTTTGCTTTTCATTTTTCCTATCCAGATGCAGAATTTCACATTTCTTCCTTTTAAATTCCATCACATTCATTTCATGCCACTGCTCAAGCCTATCTAGATTTTTTTCCCCAGTCTTCTGTGTCTTGACTCTGAAATATTAGCACTTGCGTCCCTCACAAGTTTTGTGTCATCTGAGATTTGATAACTGTTCCTTCAGCTCTTTCATTAGGCTCATTGATAAAAACATTATGCAGCACAGGGCTAGGATAGATCCCTCTGAGCTGAAACAAAGCCATTAGGTTCTTTTCCCTTTAGGTTGTGATTATTCAGCAATTATGAATCCATAAAGCATTGTATCATCTACTCCATATTTTATCATTTTATTAAGGAGAATGGTGTGAAAGAATTTGTGAACTCCTGATATGCAGCATGATTTTGCAACAAGACCATTCTGATTCCTGTTAATTGTAGCATGCCTATTCAAGTACTCATTGACATTTTATTTAATAGGTTTTTTTGTGGGCCTTGACTAATACAGTAATCTAGCAGCCAAGTATATACTTTTCCAGATCATCTATCTATCTTCTTTTTGTAGGTGAGGCTGACATTTGATCCAGTCTTCTTGGATTCACCATCCTTTGGAGTTCTCAAAGTTGACTAGGAATAGTTTTGTGATTTGCTAATACCCAAAGGTGTAAAAAGTGTCGAGCCCTGGACGCTTGATTTCATTCAAACACTTGATTTCATTCAAATTAGTTAAATTCTCTGTCATCCACTCCTTGTCTAAACTAAGCTTCCACCTTCCTCAATGTTACAAAAATAACCAATTAGAGAAAAGTGTTGCCAAAGATTCCTTTTGTTGTTGTTATTTCAGCATCTGGCACAAACTTCACCTCATTCTGAACTCTGGCCTGTCCAACACAATTTGTGCAATTTTTGGAAACTACTTTGCATTCTTCTGTGGTTCTCCTTCCATCTCCTATTTATGTTACACTTATATAGCAAGTTTTTGGGTAAGTGATTGTTTTTTTTAACTCTTTGCAAAGTCCTTTTGAATTAGGACATAAATTACCCATCTGCACTGAACACACTCTTCATTCCCATATATTCAACATTAAGCCAATCATCTGTTTTTATTATTGTTTACAAAGCCAGATATGAAATTACAGCCATACCAAATGATGTTAATCTCCTCAAAATACTATTTTCCTATTGGGAAATCTGTCACAGCTGAGGTCCATAGAGTTACAGCAACAGACAATGTAAACAGATTGTTAAGGTGTCTAGACAAATACAATTATTTTGGTAAGTTACAAGAATATTGATATATCCTGAGACCCAGGTGTTTGTTTGTGCCACTCTTCCATTTTACCTCACAGCAGCTGTCATGACTACAAACTCATCTATCTTCCCTTGGACTCCTATAATAAAATCCTGCCTAAAAGATAGCTTGATTCATTCCAGTAACTGAATACAAAGGACGACTCAAATAGCTTGTTTTCATGTCTGGCATTGCCCATATTACAGTCTGCTCCTCCAATAAAACTGAAGGAGATTGGAAGGTTTCAGAAAAGAATAAAATAGGCCCAAGTGGCAAAACTATGGATATAAATAAAATTGTATATTTCATTTTATTTTGAAACGATGATTGTGATGAACCAGGCTTCTTCCTCAGAACAGGATATTTATTTTTCTGTGATTTATTCTTAACAGGTTCCATTGGAATCATTTAAAAAATACTCAAGATTCTAAAAGATCATGTAGAATGTCCCTCATTGGAAGGAAGAGAGAAATAGTTTTGATTCTTAGAATTTCCCTCTTTGATCAGTTAGAATATCCACTCCAAAAAAAAAAAAATCATCTATGGCAGAGGTTCCTAAACTTTTTGCCAAGTCGAAAGTCCCTTGGAATAACCAAGGAAACATTCTGTTAAATCTTTAATGATCATGTTTCTTCTCAATTTGTGGAAATAAGTTTTAAATTTATAGATTTTTGTTAATTTAACTTGAGGAAAATGTAAATAATAAAAGGTAACTGCATTTCCACTTGTTAGTTCAGGGTATTTATAGAAAAATGTATACAACTATATAGAAGTGTAAAAATACAATTTCTACCCATCCGTATGTGTATACGTATGTGTGTATACATATGTGTGCATATCTATGTGTGTGTGTGTGTATATACAATATGCACACTCTATACCTCCCACACACACATATGCACATGTACATACAGATACACATGCACCGAGATATTGTGAGTTCTAATCTACTTACTTAGTTAGCAGGAGTCAAGACTGATTTGAACCAGAGAGGACAGGGAGAGCGTGAAAGAGAGAGAGAGAGAGAAAGAGATGTAATACTATTTTTCATACTTTAGGTAGCAAAAGACTCTTTATACCTTATTCATAGAGTTTTGGTTTTGAAGAAAAAAATTTAAAAAACTAGATATGACATTTTTTTAAAAAAACATTGATCTGGTGTTTCATAACAACAATATAATGTGATATGATCCCATGTGGAAGTTACATTAAGTAACATTATCAAAAACCCTGGAATCCTTTCAAATCCTATTGAAAATATAAATATCCATTTCTATGAAATAAATTATTCCCTTTTTTCCATTTAATCAAAGTTCCAGAGAACACCAACATGAGGCTGAGAAAGTCACGTTTGAAATATATGTCTAGGTACAATTCTAATCACTCATTGAGCAGTTACAAGCAATGAATTAAGTAAATGAGTAAATTCAGGCAATACATTTGAAATGCATTGAAATTTATCTTTCAGTGGCCTGGAGATAAGATACTGATTTATCATACACAATAGAAAGAATGTATTAAACTGTAAGAAAAAAGAAAAATGTTCTCTTAGGGATTCAGAAAATTGTTATTAATAGAAACTCCCAACATGACAAAAATACATTTCTCATTTCACTTATGCATCTTTGAACTATATGTCCCTTAGGACTCCAAAAAACCAATAAGGACATTCTGGCGCATGTTCTTTATTTAAGATACCTCTTTGACAAAAACACAAAAGCTAAAAAATACTGGCAGTAATTTCATTTTAGTAACTCTGCACGATGCAGCTAGGAACTCAAATATCAGAAGCCAAACAATATTTGTTGTTGTGTGTGAGGCAATAATATTATATATAGAGAAATCCTATAAATGTTTTTAAAAAGTCAGATAAAAGGTTGTGATGTCCAGTACATTCTTCAAAAATTAAATATACCAAACTAAAATAAATATTGTAGAAATACAATGATATACGTTTTGAGGTTGTAGTGGCATGTGGAAGGAATAGAACATAATCTGTATGCTGGTCCAATGTGGGTTGGCATATTTAGGTTATCTGTCATGGCCTGTTTGCCTTGGGAGATCCTTCTGGACATAGACATGTCCGAAAATAGTCCCACAATTTCATTTAACCTTCACCTCATCAAGGCCTGTATCACTTAAGATTTGCAGATGATGATGTTCTCTTTTCACAGGACCCATAAGATCTACAAAGGCACATACAAGAGCTGCACAAAGCAGGAGAACCATTTGGCTTAAAAATGGCTGAAAAAGAGCCAGGTTATGTTTAATAAATTCACCAAAGAAAGAAAAAAATATATATCTGTAGAAGAACTAGATGTAGTAGACCAATACATATTCAGTATCTTGGCCAATGGATCTCAATGGAAGGTGATACAATAAAGGAAATTGAAAGGTATATTAAATGTGGCTGGCAGCCATTCAGCAAGCTAAGTATAATTTTCAAGATTATGCCTGAAGAGAAAAGTTTTTGATCAGTATGTGTTACCTGCTCTAACATATGTCAGTGAAACATGAACATTAACCTCACAATCGATACAAAAGCTAAGAGTGGCGCAAAGAGTCATGGAAAGATACATACTTGACATTACAAAACAAGATAGAAAGATCTGTACAGAGACAAGCAAACGAACAATTACTAGAAAAATTACAGTAATCCTTCATTTTAATGCCTATATGTTTTCCTAACCAAGGTAATTTTAGATACTTTACCATCTTGAAATGTCTATTACATTTTTTCCAGATTTGTGAATAATTATTTTAAACACATTTTTATTAATTTTTGTCAAGTACAGTGGTGATTAAAAGTTTGTGAACCCTTTTGAATTTTTAATATTTTTAAATATACCTGACCTAAACCATGATCTTTCTTCCACATATTTTAAATGAGATAAATAAAACTCAATTAAACAAATGAGTCAAAAGCATTGCCTTTTTTATTTATTGAGAAAAAATGTCCAAAGTTACATATTGATGTGTGGCAAAGATACTTAGGACTTGTGAAGGGAACAGGTCACATTTCAGATCATATTTATGCAGAAATATAGAATATTCAAAAGAGTTCACAAACTATTAAGCACTAATAATTCATAATTATTTGAATATTTTTTCTGCAGTGGTACTGAAGCCCATTACTAAATGCAAGTGCTGCTTTTCTTCCCAAATTAAATTTCATGTTAACAGTTTTATGATTTTATTGATTAAGTTACCTGAGAGAGAACTACACTATATATGAAGACTTTTCTAGATAGAGATAATTAACAGATAACTGTTTGACATGAAGATATATATGTGAGAGTGCATAAGTGGTGAAGGGAAGACACAGCACGAATAGAGAGGACTTGAGATAGCTGCTGATGGGTGGGGGAGCGTATGGAAGGATGTGCAGGTATATAGATGCAAACACAGAGGGATTGAGGAAGGGTAGGAGAGACCTTCCTGACCAATTTGTGACCTTCTCTGCCAGCTTCCCCATTAATTTCGTTACAGGAAGTCAGTAGGATGAATCACAGGATGCTGGGACTGTTATAAGTGTGAGCTAGTTGCTTTTCTTCAGCACCACTGTGAACATTATTCTCTCACTTGTTAAAACACAGATAATTATTTTAGAGGAAAATTCCAAAGCATAATTAGATGTTTATGACATCAGAAACTGGAGCTCAGTGAGGCTGTTCATAGTATCTTTATATCCAAAAAATGCAAGCAGAATTAGCTATATTATTAGCTGTATCTGTATTTGCATTCAGATCTAATACTGACTTACTAAGAATCTCTTTTTTTGTTGTATAAACATTTCATATGTTTGTGCAAGCTTACAAAGTACACCTTAAAATATAGTACGTGTTATTTATTTAGAACATTACAAAAACATCATAGCAAAATGCAATAAAATAAAAGAACTATGGAGTTGTGGAGGACCATACAGTATAGGCTATCAAATCCAACCCATAATCTGGAGGAATGCAGATTAATGACTCCATGATAGATATTTGCACTGAACACACCCAAAGAAGGGATATCCACCACCTTTCTGGATAACTGGACCCAATGTCAAGTTGCTCACACTATAGGAATGTTCAACATTAGGAAACATTCCTAAACCTGAACACTCAAATCTTCCTATAACTAATCTCTGTTATTTTCTCCAGAGTGACAGAGCAGATCTTGATTTTCTACAACTCTCAATACTACTGCAAATATGCAAGCAGGAAGTCCTTTTGCTTTTGTGCAGTCTTGCAGATGGATCCTTTGTCTCATATGAAGCATGACTCAGAAGGCCAAACCCTAAATAATGCTCAATCTCAGAAATCTAAGAAATACATGAAAATAACTGCCTTCATTGTCCTTTGGTTTTTCCGGCTGTTATGTTACATGAGTAGGAAGCTGTTCTGCTGTTGTAAGTAAACTCTTTCATCTCAGGGTCTCAACTGTCTTAAAACAATAATATTTGGCAGGCCCTAATGTCTGAAATAAAATATCCGGAAAGTATAAATCACTCACGCAAGGTTAACTGATAGTACATTGTTTTGATTCCTGCATAATCTTTTCTAAAGTGACTTTAATGTCAGCATAGTACTGATTGCTCTAAAGGTGCATCCTTTTTATAATCACACTATACATGTGTGGATCCTTTTTTCTGACCGTTTACTGTAGCCATTGATGTACCAATGTATTAGGCATTCATAATTCTCACCCAAAGGGACATACTCTAAATAGTCTCCCCACTGTAACCTTTCTTCCAGTCCTCCTCCCCTCCCCAGAAACAAGCTCTTCTGTTGGAATATATATTTTAAACCCTCTGTATTACCCTATCTTACCCCGCCTAATTTACCAGACTGCAGTGTTTTAGATTTGTATACAATATAATGCAATATTCTAAAAAATGAGGATTAGAAATCAATTTAGTGAATGCATCTTTTGAAGTTTTGAGAAAAATCAAGGGGAAATGATTAAACAAGCACAATTTCATATATATTTTTATGTTTCGGTATTAGTACTGCTGAGACATGTTTTATGTTCAGCAGTATTAGTACAGCTGATAAAGTTGTGATGTTTTTCTAAAAGTAGATTTTAAATTTACAAATTGCTGTTTTAGAGCACATTAAGTGTAGAATTTCTGGAGAAATACATTAATTTGATGAACTTCACAAAGGGAAAGTTTTCATCTTCTGCAGTTACCTATTTATGAACTTAGGGTACACCAGAAGAAAGAAAAATAGGGCTACAATGAACATTTCCAATATTATTCTTACCTCTTTCTCTTAGCCTATTTCATGTTATTTGGGCAAAGGATACTCTTTATTTGGGAGTGGGGAAGAGAGAACTGTTCAAATAATTGAAATTGTGCTTTTTTCCCCTCTCACTTTCATTCTTGACTCTCCAGATCATGCAGGGACATCACTGAAGAGTCTATTTTCACCAATACAATGTAGAGCAAGAAGACTTTCACCACATACAAATACATCCACATGAATTGAAAACTGGTTATTCAGGAATGTCTCCAATTAGTATGTGTCTCACTGTGATAAGAACACGGATATTACAATCAGCTTGCATAATATCCTTTTGAAACATTTGTGGAGATGGGGATTGAAGCACTGCCTTTTTCCTGAGTAGGGGGTTGCAGCTGGAATAGTGGAAGGGGAATACACCTTTGTCTACAATTCCAAAATAAATATAAAGAGATTTGTCAGTGTAAGGAACCAGGAGCCAGGGTAGAGTTCAAAAGCACTGCAAATTTATTCCAGGCTACTCACACACAAGAATCTGATCTAGTAATGGTCACATTTGGTTAGTGCCAGATGAGAATCAATGGACTTCAAGGGGGTATGGACTTAGGTTTCTTTCAGGGGCATAGGGACTTCAGACTGATGATGCATTCGATACAGGCTCCACCTGGTCATCTCCTACAGGATTATTATTATTTTCTCCTATTTCTCCCCCTTCTTCCCTGCGTGGGTGTGCACGCAGGTACGTATCTATTTCCATCTGCCTCTATCTCTATACATATCTGTTGAAATAATTAAAAGACAATAGAAAAAACATACAGTGGGAATTACACAAACCCACAGTTGTTCAACTAACTAGAGTTGAACTCCAGGTTTCCTGAAGAATTTGGGAACAAGAATTCCTGGGTAGGCATTGCTCAATTATACATTCTTCCTACACTCTCCTGAACATCTTGTAACCAAAGTTCAAATCTTAAACGCTCTTCTTTATTTATTGCACGCTGAGTAATACTGTCTGTGTGTGTTATATAAGATTAGTTCAGAAAAATAAAATGGCCCAAAAAAAGCCCTCCCACAAAATATTAAACTACTGGTTTTCTATTTTGAAGTAAATCTCTACTGAATTCATTTAAACATGTCTTTTTTCCCCCTTTCCTAAAATTAGCATTGATCCAAAATTGCTCAAAGCTTTTTAAAAAGATCACTTTCAATACTGTCAAACACTGCTCTCAGATTACAGAATTGATCCATTCAAAAGAGCCCTCCCTTAGATCCTTCTATCTTTCTGTTGCCTTTACTTTTTGGAAGTTACACCATAATTTTGCTAAAAGAATTGTTTGGTTCTGTTTATTGCCTGAACAATCCTGTGCATATATATGCAAAAACAAGTCCTAATATGTTCAGGATTTTTTCCCATTTGGCAGTTCAACACACTGATATATTACCACAAAAGTTTGCCATTCTTATAGTGACTCATCAGAACTAAAGGAAGCCTCTTTAAAACTTCCATCGCCTTACAGATTTATGACCCAACAAACCAAATTCAGCCCACTAACTCACTGCATAAATTTGTACGCCGTGTAAGCATATACATGCATGTGCATGTCTCTGTATATTTATATATGTGCAGGTGAGTGGATGGGTGTTGTATAAATATAAACACACGCTCACATATAATTTTTATTGAAGATTTTTAAAAGAAAGATTAGCATTAATATAAACTAATATAAAGTAAGAAGAAAAGAAGGAAGAAATCAGAAAATGCAAGAAAGAAAAAAGAAAAAGAAAAATACAAAAGAAAAAAAAGGATACAAAGAAGTAGTTAACAATCTTCTTTACAACAGCCATAAGTACAATTATAGATTTACCCCTTACTCTATGGTTACAACATAATTCTCTTCTTTCTACAATCTACAATATCTAATCATAAAACCATAAATCATAAACATAAGATGATGCCATCCCCACTCCGTCAGGGAAGTCTAATTTGTCATGAATCCTCACTAGAAGCTCCCCAGAAAACTATATTCTTGGAAGATTATGTATTGATATTGGGGAAATTGCTGACTTCTCTCTGTGTAAATTATTCACAAGTCAACAGCATGGCATATATATAAACACCAATACCCATAAACAGATAATTAAAGTTTAGCATATATCTTGTTGTTCCACATGAAATAAATAAAATAATAAATACTATCAAGGATATATGTTGGAAATATCTAGACATTTCTAAATTCAATCTTTTGCATATAATATGGAGTTGGATTTTTAATTATAATTCAGTAGATGATAAATTATCATCACATCCTAAAACAGAGGGGAAAAAACGTAAATTTGTTTTTGGATACAAAAACATTACAAAATTACAAAAAAAAATTTTTTTTTTACAAAATTAGACAGTTGGGTTTTTTTTCAAATAGCTATCTGACTGCAGAGCATAGCAATTTATAAATTCATTTGTCTGGATATTGCCTTCCACAGAAATGCAACTGTTAGATATACGGCGCAAAGAAGAACTGGACACTCTGTTAGCAACAAATACTTTATTTAAGCTCCGTAAACTGCAATGGCAATTCCAGCTGCGGCAGCCCCTTTTATAGCCCGGAGCTGCCCGTGGCTTCAGCCACTGACGCTTGCTTAAGTTTCCCGCTCCCAGGTCTCTTTCATTGATTGGCTCGTTTGAATCTGCCATTCAATACTCAACAGCAATCTTAGTTCACAAGCTGCCACCAAGACAGAACACTATACAACTGATTTTTTCCTGCTCATCTATTTTTTGTTTTCTCATCCGATACAACTTAAATATCTGAAGTACTTTTGGATGCACCGGCTTGCTTTTTTCTCTCCAGTATGGGTATAGTCATAATCAAGGGATGAAATATACTTAAACCTGCCTTTTCAGAGAAGGACTTTTGATTTGTTAATAGAAAGTAGAGAAATATATATTTTTTTCCTTGATTTCCCTTGCAGTTCCCAATAGATCCCCGAATTCTGTTTTGGTGAGGGAGAAAAGGAAACTGGAAGACATCTTCCTTCTATTAATGAGAACTCAGTTCAAGACAAAAACAGGAAAGATCTATTAGGAAGAACACATGTACAATTTTGAAGAGAATTGAAATCATAACAGAACTGCAACTATGGCAATTTCTCAAGTGAATCCTCAAGTGAAACCCCCAATAATTTTCACCTAGATGAAAGGTAAATGTAGAATCCTGCTCAGTTAAAACACAAGCATTTTAAGCAAAATTAAGTAAGCCATAAAAAGAGTTATGACACATTTTAAAGCCGTACATCCATTTCTTACCATTAATTCCCAGAAATATATTACCATCAGTCAGATGATTTCTAACTAATCACATTGATAAGCAATTTTCTCTTCCATTCCCAGTGTAAATACAAATTTATATTTTCAGGTTATTTCTCATCTCTGAATACTTGATAAATGGGAACCATCAGGAATATATCTTTTGTCTGCCTGTTCGGTGTAATTTATGCCTGTGGTGAGGGTTTATCCCTTATCTAAGTGTTTTATAGCTCATGATACTATTACTATTGCTCCACTGATGTCAGTGCTTTCGGCTTTCACAGCATTGCAATCCATCACTCGACTCATAAATGTAGGAGTATCTTTTATTGAAGGAATTCTACAATTTCACAATGGCAAGGCAAACAGGATATTCTGTAGGCTGAATATCCTCATCTCTTTAATCTGCATTTGTGAAGTCTTATAAACAATTTCACAGTACAAGTAGTCCTTGACTTACAACAGTTCATTTAGTTTCTGTTCGAAGTTACAACAGTACTGAAAAAATGAACTTGTGACCGTTTTTCATACTTACAACAATTTCAGCATGTGGTCATGCGATCAAAATTCAGAAGTTTAGCAACTGGCATGTGTTTATGACAGTTGCAGGGTCCTGGAGTCATGTGATCACCTTTTGTGACCTTCTGACAAGCAAAGTCAATGGGGAAGATGGATTCACTTAACAACCGTGTTACAAACTTAACCACTGGACTGATTCACTTATGAATTGTGGCAAGAAAGGTAGTAAAATGGGGTAAAATTCATTTAACAAAAGTTTCACTTAACAACAGAAAATTTGGGCTCAATTGTGGTAGTAAGTCAAGGATTACCTGTACTTCTACATGGAGGGAAGTATGCAGTAGAGTACCCCAAGGCTCTGTTTTATGCCCAGTACTCTTCAATATCTTTATCAATGACTTGATTAAGATTTGAACTCATCATATTTGCAGATGACACCAAGCTGTCAGGAATAGTCAACACTCCAGAAAATAGGCTTAAGATACAGAAGGACAGACTTGAACATAGGGCACTATCTAACAAAATGAAATTCAATGGTGAAAAAAATAAGGTTCTACATTTAGGCAAGAAAAACAAAATGCACAGGTACAGTATATGTGATACCTTGCTCAATAGTAGTAACTGTGAGAGGGATCTTGGAGTCCTAGTGGACAATCATTTAAATATGAGCCAGCAGTGTGCTACAGCTGCCAAAAAAGCCAACACAGTTCTAGACTGCATAAACAGAGGGATAGAATCAAGTGTTAATACCACTTTATAATGCCTTGGTACAGCCACACTTCGAATACTGCATCCAGTTTTGGTCGCCATAATGTAAAAAAGATGTGGAGACTCTAGAAAGAGATCAGAGAAGAGCAGCAAAGATGATTAGGAGACTGGAAGCTTAAACATATGAAGAATGGTTGCAGGAACTGGGTATGTCTAGTTTAAGGAAAAGAAGGACTAGGGGAGACATGATAGTAGTGTTCCAATATCTCGGGGGTTGCCACAAAGAAGAGGGAGTCAAGCTATTCTCCAAAGCACCTGAGGGCAGGACAAGAAGCAATGGGTGGAAACTAATCAAGGAGAGAAGCAACTTAGAACTAAGGAGAAATTTCCTGACAGTTAGAATAATTAATCAGTGGAACAACTTGCCTCCAGAAGTTGTGAATGCTCCAACACTGAAAATTTTTAAGAAGATGTTGGATAACCATTTGTCTGGAGTGGTGTAGGGTTTCCTGCCTAAGCAGGAGGTTGGACTAGAAGGCTCCAAGGTCCCTTCCAACTCTGTTATTCTATTCTATAAGTAGATAGGACCTCTTGTTTCTTTGTGCAAAGATAATTTAGAATGTGGTCTCCCTTGTTCCTCTCCAACAATTTCATCAAGACATCAGCCAAACAGAAGCCTTCCAGAAATTGGAGATTACAACTTCCAGAATTTTCATGTAGTATGGCCATTGGAAGTTGTAGTTCAGCACATCTAGAGAATACCACATTAGACTACACTGTGCAGATTACATCAGTGCTGGGAGATAGGGGGAATTTGAAGTGAATTTGAAGATTACTACTGAAGCAAAATAAATTAGGACAGATCACAAAGACATTGGCCCCAGAGGAATGTCCACCACATGCATGGATTTTACACTCCCAAATTTTCAGCAGTGGCCAAAGCTGATTGAGGGATTCTGGGAACTCAAGGCTACAAATCTAGAAGGCATCTAAATTTTGGGGGGGGGGAAGCTGCAATACATTGCATTCCCATTGGATGTCTGTAGAGCACCTATTTATTCCATTTATTTATTTAGTTATTTAAATACACAGACCCATATCCAGGCAGACAGAAAAACAGACAGTCACAAAGGTGAAAGATAAACAAACAAGAAAAAAAGAGTTTTAAAAAAGAAAAAGCTCAGGAAAGAAAATGTGAAAGTGCAAGAAAGAAAGGGGGGAAATTATTTGACCCATGAAGGTCTATGCTGCCTGCTGAGATTCTGTTCATTTGATTTAATACTCCCTTCGTCACTTCAGAGCCACTATGATGGACTATGTGTTAATGATTAACAAGCAAGCATCATAAAGGAGATCCTGGGGAAAATATGAAATTATTTGTTCAGATTTCTTTAAGAATCAAAGAGAAAGAAGTTTACTCAAAATAGTCAATCAATCAATCAATCAGAATAGAGCTGGAAAGGACCTTGGGGTCTTCTAGTCCAGCAGGAGACCATATACCATTTCAGATAAGTGGTTCTTCAGTCTTTTCTTAAAAACCTCCAGTGATGAAGTACCTACAACTTCTGCAGGCAAGCTGTTCCACTAGTTAATTGTCCTCACTGTTAGGAAATTTCTCCTTAATTCCAGGTTGCTTCTCTGTAGGTTTATAGTTTTATATAGTTTATAGTTCTATAGGATTATAATTTTACATGATGGTCACCATTGGCACCTGAAGATTTCAGGTAAGAAAGCATTCCAGGACTATAATAAACCCTGCACAATTTTGCAAATTACTGGCCTGGCCTGGAAATAAAAAATGTTAATTTTTAACATCTGTCATCCATTAATGCATAAAGAAATTAAAAGACTCATCTTCTTTGGAGTGCAGCATAAAAATATATACTCATTAATTTTGGATGCAATGATACAACTATTTGTGCATCAAGATCAACCGTTAAGATTAACCATCTTTTCTATGAAGGGAGTGAGTTAGCTGTCGCTATGACAACAGCTGTACTCTACTGATGCTCTAAGTTCAGAAATGTCTATAAGTAAATGAAAATAAGCATAATGTCATGCTCCCATCTTAATAGGGATTTATCCTTGTTTATTACAAGACTGCATTTTTTTTAAAAAAAGCCTGCTATTATGCTCTCTGGACTGGCAAGTAAACTCTCATATTGTTGGTATAAAATATAACTGACTCAGACCATTTTAATTAGTGTAGAACCTCATTCCCAACAAAATACTTGGATTTTGATTATCACAAATTCTTAACATGATGAAAGAAATGTTGAATGCTTCTGTCCCAACACATCTGAAGGAAAAACTATTGAGGAAAGTGAATGTAAAAAAAAGTTTGTAAATGGTGTATTTTGTACTAAAATATGGTGACAAGAGAGCCTTAAATCTATATCCCATAGCTGATTTGACTAAAATTATCCTTTCTATCTGCTTACAGAAATTTTAAAAAAAAAACAGTCTTCACTGGTATCAACAATTATTTGTTTTTTTGTTTTTCCATTTTTTTTACACAAGATCTGACAGTTTGGAGAAGATACAATTCTACTCTACCTTACAGAAGTATTCCTGAATTCCAAATGAAATTAGTGAAATGAAATTGGAATTTCCTACACTTTATATTAATTAACAGAATCAACTAAATGAACTTTGAGCATAGTTTAATTCTTAAAAATTCAAAATCTATAACTGAATAATATTTTTATTACACTCAACCAACCAAAATCAATTCAAGTTTTTAGGTTCTCCAGAACATTTCATTAGGCAAGATAGCACAAAGATTAGGAGATGAACAACAAGTAATAAAATGCAAAAAAAACAAAAACAAAACCCAAACTATAGCAGATAGTTCAGTTATTAAGTTCTGCCCTTCAAAATCAATCTCCAAATGGAGACTGAATGAATTTGTTAATGGTAAATCTCCTTGATGTAAGGCACTCCTAGCGTTTAAGGACAAAGGTTTTGGGAAGTTCTTAAGAAGAGATTGGACAACAATTTTTCTGAAAATGGTATATGTTTTCCTACTTGAACAGAGGCTTGGACTAGAAAACCTCCAAGGTCCCCTCCAACTCTGTTATTCTGTTAAAACAAATAAAGTGTTGTAAATATTAAGTAAATGTCTATGGATATTCTCAATCATCTAGCTCATAGTTGTTTCAAAGGTACTTTTTTCAAAAGACAACTACACTTTCTTGGTGTTTTCTTTGAAAATGTTTTACCTTTCATCAAAGAAGTTTCTTTAGTTCATCAGTTCATTTCTTCAGAACTAAAGAGCTTTTTGGGTGAGAAGCAAGACATTTTCAAAGAAAACACCAAGAAAGCCCAGTTGCCTTTTGGGAAAAAAAACATCTTCCGGACAACAAAGTAAACAAAGTTAGTTCCACCAATTCTAAGGACAAAAGGACCATTATCATCCTCATTGTTTCTCACCATAGGCAAAGCTCAAGGCCTTCTGGCTTGGAGCAGAATAGAAATAAACATGACAGCTAAACCAGAAAATACTATATATTGAATTATGTGGTTCCATTGCAGAAAATCTTCTAGATGTAAATTCTATCCTGGGTGAGTAAATCTGGCATTTTCCAAACTATGAAAAAAGTTTATGCCCATGAAAAAAAGGTAACCATAACAATTGATATTTCTCAAGGATTGCTATTTTTGTGTGTGCATAGACCAGTTGGATTGCTTGCTTTTTGTATGCGTACAATTCCTAGAGAGCTGCATCAAATAGATAAATCCCAAATGATTAAGTTCTTCTGGTACCTTCCTCTAAGGTTTTGGTTGTAATTTTAATATACTATTTCCTCTTTTCTTATTCTTAATTTATCACTAGTCCCAAATCAAGTATACTACAGGCAAGCAAATCCACTTCATGGATGCCGATGATATTGTTGTTGCCCGACCCATCGTGACGCGATGGACAACATTCCTCCAGGCCTTCCTGTCCTCTACCATCCTCTGGAGGCCATTTAAGCTCATGCCTACTGCTTCAGTGACTCCATCCAGCCACCTCGTTCTCTGTTGATGCCGATGATACAGTCATGTAAATGTTTAAGTCAGAGATTTAATTCTATGGTGATTGCATAGCCAAAGTACCAAGCCAGGTTGATCTGCCATATTGAATCAGTGACTCCAAATTGATTCAGAGTGATATGAACAAATACAGCAGTGACTTGATGGTATTTTACTGTTCCTAACACTGGGAATAATGAACCAGTTAGTCTAACCATACATGGAGATAGTAGAGGGAGTGTGTTGAGTGGTCTGACAGAAATGTGATTTCTAGCCAAAGAATGTTTTCACCTCATTAAGTTCCATGACTATCAGAGCCTTTTGGGGCTGGGAAAATGTTTTTGCTTTTTTTTCTCTCACTCTCTCTTAGAAATGATTTGCCACTAGATGCAGCTTCATTCCCTCTTATTAATTCTGCTTTGTTCACTCATCTTTATGTGAGATCCATCCCAATGTTTCCCAAATCTATACTGTATATCATGTGTCCTATTTGATGACAGTCCCCTGTTGGTATCAGTGAGTCTGTGTGACCTTGGCTCTCCATCCATTCATCTTTATTTCTCCCAACGTCCCCCACAAACTAAAACTTCCCTTCCCAAAGATCCTGCTTTGCTGGCTGATAGTCTGTCTTGAACAAATGAATCTTTTGTGACTGGACCTAAACTAGTGTGTTAGAGGAATTTGAGAACTACATGTAGAAAACACTTTGTTGCTTATTGTTATGATTATATAGACAATAGGAAAATCTACTCCAAGCTCTCTTCCTTCTCCATAATCTGGCAAACTATCATTTTTTCATGTTGTAGATTGCATTAATACTGAGAGTGTGGAAGAGAGAGCGTATGCAAAGTATGCATTCTCACTGGAAATTTAATCCCTATTTTGCTATCTGCAACCACCACAGGTAAAGTATCATCCCCAGCAAAAAGGTGGCACATCTGGCAACATTACCTATGTTTTTAGCTTTAAGGAAAAGCAAGCCCTGAATCCTTACAAGCAGGCAGAAAATATATTCCTTTTGTCGGGAAATTGATTAATATTTGTCAGAATATTCATGACTGGGAAGACATGGTAACAAGTCAGCCAATTGGGAGCTGAGACAGTTTGGAGCCAGGGTGTGTCTTAGTCTGCAGCTTCTGATTCTGTGCAGAGAATTGAAACTGAAAAGAACCAGTCTGTGCATGCTGTCTGCTCAGCTGAAATGAAACTGTGAAGCTGCTGTTAGTATTGTAAACTTACTTCATGTACTATTGTATATATATTCTTGTATATAAAGAAGTTAATGAATCCTGCTGAATCAGTTTACCTGTGTGTGCTTCTGAATTTGATTTTTGTAAGAAACTCTGACAATACTTGACCTCAATTGTTTTTTATTTTCATACACTCTTGGGTAAAACTTCACTTTTAATTTTTGTAGGTTTGGAGCAAGTTTCCATCCCAATACACTGAGTGAATGGGCACACAGGGAACACAAATGCACATTTATGTTACACTTTTACAATAGTTTTACAATTAAAGATCAGGCAACAAGACTTCATGTTGTTTTTTCATTCCTACCAATACAAAGGATGACACAATTCAGCAATCAGGGCTTTGTATCTGGGCCAAAGGCTATGGCCGGTCTAATATACGCACTTAATGTCAAAGCAGTATGTACTTTTTCCCCCCTGTCAGAAAACTGACCCATTCTGTCCTTATGTCACATTACTCACATCCATCAAAACCTGTCAACTGCCAAACCACAGTATTTTTCTGCTATAAGGTTACTAAGGAGCAAAGTGCTCCTACTTTGGGAACTGTTTTATAACTAACATAAAGTATGACTAGTAAGCCACAACCATGGGACTTTACATTATATTGAAATCTTGTCATTCAATATCTTTTTAGGGCAGCTTTCTCAAACTTTAAGATGTGTGGTGTGACTGGCTGGGGAATTCTGGGAGCTGAAGTCCAAACATCTTAAAGTTGCCAAGTTTGAGAAATAGTGTTCAAGGCCGCACTTGAATGGATATGCTTGTCAAGCTTAATGAAATTTTTCTTACTCTGACAGCTAACAAAGAGGGTAGAAGACTGGACTCGTAGATCTGTAAATCAGTTTAACAAAAAGTGATGCCTACTTATCTGCTTGCTTGCCAATACCAGTCAGGGTGTTCCAAGTATTTGTTCCATTTGTATAGCCACTCCTCTTACAAATATGACAGTATACAACTGCTAAAGCAGTACCAAAAACAGAAGCAAGCCAAAAATAAATATAAAACCATGTTAAAAACCATATTAAGACCATAAAACATAATCAGCAGCAGAGTGACAAACCACTGAACATTCATTATATCCACTGAATAAGCTCTAAGCAAAGCTGCATCTTCTGAGTGTGTGGTTGTACCTATTTTTAAAATGGTTTGGAAGAAATGATTCCTTCTTCATGTAAATGTAGCACTTCTCTGCTATTTATTAAAACAGCCGAACTTTTGAGGAGTACTGCTGCATTAAATTTGCATGATCTTTTAAGAAGTAAATCCCTGAAAACATTCCTGGCATCTTTAGTATCTAGTACCGTGATGGTGAACCTATGGCATGTGTGTCACATGTGGCATGCAGAGCCCTCTCTGCGGACACACCAGCCGTCACCCCAGCCCAGCTCCACCGCACATGCGTGCATGCCTTCTACTGGCCAGATGGTCTTCAGGTCTTTGCCGCCATGTGTGGGGAGGCGCATGCAAGGGGGTGTGCAGGTTGGTGCAGGAGACTTTCCAGGCCCAAAACAGGACACAGGGGGCTCACACAGCCCCCCTGCACCCCGTTTTGGCTCCCAGGTTGATGCAGGAGGCTTTCCAGGTCCAAAACAGGGGCCCGTTCTGGGCCTGGAAAGCCTCCTGCACCAACGTGGAAGCCAAAACAGGGTGTGGGGGGGGCAGGGTCCATGTGCAGGGATGCGTACACATGCGTGGGGTGCATGCACGGGGTGGGGCACATGTGTGGGGTGCATGCATGGGGGTGGGGTGCATGCACGGGGCGCATGCGTGGGGGTGGGGCGCATGCATGGGGGAGCTCACATTGAATTTTGTGGGTTCAGGCACACGCACATGCATTTGCGTGCATGCGCGCTTTGGGCACTCAGCACCAAAAAGATTAACCATCATTGATCTAGTACAATGAAGCAAAGTCTTCTCAGAAGAACAGCCCTTTTTATAATGGGCATATATCCTAGCCACTTTCTACAGGTTACGTCATGTTAAGATGTGCCAATGGGCATCCAAAAATTAATGAATGGAGCCCTACCAGAAAGATAAAGTATTTGCCAACCAGCCATGCTAATCTATTTGGTACAACCAATAATTCAGTGATCACTGAGTAAAAAATTACATACCACACACATGGGTAGGCTAATTGGCATTTTTCAATATCTTGCCAAACCTGACTGGCAGAAGAATAGCAATAGCACTTAGACTTATATACCACTTCACAGTGCTTTACAGCCCTCTCTAAGCAGTTTACAGAGCCAGCATATCCTCATTTTACCAACCTTGGAAGGATGGAAGGCTGAGCCAACCTTGAGCCGGTGAGACTCAAACTGCCGAACTGCTGGCAATCAATCAACAGTCAGTAGAATTAGCCTACAATACTGCATTCTAACCATTGTACCACCATAGCTCTTCAGAGGCAGAAGTCATAACACATTCAGGCTTCATTGTTTCAGGGAAGAAATGGGAAGAAGCCAACGGATAACTAAGAGACAGTTTTTTTAAAATATGGTTTTTAAATTGCAGTTTGTTATTTCTGCACCAATTCAGCATGTCTCTGTAGGTTCTTTACTAAATTACATTGTGAGCTGTTCTTTTCTCATTCCTGCTGTTTCTGTCTTAAAAGAAATATTCTAAAACATTATTGTGGTGAGATTCTGGAAGGTATCAAGCATAAACTTGTAGGAGTTAATGTACTCTAAATGGGTATCATGCACGCTATTTTCATTCTAGTCTGTCAAAAAGCATTAGTAGTGGCAGATATTTTGATTGCCAAATCAAAAACTGAATCGGTTCCAATCAAATTGTTTTGCCTCCAAATTTCAAAGCACAAAATTGGATTGCATTAGGGAACCTCCACATGTGAGCTCTCCAATTTGAACTGCATCAAGGACTGATTTGACAGTCAGTCTGGTGTAGTGGTTAAATGCACCAGGCTAGAAACTGGGAAACTGTGAGTTCTACTCCTGCCTTAGGGATAAAACCATTTGGGTGACCTTCAATCACTTTCTCTCAGCCCTAGGGAGGAGGCACTTCAGAAGATCAAATAAACTACAGGAACTTGTCCAGGCATTCTCCAAGAATGGAACTGAATCCAACTGAATGGAGGAAGAAGAAGAAGAAGAAGAAGAAGAAGAAGAAGAAGAAGAAGAAGAAGAAGAAGAAGAAGAAGAAGAAGAAGAAGAAGAAGAAGAAGAAGAAGAAGAAGAAGAAGAAGAAGAAGAAGAAGAAGAAGAAGAAGAAACACTCTATAAACAGTGTTGCTGCACATCCCATTTGCTGATCACACAACCTGAAAATATTATGAAGATCCAAAAGGGTAGGCTTCTTGTGAAACCCTTAAATTATCTGGGAGAAGATGAAGCAGAATGCCCTTTCCCTAGAGCTTCAAAATAAAACTCCAGATCATATGATTAACATTGCAACCTTGTATCAGGGAACTGGGTATCCATTATTCAGTGATGAGTACACCCACAAATCACAGGAGGAAGGTTTCTCTTGTGGACCACAGGTTGAGTCAGAGGTCCTGACAAAAGCATTGCTCTGTACCTCTGAACATGCCTTGCATAACTTAGTTCATCTATTTTATGATACAGGAAGGTAAACAGAAGGAAAGTATTTATCCCTTGGGGCACTGCTTGTCACATACATACCATTTCAGAAGCAGAAGTCATAATGCATTCAGGTTTCATTGTTTCAGGGAAGAAAATGGGATCTATTTTGGGATGCCAGTGAGAATGGTGTGATTTTCCACATAAGGAAATGTTTAAGGACACGATGGTGGAAGCTATGCGCTTGAATTAAATAATAGTTTTGGAGCCCATTTTAAGAATGACAGTTCTTAACTGCTTGAACCCTCTCCTCATTCATAATTGACTACAGATTTCTAAATTAACTGATTTGTTAATAGGACGTGGCACTTCTTTGGTTTCAGAGCAGCCAAAAGTTTATAGGAACCAAAGAAGAGTGGTGCTATTTAGGATGAGGATAGGAAACTTTTAAAAATGATATTGCTGCTCTCTGACAAGCTCTGGGAAGACCATATTTAGTGAGAGAGAGAGAGAGAGAGAGAGAGAGAGAGAGAGAAAAGTGAGGGGGGGAAGAAAGGACCGAGAGACCGAGAATATCAAAGAGTTGGAAAAAACCATTTAGAGCATTAAATCTAATTCTATATCCAGGAATTTATTTATTAATTAAATTTATATAGTTGAAAATGACTCTGGGTGTCTTAAAACCACAAATAAAAAATATAAGATATTAAAATCCATATTAATAAATATCATAAAAGCAAAGGATACAAACTATAGAAGAAGGAGGGTAAAATTGTCACTTTAACACTCTCTAAACAAGTCTCCAGTTACCTGGAAGTCCCAGGCCTGACAATGTAGTCATTTCTGAAATGGTATATGGCTGTGATAGTGACCCTATGGCACACGTGCCACAATTGGCACACAGCGCCCTCTCTGTGGGCATGCGAGCCATTGCCCGAGTTCAACTCTGCCACACATGCGTGCGTGCCTCCTACTGGCCAGCTGATCGTCGGGTTTCTGCTCTCATGCATCGGGGCGTGGCGCATGCATGAGGCCATGTGTGCATTGCATTTTGGGGGTTCGGGCAAGCGTGTGCATATTCGTGTGCTTGCACTTTGGGCACTCTGTCCAGAAAAGGTTAGCCATCACTGGTATAAGGTCTCTGCTCAAGCAGGGACTGGACTAGAAGACATCCAAGGTCCCTTCCAACTCTATTATCTTATTTTCTACGTCTTGAAGGCCTTTTGGAATATCCAAAGGGATGGAGGTAATCTAACTTCAGGTAGAAGAATGTGTCTTCACGGCAGAAAAGGCACATCTCCTGGGACCCACCAAATGAAGATCTTTAGCCAATGGTACCTAGAACTTGCCTACTTTTTCAGCTCAAGTGGAATTCAAACAGAAGACTTGAACTCACAGTCTTTTGGTTTCTAGCCTGGTACCTTAACCACTGCAGGTAGTCCTCAATTTACAACTGGTCATTTAGCAACCAATGTTATGATGGACCCCCAGAAAGATAGCTATGGCTCAGATTTGAAGTTCTGATGGTCGAGCCCCCACCCCCACCAACTGCAGTCACATGATTGCACTGTAGGTGTTCACCAACCAGCCTAGATTTATGGCCATTTTCAGCATCGCCCTGTGACTGTGATTTATCACGTTTTTGCTGGAAACTGTGTTTACCTCCAATTTCCAGCAAAAGCCAGATAATGGATTCACTTAATGACCACAGCATTTGCTTTATAATCATTACAATCACTTAATGGCCATAGGAAAAAAAGGTTGTAATATTGAGCATAATCACATGGTGACCCACTTAATATGACTTATAACCATAATTCCAGGCTCAACTACAGTCCTAAATCGAGGACTATCTGTGCAGGGGTCAGGGCTAAAACCTCATGCAATTCAGTATCTTCCTGCAGTTTTAATGAGCAACCATTGTTAAGAACTCTTTGACTATAGACGTTAAATCAACTTTAGATATTTTTTTTAAAAAGTAAGGACTTCTCAATTGAGCTCAGTTTTTGGTTGCTACATGAATTCATCTATGCATTTTTTGGGGAAACACTGTAGAAGTGGTTTTCCATTGTCCTCCTATGGAGAGGAGGTGTTTTTACTTCGGAATTATAATCTTGAAATTACATGGTAGTTTCCCATGCAAAGACTAACTAAAATCAACCTTGCTTAAATTGCAAACTCAGATCAGGTCTGCCAGCTGCTGCAATCATAGTAAGCCTACACTTTACAAGCTTGCCAAGCAAGATATCATGGAATATTTAATCAAAATGTATTTGTTGAAGTAAAGATATTGTCAGCATTCCAGAAAAACCACAACTCCAAGTAAAGACGTGGAAGCAAACATTTTTCCAAAGTTCTCTTTACTAGAATAGGCAAACTGGCACATCTGGGAAAACTCGAATCTGAAAAGCCCAGGTTTTCCTTCAGTAAGTCAAAGCTCCCAAAACCATCCCCTTTTCCCCCAATCAATCAAATGCTCCAATCAACATCTGTTCCATCTCGATCCAGCCCCCTGACCACTCCTTCTCCAGATGCTGGATCGCCCTAACCTTGACCGACAGGAAGAATGCTATTATGTCTACTAACAACCCCTCTCCTTAATCCCCCCTCCTACTTTCCCACACATGAGAAGGTGGCACCATTGAAGCTTCCGGTCTAATATGGCTTCCAAAACTGACAGATATATTATATCCACTGCATTCCAACAATCTACTGAGGAAGATACCAAATCAAAAACTTTAAATAAAATTAGACTGTTGAGACTAATTTTTTAAAAATTAAAGCTACCTTTTAGCTACAAGCAAGAACAGTTTTATATACAGCTCTAATATTAATATGCACTTTTAATATTTTCCTAATGGATGGTTACAAAGACAACTTTCTGTGAAATATGCTTATCATCTTTGCATATTTATCTTGGCATCTCACCAAGTGAGAAGATTGCCATTGTCTGTGCTGTGATATGGCCCCTATTGGTTGATTAGGCCATTTTGCTCTAAAATAAATCAATATCAATTTTTTTATCCCCCTCTCCCTCCCTAAACATATATGTCCATGGTAGTAAAAGTGTGCTCGGTTTTAGCTGAATGCTTTGATGTGCCAAATATCTATTAAAATCCTTCCAGTGCCATCCCATTCTCTAAATAAAACAATTCCAAGTAGAGCTAAACCGGCATTTATCGAACTAGAATGGAAATAAGCAAGGCCCAGGAGTGATCATTATTTTTTAGTTCCAACCAAGATCAAGGATGGGTTAGAGTATCCTACAGTGTAATTATGGATGTGTTACAGGGTTAATTTGTTTCTAGATTTAATCCAGTTGTCACAATGTAAGCCTCCCAGTTTTAATGAAACAGTGTCTTTTATAAAGGCTAAACTAATAAACCCTTAACGAGAAAAAGTAATTTCCATGTAGTGTTGCTTTGTCACATTCTTTTTTGTAAATTTATTTGTATGGGGATTTTTTTCAGCTGCACAAAGGATTATGGAATGTCTATTTTACATGAAAGGAGATCTTTAAGCCCCCCCCAAAAAAAAAATCCTCAAAAGGAAAAGGTAGGTTATAAAAGTTTTGAGTAAACAAAAGTATCCAATTCTCTCTATATACCAATGACTGCAACTCAAACAATCCATCTGTTAAACTACTGAAGTTCGCAGATGACACAACAGTGATTGGTCTCATTCGATGAATCTGCATACAGACGGGAGGTTGAACAACTAGCCTCGTGGCGCGACCAGAACAATCTGGAACTGAACACACTCCAAACTGTAGAAATGGTGGTGGACTTTAGGAGAAACCCTCCCATACTACCACCTCTTACAATATGAGACAACACAGTATCAGCAGTAGAGATCTTCAGATTTCTAGGTTCTATCATATCTCAAGACTTAAAATGGACATCTAACATCAAAAACGTCATCAAAAAAGCACAACAAAGAATGTTCTTTCTGCGCCAACTTAGGAAGCTCAAACTTCCCAAGGAGCTGCTGATTCAGTTCTACAGAGGAATTATTGAATCTGTCATCTGGACCTCTATAACTGTCTGGTTTGGTTCTGTAACCCAACAAGACAGACACAGACTTCAGAGGATAATTAGAACTGCAGAAAAAACAATTACTACCAACCTGCCTTCCATTGAGGACCTGTATACTGCACGAGTCAACAAGAGGGCTGTGAAAATATTTACATCGCATCCTGGACATAAACTGTTTCAACTCCTACACTCAAAACGACACTATAGAGCACTGCACACCAGAACAACTAGACACAAGAACAGTTTTTTCCTGCTAAACAAACACTCTGCTAAACAAATAATTCCCTCAACACTGTCAAACTGGTTATTAAGTCTGCAGTACTATTAATCTTTTCATCATTCCTATCACCCATCTCCTCCCACTTATGACTGTACAACTGTAACCTTGTTGCTGGTATCCTTATGATTTACATTGACTGTTTCCTAATATGATTTGATTGCTTATTTGTTCCCTATGACTATCATTCAGTATTGTACCTTATGATTCTTTTTTTTTTTAATTTGATTTATATGCCGCCCTTCTCCAGAGACTCAGGGCGGCTTACAATGCGTTAAGCAATAGCCTTCATACTTTTGTATATTTATACAAAGTCAGCTTATTGCCCCCACAAACTGGGTCCTCAATTTACCTACCTTAGAAAGGATGGAAGGCTGAGTCAACCTTGAGCCTGGTGAGATTCGAACTTACAGTAATTGCAGACAGCTGGTGTTGATCACAATGCTATCAGTCTGCTGAGCCACCAGGCAAATGTATCTTTTCTTTTATGTACACTGAGAGCATATGCACCAGGACAAATTCCTTGTCTGTCCAATCACACTTGGTCAATAAAGAATTCTATTCTATTAATTAATTCAGTAAAATTCAGTATTCTAACTCAGACTTAGAATATGCTTATTATTTAGAAAGAGGGAATAGGACCCTAAGGGCGTTGTATAAGAAAATCATCTTTGTGGTTATGAATATTTTTTAAATTCATTCATAGGTAGAAAACTCTGCATCTGTTCAATAATCTACTTATTCCTATTTGTAAAACTGAAAAATCTATAATAACATTAAAATATTCATAAGATAATTCAGAAAGAGCTTTATTCACCAGGCAGTTTAAAACCATCACACATGTAAAATAAATTAATATAACCATTCTAAATTTCCAGCAGAAGAGTTCTTTAGTTTACAAACATAGCATGTAGCAGCAATCTGACCTGGTTCATAACTGGATGAAAGTTTACCAGGAATTTCTAGAACTATAGACTAAACTAGACACTAAACACCCATACCCACATAGTAACAGTAACAGAGTTGGAAGGGACCTTTAGAGAGACGCAGTGGCAAATCACTTCCATATTATACCCAAAGAGGAAAGATGGTTTCTACGGGTATAAGAAATAATTATTTTTGAATGGTGGCATCCAATTTATGTAATGCCTTCCCCAGAAAGACTCAATTGCCTATATTAGAATTGGTGTCAGATTGTTGTTGTTAGTTGCGAAGTCATGTCCAACCCATCGTGACCCCATGGACAACTTTCCTCCAGGCCTTCCTGTCCTCTACCATCCCCCAGAGACCATTTAAGCTCACACCGACTGCTTCAGTGACTCCAGCCAGCCACCTCGTTCTCTGTCGTCCCCTTCTTCTTTTGCCCTCAATTGTTCCCAGCATTAGGCTCTTCTCCAGTGAGTCCTTCCTTCTCATTAAGTGGCCAAAGTATTTTGGTTTCATCTTCAGGGTCTGGCCTTCTAACGAGCAGTCAGGGTTGATCTCCACTAGGACTGACCGGTTTGATTGCCTTGCATACCAAGGGACTTGCAGGAGTCTTCTCCAGCACCATAGTTCAAAGGCCTCAATTCTTTGACACTCAGTCTTCCTTATGGTCCAACTTTCACAACCATACATTGCAACTGGGAAAACCATAGCCTTGACGATACACATTTTTCTTGGCAGGGTGATGGTCTCTGCTTTTTAGTATGGTGTCAGGTTAAGACCTTTTTATTTTAAACTAAATATCTGGCTGACTGTGTAACAAACCATAATAATGATAATATCTCTAAATACAAGTGCTGGTATATAATCAGTGTTCAACTGACTCAAGAATGCTCTCCTTCAGTTATTGATTCAAGCTCCTATCAATCCATGAAAAGGTGAAGGAAATTGGGCCAGCCAGATTTAAGCCAGATTTCCAACACAGTTCTTTCTATGGCTTCTGTAGAAGAGAAAATGTGTTATAATCTACCCCAGGCCATTCACTTTAGGTGCTGCTTCCTAGGATATTTTTATAGGTCTAGCCATGGGGAGGCACATTTTTTGTAGTCTTATGCTTCCAATGTTTACTTCTTCCTGTAAAAAGCATTCTTGTGACTACAAAGCTAACATCAAAAAGGTAAATATTAACTTACTGAAACTAGAAATGCAGCTATGTCCAACAGTGAGAAACACACTGACTTAAAAATGTAATTAAAATTGCTTACTTTGAAAGGAAATAGAGTGATAGCTATGCATGCATGCATCTATGTATATATCATTAGCACTATATATTTTTTACCAAATTATTACCTTTCTTTTCTACATTGTTCACCAAAGTTCCGGTGAAAAGTACATCACTGGCTTCTTGTCTCCGGAATTTTATTTCCTAATAATGCATTCTTTTCTTTCTATGCAGCCTATAATCAGGCGTATTTAAGTTATCCTGGTGACTTCAGCAATTTAACAAAATGACAAACAGTTTAGCTAAATTTAGACTGGTGATATTGAAGGATGAAGAAAAAACATCAATATGTATCTGTTGATAGGTCAAGAGAGGTCTAGGACCTTCTCCAAGTGATATGTTTATGGAAAGGGCAGCTTCAAGTCATACAATAAATTTTTAATACTGTCAATTAGTTCCTTATTCGGCTTGCACACAAAAGATTTTAGATTTTTTTAAAACAAATATTTGAAGAATAAGAATTTGTTACTGCATAAATTACTTCTAAATTATATCAGAACAATTTCTGAATTATTCTCATGGTTATATAATATTCGTAACCATAGAAACAATTTAAAAACTGTTCTGAAATCCTTCAAAAGTAATTTATGTAATAACAAGTTCCTATTTGTAAAAAAAAAAAAATAGAATTCCAAAACCTGTTTATTTATATCAATGCCCCTGGGCAAATTCTGTAGGTTAGAAAACCTCAATATTTTAAATATTTAAAAAGGGAGATTCCAGAAACTTTGCTAATTTTTTCCCCATAATTTTCACTGACATAGGGTGTAAATTGTATACAAGTTATGGGTCAACTAGTATTTAGAAAAGGAGCATTTTTGTTTTAGCACGTTAAAATATTGTTTTCTGTGTCTTGATACAAGCCCATTGAGAAACATAATTATACTTACATTTAAAGAAGCATCATTTTCAAAGAGCCTTGATGGTACAGTGGTCTAAGCACCCTGTTATTAACACAGCTGCCTGCAATTTCTGCTGGTTCGAATCTCTCCAAGGCTCAAGGTTGACTCAGCCTTCCATCCTTTCTAAGGTAGGTAAATTGAGGACCCAGTTGTGGGGGCAATAAGCTGACTTTGTATAAAATATACAAAAGTAGGAAGGCTATTGCTTAACGCATTGTAAGCCGCCCTGAGTCTCCGGAGAAGGGTGGCATATAAATCAAATTTTAAAAAAAAAATAGAACAAGAGTACATAGCTGATAATTAACATGTTATCAAATGTTTTGTGAGACAATTTGAATCTAATTCCAGGATTTGGTTGTTTGCTTTCAATGATTCTGTCTATTATATCAAGGGGTCCCCAACCCCTGGACCACAACCCACTACCGAACTTTTGGAACCGGGCTGCAAAAGTGGTAAGCGAGCGCTAGTGGTGGGATTCAGCCAGTTCGCACCACTTCGGGAGAACCGGTTGTTAACTTTCTGAGCAGTTTGGTGAACTGGTTGTTGGAAGAAATCATTAGGGCAGAGAACCAGTTGTTAAATTATTTGAATCACATCATTGGCGAGCGCATGTGCACACGCAACCCCATTTGTGCAAACAGTGGTTGAGCATGTGCATGCACGCTCCATTTGTGCAAGTGGCAGCACACTCACACAAATAGAATTGTACAGTGCTTGCCCACCATTCACATAGAATCATCCCCTTTCACCCCTCCCTGCCGGTCCACAAAGCCAGAAAGTTTGGGGAATTCTGCATTATATTATACTGTTTCAGTTGGGTTAAACATACTATACTAGGGAGTATATATTTATACTCCAATCACTAAATCAATAATTTGGTTTAGCTGGACTATTGTGATGGAAACATTCTGATAGCTAATAATTACAGCATATCTTCTAGTAAACGGTAATGAGAGATACAATTCTTTATTCAAATATATATATATTCAATTTTACTAATGGCCTTAAGTGATTTCTAAATTCATTTTTGAATATATTTTAATAAAAATCTTTCTCATTAAATTAAGCAAAACAGAATTTGGTAATATTAATACTTGAAATAAAACAATCCTTCTGCAGAAGTTTACAATTAAAAAAGATGTAATACAAGAGGAAAAGCAATAGCGAGGAAGTAGAGTACAAGGTGTTCAAACATTACAATAAAAAATTACAATCCTTGTCCCAAACATTTTAGTAGATAAGTTTTCTGATAACCTGATAGAAGAATTGCCAGTTAGGCAACAGCTAAAAGGCTCCTAGAGCAAGTTATTAGGGACAGCAAAGGATCCAGATGGAGAAATAGATCTCAATAGAAGAGAAAAGTTGCAGTTTAGGGTTGAACTGTTGGGTCCTTGGTGCTCTCTGAGCTTGGTGATATTCTTGCAGATGATTCATCACCAGTGCATGGATGATGTTACCTAGTTTGGCAATGACACATCTTCAAGAAAACGACCAAGCTCAGAAAGCACCAAGGATCCCACTGAAATAGGTGTGCAGAACAAAAGGAAAGTGGCTCCCTTGACACCCTCAACTCTTGTCCCCAGATGGAATGCCTGGAATGAAATAATAATTAGAATAGAATAGAATTCTTTATTGACCAAGTGTGATTGGACACACAAGAAATTTGTCTTTGGTGCATATGGTCTCAATGTACATAAAAAGACAAGATACATTTGTCAAGAATCATAAGGTACAACACTTAGTCATAGGGTAAAAATAAGCAATCAGGAAACAATCAATATCAATATAAATTATAAGGATACAAGCAACAAAGTTACAGTCATGCTGTCATAAGTGGGAGGAGATGAGTGATAGGAATGGTGAGAAGACTAATAGTAATAGTAATGCAGCCTTAGTGAATAGTTTGACAGATTGAGGCAGTGGTGAAATGTAAAATTTGTTACTACTGGTTCTGTGGGTGTGGCTTGGGGGTGGGGTAATACAACCTTGGCTGAAGAGGTTGTAGAAAAATGCTTTTAAAGCCTCTGATGATCCCAGCTGACTTGCCTGATTGGCAGAGGCTTTCTTTCTTTTTTTTAAAAGCGTCTGACAATCCCAGCTGACTTGCCTGATCAACAGAGGCTTTTTTTCCTTTTAAAAACATTTTTTCTACAACCTCTTCGGCCGAAGAGGTTGTAGAAAAAATGCTTTTAAAAGCCTTTGATGATCCCAGCTGAGCCTTGCGATCATCAGAGGCTTTTTTTTTTACTTTTAAAAGCATTTTTTCAGCCAAAGAGGTTGTAGAAAAAATGCTTTTAAAAATTAAAAAAAAGCCTCTGATGATTGTGCAGCTCAGCTGGGCAATGGGGGGGGGCAGGGATTTTTGCTACCGGTTCTCCGAACCACCCGCCTCCATAGCTAACAGATCGGGCGATCCGGTCTGAACCGGGAGCATTTCACCCCTGGATTGAGGGAATTGTTTGTTTAGCAGAGTAATGGTGTTTGGGAAAAAACTGTTCTTGTGTCTAGTTGTCTTGGTGTGCAATGCTCTATAGTGTCATTTTGAGGGTAGGAGTTGAAACAATTATATCCAGGATGCGAGGGGTCTGTAAATAATTAGATTATTTAAAATGCAAAAGAGAGCCAGTTTGGTGTAGTGGTTAAGACAGAAAGCTATAAACTGAAAGACTGTAAGTTTAGTTCTGCCTTAGGCACAAAGCCAGCTGGATGATCTTGGTCCAGTCACTCATTCTTAGCCCTGGGAAGAAGGCACTGGTAAGTCATTTCTGAGAAGCTTTGCCAAGAAAACAACAGGAGCTAGTCCAGATGGTCATCAGGAGTCAACACTGATAAAAGTATCAATATAAGTTAAAGTGTCCTCACATGGTTGAATGAGATATGTCCTGAAGTGGGTTTTCATTTGGTGGCCATTTATTTCTGAACCCTATTTTTCTCCATTCAATGTACTGTAAAATGAGTGGCAAGTTGGAAAATGTATTAGGATACATAGAGGCCCCTGTTTGTATCTTAATCATCCTGCTCATTCCTGAGCTGAAATGTGTAGCAGTATTGTTAACACAACTGTGTGTTTGCACAGCTTTATGAACAAGGCTGTTATGCATGATATGGAAATCTAGCATTTTTATGACAAGGTAAGGGATGTAATAGATTTGTACAAAATGGATTTTCATTCTGCTATTGCAGGTGAAATGCAAACTCATTCGAATATTCAAGAGCAGGAGCGAAAGAGGTCATAAATAATGAGGGTTTGCCATTTATTTATTCTATGTCTCTAGCACTAAGCTAAAATATGAGTTCACATTTATAGCTGTTTTCAGATGGTGGTCATAAACTCTGAATAGCGCACCAGATCTGTTCCCCTAAAAGCTGTAAAATTACAAAAAATTACAAAAAAAAAAATATTAACCATCATTTCCTTTTCCTTCAGTAGCTTGATTGATAAAAGTAGAATTCCTATAGTATACAAAGCAAGAATGCTCAAGCATGAAATGGCAAAAACGAGGCAAATCAGGAAGATATATAAGTCTGAAAATAAATTTACAAATTTGATAGTTGAAAGTTCTAAATGGACTTTGTAGATACAGTACATTATTGTGTTCATGGTCCATGTAAAAGTCATAATTCTTGCAAAAGGACATTCTTCTCGGCATAAAAGTGAGACCCATCCATTTTTGTTATACATCATTGAAATGATCGGTAGAACTATAAGAGCACGTATAGCATGATAAGCATTTCAGCAATTTCATGTTATTCAAAAAGAATCAAATCTTCTTCTAAACTGCAGGGCTAAATTACCATCTGCCATAAGGACTAACTAACTAACATGATTTGGAGGATACCACTACAGGAAAATACAAATCTACTTTTAGAATTATCTAAACCAGATTATAGACAAAATTAGGGGATAGATTTCTATCCAATAAATTTGAATATGCTATTTCTTTAATGCAAAGGAAGTAATCTCTAAGACTGTATAGAGATTACTTCCTTTGCGTTAAAAAATAGATTTTTCATTTACATGATTTAAAGTATGAAAAAAGAACGAGAAATTGATAAACTGTTAACAGAGAAATATTTGCAAATTATCCTTTAAACCAGTCTAATATTTCCCTTCAGCAATGTTTTAGGTTAATCTCTTCAATTTATCTGTTTGCTCATCCATGACACTAATAAGATTATATTATTTTTAATGTGATAGGCCACTAGAGGGGGAAAAAAAACATCCCTGGCTATTACTTAGTTTTCATTCCAAGAGTTTATAGTTTACAACAGAAAATCATGCATACATTTCCACTGACTAGTATATGTATTTTATTCTGTTGGAAGTATATATGCAGAATACTTATCAAGAAATAGACAGAAAGAATATAATAGTAGAGAGCTCTGTATCCCCAATCTAAACTGGTAGACCAAACTACAGCATATAACAGGGAGCAAATCCCACACTCACTCACACTCATGATGTTACCTAGTTGGGTAATGAAACATCTGCAAGCAAACAATCAAGCTCGGAGAACACCAAGGACTCTATTCAGCTGGTTCTATCTGGTTCGAGCAAACTGGTAGCGGCAGCTGCGAGAGGCTCCACCCACTCGCCCGGACATCGTCACATCCCATTTTTGACGCTCTGCGCATGCATGCACGCTCCCATTTGTGAAGGTAAATGAATACCACCCCTGACTCTATTGTTCAAGCCTGAACTTTAGATATTGCCTTTTATAGGATTCTGTTAAAATACATATACTATTTGAATGTTCTAGATTTCAGTTCTGATCATTTGGCCATCTCATTTGTGTAGAAAACCATTTTGCTTTGCTTTTTTTTTTTGGTTGAGGGTTGTAGTTTGTTTTGTTTTGTTTTGTTTTCTGATAGTAATAGCTGGGAATGGTTTATTAATATGAAATTTACCAACCAAAAAAGAACATTGATTTTATTAGAAATTAATTTGAAGGCACTCTGGCTGTTGCTGCTGCTGTTGCTTTTACTCCTGTCACCTTTTAATATCTTCTGAGCAGCTGCATATTTTAGATTCGTGTCGTACAAATGACAGCTGAAATTTTACAAGCTCCACTTAGCTGGCTAAGCACTTTTGCCATATTCTTGTTTTCCCCCTTCTTTGTCATATCAAGTAGAATAAAACAAAATGAACGCGACATCTGCACAGAGCTCCATTTACCAGTGATGAAAATAAGATAGTATGTAATATACAGAGCAGTTAGCTATATTGCAGGAAAACCTAATGTATTTTATGATAGCAAGTACAACAATGTGCTTGCAGCTAATCTGGGTGATTGAGAGAACAAGAATTGTAACAGAGAGGAAGAATCAGAAAATTGTCCTCGTTTCATACCAAACATACTATTCTGTAGCTTCTCTGGGAAAGAATCCACAACTTTTTACAATATCCCCTACTTCGCTTTACTTCACTGGGGTGAACCTCCTCCTCATCCTAAAGGCTATCTAAAGATAATATTTGGATCTGGATGAACATATATGTGAAGCAATTATATTTTTACCAATCTAGTCCAGTTGGGCTAGTGCAGGGCTGACAAACTCACGGCTCGTGGGCCAGATGTGTCATGCGCTGGCCACACCCACACCCAGTTTAGCAAAGGGGAAAAAAAGTCCCGATACATCACGTGATGCCGCTGTGACGATGTGAGTTTGAGAGCCCTGGTCTAATGGTTAAGGCATGAGGCTACAAACCCAGAAACTGTGAGTTATAATCCCTACTTTAAGCATGAAACTGGGTGACTTTGGGACAGTTTTTCTCTCTCTCTCAGCTCGACCCACATCATAGCATTGTTGTTGTATTGTGTTGCAGAACAGGAGAACAAGTATTATGTATGTTTACCACCTTAAGTTATTTATAAAATAATAATAATAGAGGTAGGGATAAATGCTAGAAGATAGATAGATAGATAGATAGATAGATAGATAGATAGATAGATAGATGGATGGATGGATGGATGGATGGATGGATGGATGGATGGATGGGTGGGTGGGTGGGTGGGTGGGTGGGTAGGTAGGTAGGTAGATAGGTAGATAGGTAGATAGGTAGATAGGTAGATAGGTAGATAGGTAGATAGATGAGGGAGGGGGGAGAGAGAGAGATGATTGATAGACAGACAGATAGACATTCCACGTAAGGACTTTAAAATAAGAACAGTACTTTTTACATGAGACTTCTTGCAAGCCTGACACTGTACAAGCAAATTGCAGCCTGTATTCTTGGATCTGTACTCATTTCAAATAAGGACAGTGCCCTCTTTCTGAAGACAGAAGTTATTGCAAATAGGTTCTTTCAGAATGTATCAGCATGTAATAAGCTTAGGCAATAAGTTTAGTAATAAAGTAAGTTTTGAGGCATTCGTAGGATGGGATGGAAGTTCTGAAAAGCTGTGTCCCGAGAGGGAAAAACAGAGAAGGCCTACTTCATTCCTTGAAGCCTTTCCCAAGCTTCTGGCTTTTAAACATAAGCCTTCCAGTAACTCAATGCTAAAATGGATCAACCAGGATAAAAGGCAAAAGAGTATGTCTTTTTATGCCACAGGGAAGAAAAGATTATTTGTAAAGAAAAAAAATGTGCAAGTCTTCTGTTGTGGTCTAACCTTGCACCACAATTTACAATTGTGTTTTTTTTAAAGGCTATTTCAATAAAATATTCTTGCCTTTCTGGTTCCTTTGGGTATCCATTGGAACATTTCATTGTCTATTCAACTGTACGCAATCCAGCTTTCAAAGCATGCAAACATGTTTTTAAAGAGTGCCCACCAGGGATGTGCAAAATAACAATTTGTCTTGATAGATCCTTCTAACATAGTGGGACCTTTGCCACCATAGCATACACGCCTTTCAACTGCATTTTTCCAATTTTGTAATTTCTTTTTTATTCTTTTTTCATTTCACTCAGAGAGCAATTGAACGATGCACCCCTCCCTTATACACACACATAATTTTCTGGGACTGTTCCTGTCCTATTTGTTGATTCCCCCCTCCCACGTTTATTTATTACCAACTTCTCATGAATGCAATGCCATGAGTTAACTATCATTGTTTTACCTATGTGGACCAAATGAAAAAAAAAAAAGGCTTATTAATCTGTTTATTACATTGTCATACAAAGGGATACATTTGGTACCTTTAAGCAAAGCAGCAGACTTGAAAAATGTTTAATAAAGAAATCAGTTGAAAACACAGCTCTGCTGTGGTTACCTTTTATTATTATTGCATACTTATAGAGGACTATTTTTGGCTAAAGAATGGTTTATTTTATAGTCACTTTCTGCAGACTGTAAAGATATGCAATTTGTTCCTAGCCATGTTTGTAGTTAATTCTATTCCAATTCAATTCTAGATTCTCAGGACTAATAGAAACACAAGGATCCTAGTGCAGTGCTCATTCAATGCTTTTCTTTTCCATCTGGGAGTTTGCAAATAGAGAATGACTCCTTGCAAGGATATGTTTGTAAGAAGCTGAGGTGGCACAGTGGTTAGAGTGCTACTTCAGCTGACTGCTAGCTGCAGTTCGGCAGTTCAAATCTCACCGGTTTAAGGTTGACTCAGCCTTCCATCCTTTTGAGGTGGGTAAAATGAGGACCCAGATTGTTGGGGCCAATATGCTGACTTGTAAACCCCTTAGAGAGGGTTGTAAAAGCACTATGAAGTGGCATATAAGTCTAAGTGCTATTCCTATTGCTATCATGAGAACTGTTTCAAGGTCTGGAAATGGTTAGGGTTAGGGTTCAAAACCATAGAAATGGTGATAAATTTTAGGAGAAACCCTCCTATACTACCACCTCTTACAATATGAGACAACACAGTATCAACAGTAGAGGTCTTCAAGTTTCTAGGTTCTATCATATCTCAAGACTTAAAATGGACACCTAACATCAAAAATGTCATCAAAAGAGCACAACAAAGAATGTTCTTTCTGTGCCAACTCAGAAAGCTGACCAAGGAGTTGCTGGTACAGTTCTACAGAGGAATTATTGAGTCTGTCATCTGCACCTCTATAACTGTCTGGTTTGGCTCTGCAACCAAACAAGACAGATTTCAACAGATAATTAGAATTGCAGAAAAAACAATTGCTACCGCCTTCCATTGAAGACCTGTATATTGCACAAATCAAAAAGAGGGCTGTGAAAATATCTACAGACGCCTCACGTCCTGGACATAAATTGTTTCAACTTCTACCTTCAAACTATAGGGCACTGCACACCAGAACAAATAGACCCAAGGACAGTTTTTCCCGAATGCCCTCACTCTGCTAAACAACTAATTCCCACAACACTGTCAAACTATTTACTAAGACTGTATTACTATTATTCTTCTCATCCTTCCTATTACCTATCTCCTCTCATTTATGACTATAACCATGTTGCTTCTGTCTTTACGATTTATATTGTTTTATTTGTTTCCTAGTATGATTTGATTGCTTATTAGTAACTTATAACTATCACTAAGTGTTGTATCTTATGATTCTTGATGAATGTGTTTTTTTCTTTTATGTACACTGAGAGCATATGCACCAAAGACAAATTCCTTGTGTGTCCAATCACACCTGGCCAATAAAGAATTCTATTCTGTTCTGTTCTGTTCTGTTCTGTTCTGTTCTGTTCTGTTCTGTTCTGTTCTATTCTATTCTATTCTAAGATCTATATTACTGTTGCAGAATATAATAACAGATTCTTGAAAAGCTAACCAAATTTCTCTCTCCTGTCTCTTACATTAAAGAAAATCAAGGCAGCATGACCTTGAATTTATTCTCACCCACTTCTTTATTTTGGTGCTAAATTGGTACTTTACATAACCATTCTTGCTTTTCTTCTTCAAGGCTTTCTCTGCACTCCTCTACAGATAGACAGGACCATGCTGTTTACTTGGCAACATTTCACAAGCAGTTTGATAGTACCTCCTTCCTGGGGCAGCATAACTAGCCCAAAATCAGCCTTTTGGTTTTCATACCTAGGGAGAACTAAAACTCTTGGTTTCCCCGACCCTAGTCCAACACTTTTAACTATTGTACCATATCAGTTTCCACCTCCAGAAATTAGTAGTTGCTAAATAATCAAATTCCCAGCACAAGACTAAGGTGTGAATCTACTCTGCCTTGGCCACGATAACGGGATATATTCCATGCTCTCAGGCAGTTTTACAGTTTAGACCACAAACATAAATGTCATTAGTAACATTCTTAAAATACTTTATAGTTCATTTACCCCAAAAAAACTTATTAAAGGTTAAAGCAATCCTAAACTAAAGAATAAGAGACATAAAATGTCAAAAAGATATGAGGCATCTTTCATAACTACTGGGCCAAAGAAAATGCATATGTCAACTCAAATGCTGATTCCAAAAAATCATTTAAAAAGATCATCTTTCCCACTTAAATGCTTTTCCTGTAATTTACCATTTTTAAAAAACATCTTTAAAAATTGGTCATTTATTCTTTCAAATTAACAGTCTTGTTTCCTTTCTTTATTTTTGAAAAAATGGACAAATTCTGGGTGATCTTCTCTTAACTTCTGAGCCAGTATGGTTGAAAGAGAAAGTTTATGGCATATTTTACAGTTCAAAACCATCCCAGAGGCCACCTGCTTTTAAATTCCTCTGAAATGTAGGCCATGTTTTTTTCCTGACTCTTCTGGAGATTGAAAATGCCATTTTTACAGGCAGTTCTCCCATTCCTTGAATATAACTTGCCACTCAGATGCTCATCCTTGCAAAACAAATTATTGAGAAAGAACAAGACACCTGTATGCAGACAATGGCAAGTCTAATTTGGTGAAATTCCAGTTTACCTAAGGTAAACATAGGCCATAGCTAAAAGCCTTCCATTATTATTCTTTCCTTGGCAGCTTGGACATCTGTAGTCATTCAAAATGGTAGCTGTCGAGTCAAAGCAGTAAAACAGATGGAAGCACTGTACACTTCTGGTATGTTATTCATACTAATTTATACCCACTGTATTTTTTTCTGTGCTTTTTCAGTAGTTAAAGAAGAAAGCAAATATGGATGCTGGCCAATCTGTTTTCAGTAGCAAGTATGACAGCATATAATAATTTGGCATTGTCTATAAACAAAACTTGAAAGTCCAGACTGGTTACCTGTCACTGAACTTTCTTAACATTTCCTAACATTTATTTTATTTCATTAAACTTAAAAGGCCAACATTCCAAAATAGTAAAATACACAGGACCCCACACATTCTAAATTGAAGCCTAGGGGAACAGCCAAGTTTTCAGGCTGTTTGAAACATGTTCACGATCTGGGCCAGATAGATCTTGGGGAGAATAGTATTCCACAAGCCATGTGTTATGGCAGAGAAGGTTCATTCCTAGATCCCATCAGATCTTCAGGGAGATCACCTGAACCATGCCAACCTTAAACTTTAAACAGTACAAGAATGCTTCTATTCTGCATTGAAGTTAAAAAATAAACAAATAATTTGGTAAGATTCACATTTCAAAACAGACTTTTCAAATGCAAATTAGAGCACAGTGCCTGCATAAATTGTCTTAGAGACATCAATGTTTAAACAGAATTATCAGTATGTTTCTATACTTAAGAATGAATTATGTTTATCTGTAGGAATAGTAGCAGCATCACGAACCTAAAGCCAAAATATTTTCTATTTTGTGATATTGTGTAATATTCATGCTTTTACAAAACTTACAACATTACATTTGTTTGAAAAGTTAGAATTCTTTCTTTTTGAACTTCTTATTGCCTTGATGCATGTTTTGATAAGAACAGAAGAGCTAATGCTACATACAGAATATGTGAAGAAATGATGGTTAAAAGAGATGGAAAAACCTCTTCTGGCAAACACCATTGTTTGACAGTAAAGAAGGCTCTTTTGAATCAATACTGATGGTTGATGTCTGCACAAGAGCAATCCCAAAGAGCAATTCCAAAGGATTATTCAGTGGGAGCAATATATATAAGAATCATTCATAGCCAGGAGAAAAGGGTCTTTGGAAAGCAACCTAAACATTTGAGGAAATATACAATTTGGGGGGGTGGGGATTGCTAGCAAATAGGGAAGAATCCTGGCATGTACATGATCTCTCAGTCTTCTCAAACAATAGACTCTAATGCCCAGCATTTTCTAATTAACACTTCTCCTGATCTGCACTTGGGGTAAAGGGAGGTCATGAAAATCATAGGGAGCTCTGGCATAAGTATTCTGTATCCATGGGACAACATTGTCTGGATCAGATCTCATTCTACTTATCAACTATTCCTTATTTTCACTTGAATCAAGGGGCAGAATTATATCGTTCTTTTGTTTTTCAGAAAGCTGGATAAACTTCAGATGGTGTTTATATAGATGCAAACATGGCCAGCTTTGCTGTGCTTTGTAGGAATAGTGGAATTCATGCTTCTTTGCATCTGAGGGCTCCCCAGGATAAAAATGAGAACACTTCTATTTTGTGTGACTCAGGTTTGTTCAATGGAACAATTCCCCAGCTAATAAAAACAGAACATTTTATTACCCTCCGGTCTTACAGAGCAGTTCTTAATCTCTCTAGGAACCCATCATTTCACCTCCTCCACATTTCCTGTTCCTCCTTCAGAGTTCCCTTGTCTACTACTCCTGGTTTTATTACTTGGCACCACCTATATTGCGACAGCTATTGTTCAAAACTTTTGCCACTGATCCAAAATCATGAGGGGCATGTCATGTCTACTGAATAAACTAACTCCACATGGGAATGAAAGATTCCCTTGGCAGGAAACGATTAACATGCTGGCTCCATGATTGCCAGGAAATCTGAATGGATGCAATTTAAAAGCTTCCTTATGAGAAGCAGCTGGAGAGCTGTCATGAATACTAGGTGGATCATGCTGGAATGAGGGCTTGGTACACTTTTGGCACATATTAAAATGTTTTTCCCTTGAAAATTCTATAATTTTTAACCTTATTCACAAATTTTATAGCCATGATTTTCTTTTAATCCCACCAAAAATGCCTGGAAGTAATTTGCCATGCCAGAAGAATAGCATCATTCATATATTTATTTATCTATTTATTAAATAGGAAAACAATTGAAGGGCAAATATTCCATCTGAGCCACTATCAGAATTAACTGAAAGCTGGATGTCATGGCCTGGGCAAATAGGGACAGCAGAGCAGACTTACTAGAGCAGGAATGTCAAACTCAAGGCCCACGGGCCAGATCTGGCCCACAGGTTGTTTAGATCTTGCCCACAGGGCCACCATGGAAACAGCAAAGGACCGGCCCATGGTGCCTCTGCCAGCAAAAACCGCTGCTCTGTTTTCACTGGCAGAGGGTTGCAGGAGGCCCTTGCAGCAGAAAACGAAGCTAGGGAGCCTGTTTTCTCTGGAAGAGTGCTTGGGCCGCCACAGGCACCCCCGACATGAGTGACATCGAGCTGGCCATGCCCACCATGGCTACACCCACCCCAGCTCCCCAAGGTCAAACAATCCTGATGCGGCCCTCAATGAAATCAGTTTGACACCCCTGTACTAGAGGAATGATGAAGCAGTTTTTATTTTCAAAAACATGATTCAGTTCCATTTCCACCAATAGCCCACCATTTTTGCTCAATTGCTCATTGTTCCTTAAATATTTTTCTCTCAGGACCCCGCTTTAATAATTATCAAGGGTCTCAAATGAGCTTTTTTTGCATGTTTATATTTTTTGAGACTTACTGTATTTAAAACGAAAAAAGTGCCACTACCACTTCTCATCTTTGTTTGATGGGATTTGATATTGTATTATTTTTCAACAGAGGCTGGTAAGCAATTTTGATTTCATGGACCCCTGAGAGGTTTTGGAGAACTCCTAGGACAACACTTCAAGAAACACAGTTTCTTTTAAAGTTCATCATAATTGTATTTATGATTATTTTTATCAACTTGTAAATAAGAGAATTATAAAATAATGTACACTGAATTATTTTCAGTGCTAAGAAAATGTTAAAAATTGGGTTTTAACACACAGAAAAATGAGAAATAGAAAATAGGATTGTTTTTAAAACTCGTGTAGCACAGGGGAAATACCAGAAATACAATAAGGGTTAACAATGGATCCAGGAAATTATAGGCTAATCAGCTTGACATTGTTACCTGAGAAAATCCTGAAAAAGATAATCCAGTGGAGGATTTGTGAGCACCTAGAAACAAGCAAGGTGATTATCAGAAGCCAGCAAGGGTTTGTTAAAATGGATCATGCTGAACAAACCTTATTGCCTTTTTCCGATAAAGTAAATAAATTAGTGAATCAGCAAAATGCTGTTGGCATAGTATACTTGGACTTCAGTGAGACATTTGACAAAGTAGACCACAATCTACTTATTGGTAAGATAGACAATATGAGATAGACAGTACCACCACTAGATGGATTTGAAATTGGCTGACTAATTGCACTCAGTGGATAGTTCTCAATGGACTACATCTACATGGAGAGAGGCATGTAGTGGGATACCTCAAGGTTCTGTCTTGGGCCCAGTGCTCTTCAACATCTTCATTAATGATCTAGATAAAGGGGTAGATGCAGTGGTGGGATTCAAATAATTTAACAACCCGTTTGCCCAGGGTCAGGTTAGCTGTCATAGGAGGCATGGACCATCCCCATCCTCCAGCTCCACCACACATGCGGGACAAGCTTCCCACAACGGCCAACCTGAGCCTGGGCGAATTGGTTGTTAAATTACGCCCCCCCCCCCACTATCAAAATGGATCCTGGGCACTGTGCTGTGCTGCAATAGAGAAACGGACAACAGAGCGGCCAACATGAGGGAAAGAGGAGGGAAAGCAGCCTTCTCTTTTCCTCATGCATGCCACTCCATTGTCCGTTTCTCCATTGCAGCGCCAAGGATCCACTTTGAGCGGGGGGGGAGGGGATTAAACAACTGACTCACCCGAACTGGAGCAAACCAGCTGAAACCCACCACTGGGTAGATGGTGAACTTATCAAATTTGCAGATGTCACCAAGAGTAACCAATAATTTAGACAATAGGCTCAAGATTCAAAAGGACAGACTTGAGCATTGGACCCTATCCAACAAGATGCAGTTCAATGGTGAGAAAAGTAAGGTCCTGCACTTAGGTAGGAAAGACAAATGCATAGGTATAGGATAAGTGGTGCCTGGCTCAACAGTAGTAATTGTGAGAGGGATCTAGATGTCCTAGTAGAACACCACTTAAGTATGAGGCAGTAGTGTTCTGCAGTTGCGAAAAACCAATGCAGTCCTAGGCTGCATCAAAGGAGGGATAGCATCAAGACAATGAGAAGTAAAAGTATAGCTTTACATACTTAGAATACTGCATCTAGTTTTGACAAAATTCTGCATGAAATTCCTAGGAAAATATATGATTTGTAGACTAAGAAGAGATGCCCTCTTTTGGATGGAAAACAGTTTAAATGATATGAAGAAATAACTAGAATGATTTGTTAATTCTTCCATTCGATATATTCTTTGGGACTGGCTTCTATTTAATTTTGTACATATATTAGTTTGTATTAGAGATAAGCATAACTTACTGAAAAAACAAAAAGGGATGAGAAAGAATATGGGGAAACAGGGACTGAAATGGTAAAAACAAGTGTAAAGTGAAATTACACCAAAATAATGTTTTTCTGACACTTTTCTTTTCTTTTTTTTTAAATTTGTGTGATTTGCTACATAGCTATTGAAAACATAAAGAACAACTCTTCATGTCAGATGTCCAAGAGAATCATAATATTCTTGCTTGTGAATGGGACTTTGTTTTTTTACATATGTCATCAGTGGCAAGGATGTTATATGCCCAAAGCTAGAAAGAGGAACATATACTCACAGTAGAACAATGGATTTTGAAACTATTGGAGCTAGCTGAGATGGTGAAATTGACTGCTTTGCCTTGAGATAATTTCACTAAATTACTTGCAACTTGGAAACCATTGTTAAAGTTCTTACAAGGCAAAGAGAAATGTTCTGATCCCTGAGAAACAGGCAAACAAATTGAAATTAGTGGCTGAATTTGCAATCTGAGGTTCTTTAGCCAGAGTCAGAATTTCATATTATTGTTAAGAACTGCATTAAACATATTGTTTCATACATATGAGTCATCTAGAATCAGTATGTCCACCTTCTGCTATTAGATAATGAGAAATTAGCTGTCTGTTTAAATTGAGCTGTTTCTGAAGAGTGAGTCACTTCTCAGTCTAAATGCATCCTACTCTGTAAATTTGGAAATTCACATAGGAAGAAAAAAAATATAAACTCTCAGCTGCTTCTGAAGCTGCCAACTACCCCTGCTGTGCACCTCAGTATTATGTTATCTAGAACTCTAGGCTTCTCTAAAGCATCTACAATGTTTGGAATTTGTCACTCTAGAACATAAAAGCACATTCCAAAATCCCAGATGTTTTAGAATAGTAGTAATTTTTTATCAGACATTAAACTGCTCTTTAATCCAATTCATTTTTTTAAAAAAAAAATTATTCCCAGTATAGGTATGGAATGGATCTATTCAGAAATTTAAGAATAGGCAAAAACATTGCTCTATCTTCTATTGAGCTACTAATCACTGTGTTTCCCACATAATTATTTCTGTTCAGATGTTAAATCTGACATCTGGACTACATTGTTTTGCACCAACATATAGCCATAGTGGTTGAGACATAGATGATATCTGGGTCTGTTCCAACAAAGTTTTTCTCTTTGTAAGAGGTGAGAGTAATGAGTGCATGTTCATTTTAAATGAATCTTAATACCCTTTCCAAGGTAAAAATGGAAATTGACCAGCACTGTTAATTCAAGCACAGTCTATAATAAGTTAAAAGGCCATTCAGTGGAGTTAAAGAAGGTTCATTGGGAAGGCCAATGAGATACAAAAGATTTCTAGGAAGCATCAGCAGCATATACAATACAAATCGACTTTTATTTCACCTCCTGACTTAACAAAAAAATTTTAAGAAAGCAATGTGATGCTTGGCATATAGAAGATGTCCTGTTTCTTACTGTGTTGCAATCACTAAATGATAATTTCAGATAATCAGATAGAATGAGATAAATATGATCTAAATGCAGTAAAGGTAAAAGATATTTTATCATCGATCTGGCAAACAGTAATAACAATCTCTTCTTACTGATGATAAGGACATTGTAGCATCATTCCAGTAAACTATTACTGCAACCATAGACTGGTTGTTTTATTTCTACTTCAGTTACTTGATCAATACATCACTTATTGTTCTACTTAGGGTAGACAAAAAAAATAGAGATAGCAGATCCATTAGGAACATAGGTAATGGCATTATTATCTGTTCCAACCATGGGTCCACAAAGTTCAGTATTAATTTCTAAAGCAGAAGTTTCTTCAGTTTGATCTGCAGCACTAGAATTTGGACATGGACTCTTCAGTGTGCAAAACATGTATTATGACACAGACCATCTATGTACATATAGATGGAATGCCGATTTTTGTATATGTATGGAGTATGAACTTTCTCAGTCATATTTTTTTAAAAAAAATAAATAAAAATAAAGGTAAAGTTTCCCCTTGCATATATGTGCTAGTTGTTCCTGACTCTAGGGGGCGGTCCTCATCTCCGTTTCAAAGCCGAAGAGCCAGCGCTGTCCGAAGATGTCTCCGTGGTCATGTGGCCGGCATGACTAAACACCAAAGGCACACAGAACACTGTTATCTTCCCACCAAGGGTGGTCCCTATTTTTCTACTTGTATTTTTTATGTGCTTTCGAACTCCTAGGTTGGCAGAAGCTGAGACAAGTAACAGGAGCTCACCCCGTTACGCGGCACTAGGGATTCGAACCACTGAACTGCCGACCTTTCAATCGACAAGCTCAGTGTCTTAGCCACTGAGCCACCACATCCCCCTTTTTAAAAGGAATAGATACATCTAATAACCCTGAAAAAAATGACATCTCTAATTACTTAGGAAAGTAACTGAATTAATTGATGAACACAGAGATTATTTTAATCAAATGGTAACAGAAAATGATACATCATTTAAATATGTCATTTAAAAAATAATAAATCTCAATGATAGACTGAAGCATGAATAATATAACATTTTTAAAGAATTAATACCAAACTGATATTATCTATATAATAGGACACCTGCAGGCACAATCATTCCTGGTTCTTTTGAACAAGCACAGCTTCTGATTTTCCCTAAACCAAATGAGAATTAACAACAAATATCATGTAGGTACTGTTAAATGAGATGAATAAAGTCTTACTAATTTACTGGACCGTAGGCTAAACAGGTTTATGTGTGTCACATGGCTGCCATTGTGACTTTTTCGGGGAGGCAAGGTTCTCCCTGTGGACACTCTGCTAGAAGAAAGAAAGATAGGATTTGAACTTTTGTTCTGTTTGATTCGGATAACTTTAATTCTGGTATCTTGCTGCTTATACACCGCAATAGTTGGACACGTTAATAGTTTTGCTAAGAGCAACACACTAATTTAGCTGGAGTTGTTTTCCTATATCGCTGCTTGTGAGGCATCTCATTTTAGGAAGAAGCCTGATGCCTAAATAGACACTGCAGGATTGTGTTCCAGAAGAAGAAAAGAACTTCTACAGCTTTCAGCTCCTTCTCCATTCCTCTCTAGTCATTGTTTTAAAAAAACTACATATTTACCTGATTTAACATATTTTTGCCACTTTTTAAAAAATATATGACCTTTCCAAGTAGCTATTAAATACACTATTTTGTTTTAAAATAGCCCATTAAAATTTAGTGGACAATTTAGAGAATACGTGCCATAAACTATTGAAGCTTCTCCCCCATTTTCAATCTATTTCAAATCCTCTAATTCTAAGGAAAGGGGAACATATTGATGCTTCTTCTTTGTGTGAGGGCTGTTTAATGGCACACCATTAAATGACACAGAGTTTTATTGGCCTCTGTGGCATTCAAACTATTCGGTGATAGAGGTTTCATTCAAAGGTCTTCAAGGTCTTGTAATAGGTGTCATCCAGTTCAGAGTATCTAATTTCTGTGCTGCCTTTTTTTAATGCTACAGCTTCCAGTTGGAACAGCAGTATAGAATGCAAAGAGAGAAGGCAAGTGGCCTACCATCTGCTTCTGTTTTCTCTGAACATTTTCCTCCAAATATAATAACAATTATCATATCATATCAAAATGCTGTAGTAATATGACAGTATCATTCAGACAAAGTGAATTCATAAGGCGATCACAGAGGAGATCACAACTCGCCTGAATTATGGTATCTTCAACATGGGGTTTATTATGATCAGAAAATACCTAGGATCTTAATAAAGAGTGGGCTCAAAAGCTGAGTTATTCCATGATAATTGTATCAGCTGTAACTCTGTAAAGGATTGTGCTTTCTCAGAAGTTAATGCACATTCTGGGGATATTCCAGACACACAAGTAAAAGTTGTGGCCAAATTTACTTTTTCCCTGTTTTAGTAAGTATGCCAACTGCGGTCTTTTCCGAAGGTGGTACAACAGTAAATTGCATGTATATCTCTTTACAAGTGTATTTATGTATGGAGAGACTGATTTGATGTATATTCCACCTTTATTTGATCTAGTTCAAGTTGGTATATATTTTGCTCCTTATTTTCCTCATAATAATAACCCTGTGAGATAGGTTATGTTTGAGTTGCTTTGAATCAGAAATGGGCAATATAAATTTAATGAATAAAATAAATAAATAAGATTATTGGCCCTGGCCCAAAATCACTCTGTTGGCTTCACTGCCAAAATCTTGTGCTCTTTCCCCTTCTTGTGTGTGTGTGTGTGTGTGTGTGTGTGTGACCCACGTACTAAAATTGTTTGTGGTGTGTTTAAGATATGTTTTACTCCTTGTCATTTTGGTAATAGAGCTCACATATCTCTGTTAAGGTCATCTTCCTTATCTCTACATCGCTAGGTCTCACAGTCCCTTGGTTGTTATAATTTCTTTTGCATGACACTGCCCCCCAAATTATTGGACTCTGTTTTTTATTTATTAACTTTTTAAATGGACTTGTCAGTATTGGTTCCAATAAATCTCTTATATAGACCTTTGGGTTCTTTATTTTCTTATTGCACATTGTTCCTTATATTGTAAATCATGTATTATAAAGTTAGAAGGAGACATTTATACAACCAAATCCAACCCCACTGCTCAGCTGAAGAATCAAGATAAAGCATCTCCAACCATTGGCTGTCTAGGGACGTTATTACTACACTGGATAAATTGTACCACTGTTGAACTGCTTTTACAATTAGGATTTTATTTTCCTATCAAAACAAATCTTCCTTCTTCTAATTTAAAAGCATTATTGTATCCCACGTATCACACTATCAGGTAGTCTTCAATTTTCTTCTCAGTGATATTATTTCATGTTATTTGATGAGTATTTGTATTGTCCCTCAAGCTTCTCCTCTCAAGGATAATCTTTCTGAAATCCTTCAACTTAGACTAACATAACATTACATAAAATAACAGGGTTGGAAGGGTCTTTTAGTCCAACACCTTTCTGTTCAATTCAGACAAATGGTTGTCCAGTCTTTTCTTCAAAACCTTCATGAACTTCTGGAAGCAAGCCATTCCACTGATTAATAGTTCTTAACGTCATGAGTAATTCTCCTTAGTTCTAGGCTGGTTCCCTCTTTACTGATTTTCCATCTTTGTCCTGTTCTCAGGTGATGTGGAAATTAGGTTAACTCCCTCTTCTCTGTGGTAGCTCCTCAAGTATTGAAACATTGCTATCATGTCACTCCTAGTCCTTCTCTTTGCTAGACTAGATGTACATACTTCCCTTAACTATTCATCGTATGGTTTAGCCTCCAGACTCCTTATCATCTTTTTTGCTTTTCTTCTTTTTATGAAGAATTTGAAGAGTACTGGGCCAAAGACTGAACCTTGAAGTACCCCCTGCATGCTTCCCTCCATGTAGATTCAGTTCCATTTGGACTACCTGCTATGAGCAGTTGGTCAGCCAGTTGTTAATCCATCTGGTATTCTCTATCTCACATTGTTCTATCCTGTCTGTGAACTACTATATCTACTGCCTTACTAAAGTCTAAATAAACTATGTCCACAGCATTGCCCTGATCCACTAATTTAGTCCGTTTGTCAAAAAAGGCAATACGGTTTGTCTGACATGATTTGTTTTTGACAAACCTGAACTAGAGACTGGTTTCTAATAATTGTATTGTTTGTTTCTAGGTGCTTACAAATGTGTTCCTTGATTATGTTTCCAAGTATCTTCTTAAGTATTGATGCTTTAGGCTGATTGGTCTGTAGTTTTCTGGCTCCACTTTTATTCTTTTTTTGTAGATTGGAACCACATCAGCTTTCTTCCAGTCCCCAATGCTCCAGAGCTTTGAAAGATTTTGTTCAGTAGTTCTGAGATCACATCTGCCAGTACCTTCACAATCCTGGGATGTAATCAATTTAATCCTGGCAATTTGAACTCATCTAGAATATTACTATCTAGAATATTACCATCATCTAGAAAATCTTACCATTTTCTTGCCTATTTTGATTTGTATTCCTGTTCTGCCTCTTACAGTGCTATTTTTGATAGGTTGGACTATTTGTTTGTTTGTTTTTGCACAAGACATGCAAAGTATGAATTAAACAATCCTACTTTCTCCCTATCACCTCCTTACCACCTTCTTCCATTAGTAAACCAATCATTCCCTTAACTTTTTTCTTGTTTTTTTCATATTGAAATAATTTCTATTATTATTACTTTTGGCTTTTGTTGCAAATCTCGATACAAATACTGTGTTATTTGTTTAGCAGTTATAAACTTTACAAGATAATCCTCACTTCTTTTAATTTTAAATTACAATATATTATAGCTATAAAATAATTGTAGCGAGGATGCGCTCCAAAATATTCTGATCATTATACCTATTACTCCAAACACCATTTATTTATCTTCATGTTTTTACTAAATGGTCTTATTTTAATCGACACCATTCTGTATGGAAAATATATTATTTTGTGTCTTATATCTTGGCATTGTATAAATAAGAATAGCCATCAATGGGCTCTGAATCTATCCCTTTAAGACAAGGAATCCTAGGACCAAAATTTTGCAAATGTGTGCCAGACCATATTTGCCTCTAGCTCTGTTTAAGTCACTCTGATGGAAAACCTGCATTTTCTGCTTTAATTGAAATCTGTTCTCTGTCGGTGGATAGATGGTGAGTGACAGAACTTGGTATATCCTGTGGCTGGACACTTGTTTTAATGATTATGCTAGAAAGCTATTTGATATTAAATAGCTCAAGTAATTCCTGAAGGAGGGGGAGAAAGAAACATGAACAGCCAGTCAAATGTCAAACAGGCTATACAGCAAATATCCTTCAGAAATGCAAGGTATTTGCTGTAAGACAGATCATTCCTTCGTTCTTTCTCATTAAGTTTAAATGTACTGTTATACAAGGCCATAAATGTAGCTTTATGCAACTCCTAGTTTAATAAACAAGGAAGCATTACCGTAAAGATTGCTTCTCCTTTCTCCAGTTTTCTTCCAGAAAGCTTTAGTTGTTTATATGGATCCAATTGTCCGAGACATAGAACGATAGGATAGAAAAGGATGTAAAACTGGATTCTGGCTATGTTTCCAATCAAATAACTTCATTATAGCCATAAGGGCAAAAAACAGCAATGTGATTACCAAGAGGGGCTGTGTTGAATGTAACTCTTTAAAAAAGCTAAAATGTAACTCTGTTTATTGAATGAGCTGTCAAGGTTTGTCAGGAGGCTGAACAGGTTTGGATGGCAAGGAACTGTCCACAACTCAATCTAAGACCAAATGGTTATGGGTATCTGGGCTCTTCAGATGTGGGAGTATTCCAATTTCTATCTTGGATGTGATGGCACTTCCCCATTCAAGCATGGTGCACAATTGGGGGGGGGGTGTCTTTCTGAACTGGGAGTTCCGGATCAATGAGCAGTGGCAGAGGTGGCCATGAAGGCATCTGCTGTGCCAGTTGCACCTTTTTCTTGACTGGGGGCCCTTCAGTCAGTCACTCATGCCCTGGTCACCTCATGACTTAACTACTGCAGTGTGCTGTATGTGGGGCTGCCATTGAAGACCACCCAGAAGCTTCAGCCAGTCCAGAATATAGTGGCATAGGCAGTGGGCATGCCTTGGTATATATGTAACACTTCATGAACCACACTGGTTGCTAGTTTGCTTCTGGATGAAAGTCAAGGTGGTAGTAGATGCTATTTATAAAGTACTACAAGGTGTATGGCCTGATTACTTAAAGGACCACATGCCTCCCATATTATCTACCCTGCCAGTTCAATATGGTGGGGTTGGTGCCCTCTGGATTACATTGATTAAATAGCATCACCTCTCAGGATCCCAGAAACGTATCTTCTCAGAAGCGGTGCCTGCCCTCTGCCTTTGTCCTGCCCTCTGCCTTTGTCCTTCTCTACTACTGACTCCCCCTGGTTTATCTCTACTGTGTAAACTATTTTAGACAAGGCTTCAATTTCTTTGCCCTGGGTAAATTTTTGTTTGTCAAATAACAGGAATTGTTCAGATATTAACTGCTTTAATGATGGTTATGCTTTGATTTCAAATTTTTCCAAACTCATTTGATATATTTGATAGAAGTATTTTCTTTGACATGATTCTATAATAAATTGGAAGCTTTCAAAATTCCCAAATATCTGTAGCCTTCTTCTGATGCTCTGCCTTGATCAAATCTCCATTATTAACTTTATTATATCACCTTCAACAATTTGCCTGTCTTTGTAGTGATAATTGCATACCCTCAATGCCAAATCCCATTCCAATACCATTACTGAAATTTTTAATAAAGAATCTAGTTGAGCCTTTATATTTTCAAGTAATTTTAAGTCATCCATACACAATAAATGTGAATTTTTTATTCCTTTTTGACCAATTCATATCCACAGTTTGTCTTATTCAAAATTGTTGTCAGTGGGGCCATTGATAGTGTAGGAAGGAAATCAAACCTTCCCTGTCATTCAATTTTCCCTCTGTTCAACACCATTCAAATCTCCCCAGTATTTCCAACTCAAAAGTTAGGAATTACAAAAGTTAGGAATTATTATTATAAGCATGTCTATATTATTTTTGTGTGTTATCAAAAACTTTCTACCTCATAGTATTGGGTAAGGATTGATGATGTAAGTGCTGTTACCTAGGCCCAAGTAGTTATTACCAGACACAATCAGTCCTAAACAAACAAATTTTATTAGAACAGCTGAGAATTAGTTCATTCTCAGCTTAGTCCAAATTAATTCCAAAACAAGTCCTTCAGAAAAAGTCCTTCGGCCTTCTCACAAACCTTTGTCTTCTTTGGCACCCTGCCAAAGGCTTTTCTTGGCAAAGCCCCACGAAGTTCAGAAACAAAAGACACTGACAAGAAACAAATGTAGCAATGTTGCTTTCCTACAAAGTGTCCAAGAGCCATTGCTGCTCTTTTAATATTTATGGGAGGGGCCAATCATCTCCTGGCCTTACTCCCGAGTTGTCCTTTTTGCTTTTGCTACTCTTGTCTTCTGGCAGCTCTTTGCATGTGTGCACTAGGAACAGGCTCCTCCTGTTCCTCTGCCTCTCTGCTGTCCACCTCTGGAGGCTCCGGAGTCTGTGCATTGCTCCCAGATGGCCCTGGCTCCATCTCTGCCTCCGACACAGTCCTCATCCGGGCCTTCCCCTGACTCATTGTCCTCCCCAGCCTCCTCACTGTCCAACTCCTCTGCCAGCTCTGCAGGCTGCTGGTGGACCACAACAGTAAGTATTGAAAAAATCTGATTAACCAATGTACTGGATGCCCCTCCCTGCCTCAGCGGTGGTGGCAATCAGCAGCGGCAGCAATCAGCAGTGGCGGCGATCAGCAGTGGCGGCGATCAGCAGCAGCAGTGGTAGGTGCCGGAGATCGCCGATGGCAGCTAAGAGCTGCGGCGATCTCCACTGCCTAGAAGAGCTGATCAGTGGTATTCCAAGAGGCCGATCCCACCCCCAATCAGCTGCTCAGCAGTGAAGGCTCCTGTGTTCCTGGTGGAGGCAGGAGACACCGAGGAGGCAGCAATGGCAGCTGCTGATGCTCAGCTGACTGGTGGTGGGTGTAATGGAGCCGAGCCCTGACAGGCCAAGTGCTGGGGCTGTGATAATGTGCTGAAGCTGACCAGGCTGTTTGCTGTTTGCTTCAAGGACGCTAGCCAGATGAATACCGGATAGATGCTGGGAAGCAGAGGCAAATTTTTTTTTCTTGTTTTCCTCTTCTAAAGCTAATGTGCATTTTATGGTCCAGAGCATCTTATAGACCGAAAAATACGGTATATAGCCATTTATCTTATGACCAACTCATTTGAAAGCTATCCACCCCAAACAGAAAAAGAGACCCATAGGAAGACTGGGACACCATCCTTAACTATGCATATATCCCAGCTGAGCTCTGAAATGAGTAAACAATGCAAATATTGGTATGAGATTATATTGAAATGAATGGCTTCAAATTTATATATACGTATGTGATATCAAAATTATTACAAAATGGTTAATTGCTAAATTGTGCATTATTTTATTATTTTACTTTCTTGGAGTACTGTCAATTTTCATTAGAATTATTTCCTGCTCTTTAATGAACTTGGTCCCAGATAAACAACTGTCCTTTGATTATTTTTCATTCTCATGTATAATAGCTTAATTCACTAAGAATCTTTCTTGCTTCATATTTTTCTAAAGATTACATTTTTTAAAAAAGAATGCACTCATTTGTTATGTCAACATTTGAAGAATCAAGCCGTCTAACTTTATTTAAATGTTGAATTGAATTGAGAAGATTTTGGAGCCAAGGTGAGTCCTATTTTTTGCAGAAATTCTGTTTCAGTTCAGATAATGTCTGCATTGTTATGATGATATTGGAGTATGAAAAGAAGAATTGAGCTGAAAGAAAATTAAATCTCCAGAACCTTAGCATTTTTCTTTGATCTTCAAGAATAGCTCCTTAGATATTAAATCCAGGAAGAAAAATACTTTTAATCCCTATGTGTATATATACATAAATGCCCATTATACTGTTCCCTTCCAAGGTAAGCAAACTTTATGCATAGAAAAGGAATAAGCAAAAATAATACTAAGACAAAGAAATTATAAGGCAGAAAATTAAGAAAAATAAGCATAGAATTTCTCAGCAACTACATTCCTTTATCGGTGAGAAGCAGAAAATTGGTTCTCATACAAGTGGACAGGTAGTCATTTATTCTACCACATTGAGTTGTTCTCAGTGATTCTAGACTGGGATCCCCAAACTCTTCAGCTCATCAACCCATCCTTGGGATTTAAGAATGTTCATTGACCCCCAAAATATTTTTATATAATTAATGTATCTGGGTCAATTCTGATGATGATTTTTAATAATAATAATTATGATTGGGTGATGCAAGGATTGAGGTAAAAGAAAAATCCCCCCCAAAAAAATTGCAAATACAAAGATTTGAAGATTGAGATTGAACACTTATAGAAAAAGAAATCCCTTGTTATACCGGTTTTGTTTGGAACACTTGTAGTAAAAGATTTCCTTGATATTTGGAAATTTTGAATTTATCAGACCTGGACCCTCTAATTTTATAAAAAGATAATCTGCTGTGTAACTGCTTATATCCTCTGATACTACTTAATGTTTAGGCCCTTGGTTAGGACTTGAGTTATTAGGTTTTCAAGAGGAGGGGAGGGAGAGGGGGAGAGAGAGAGAGATTTGATAGATAGATAGATAGATAGATAGATAGATAGATAGATAGATAGATAGATAGATAGATAGATGATAGATAGATAGATAGATAGATAGATAGATAGATAGATAGATAGATAGACAGACAGACAGACAGACAGACAGACAGACAGATATGGATGGATGGATAGATAGACAGACAGATAGGCAGATAGACAGACAGACAGATAGATAGATAACAGATAGACAGATAGACAGATAGACAGATAGCCATAGACAGCAAATACCACTTCTACATCAAAGCTGAAGAAACATTGGACCACCTGCTAGGTAGCTGCTGCAAGAAGATCTCAGAGATTAACTACAAACAACAGTATGATACAAGAGCAGCAATGATGCATTGGAATATTTGCAAAAAATACAATTTGCCTGTAAGCAAGAACTGATGGAACTACAAGCAAAGATAATGACAATAGTAATAGGTGCTACAATTCCAAAACAGCTGAAGCACCACTTAAACATCACCAGCATTCACAAAATCACCACCAGTCAGTTACAAAAGACAGCTTTACTTTGGACAGCTTACCTTTTGCGACGATACCGTTAGCGCCACCAAATAACATCTCCCTCTCTTTAGGGAGGACTTGATAGGTATATTAACATGCCAAATCTTGTCTAAACATCTGTCTGACTGTGCAACCAACCATAATAATAATAACAGATAACCCTGTCAGCTGCCTCTTTCATTCTTACAAATTAATTGCAGCAGGTTTGCTCTTTAGCATTCCTGTTGTTTGGCCATTTGTTTGCTCTTGCTTTTTGGTTCTCATATCTTTCCTGCACACAGCCCTACTGACGAGATGGTATCAGTAGTCTACAAAAAATGTGGATATGTTCTACCCATTTCTGTAGCATCATTATTACCTGCAATGTTTTCCAAGAGCCATTTTACAATGACTTTGTTCTGCATTGAAGCAATTAAATGTTATTTCCTAATGTGGGGGGTCCAATCAAACCAAGTCAGATCAAACAGGCCCATTACAATGATAATATAGAACTGTCTGTATTGTTTCTCTAGACAAAACTATCTATAGGGGAAGAAGAAAGAAAGAAAGAAAGAAAGAAAGAAAGAAAGAAAGAAAGAAAGAAAGAAAGAAAGAAAGAAAGAAAGAAAGAAAGAAAGAAAGAATAGCTGGGTGACAAATATAAAGAAGAGGCAGGGATTTATCATAAGACTGTGGCCTCCATCTTGACTTTTTTGGACTTTAGCTTGCAGACACCTCTGTTTCCTGTTCAAAGGTAGACAGACAATTCTTCTGCAAGAATGGGAGAAAGAAAAGTAGAATTTGAATTTTGGTCCTGATAGCTTACTTCTTACACATTGAAGAAGCTGGATTTTTTCATTACTTCCTTTTCTAAATAAAACAGCTAAGCTAGAGTGAGGTCCTTAATCACTACTTGCAAGGTTTCTTGTTCTACTATCAATTCAGGGAGAAGAGACACTATTCTTCAGAAAAAGAAAAAGAAAATACAGTATTCTGCAGCTTTCACACATATGTCTCCATTCTTCTTTACCCCTGCTGCAAAAGCAGTTGCCATATTTGCTTAATTGAAAGGTATTTAAGTGTATGGCCTCCCTAAATAGTAATTAAATAAGCAATTGGGTTTTTTTAAAAAATATCTCATTAAAGATGATTAAATAACTTGGAAAATAGGTACTTAATATATATGCCATAGACTATTTTCTCCATTGTATAACTTTCTTTTTAAAGCATTTAAAGTCTGCTAAATGAGCATGGCGTGATGTGTTAGACATCTGGTATCACTTGATGAGAAGCAACCTAAGGAATAACAAGATGGCTCTTTCCCCCACCTCCCCTTCAGATAGTGAGGGATCATTATCTGAAGATCGGCCAGGATTACATTCATTTAAAAATATCCTACATTGCTTTTATAGTTTTCTTTATTGGAAATAGTTTAAAGTCTTAAACACATCTTTATCTATTTGTTGTAATTACAGTTCCAAGTAGCAAAACACAGTGCTAATTTAATCTGTAATGAACGCCTTAGCAAGAGAGAGCAAGAAAAAAGCAGGCGGTTGTTTCCCATAGCATTATTTTTCCCTTTAAAAATAAAACTTAAATAGTGATTTTAGCATGGTGCTATTCTATTATGGTATATTGTTTACTTGGTTTATTTACTGACTAAAAGGACGTGGCACTCTTGTCACTGCCATTATCCTTTCCATCTTCCTATATCTTCTGGGGGTGATTTAGATCAGGATCAAATAACCAAAGTCTCTTTATAGAAGGGCTGTCAGTTGTTTATAAAGAGTTGGGTTACAGAATGACAGCTTTTTGCATTATCAGGATGGTTGCACATTTAAGTTTTGCTTCAGGATATTTGGAGAAATGCCTTCAGCAGTAATTGAAAGAAGGGATTGAATGAATCATTGTGGTTTACCAGTTTCCCCCCCACCCTCTCTCCCAAAGCCAGATCTTGATGCTATCTCTATCTTGATTACATATCATTCTAAGTTATGTTTTTGTTTCAATATTCCTTGGGAGAAGTATTGTAATATCTAACATGCTATGTGTCTTGGTTGTCATAACTAATCTTTTATAAAATATATGTTAAAAGGACAAGGAAGATTTAACATAACATAACAACATAACATATAACATGACATGACATAACATAACATAAAAACATAACATAACATATAACATAACATAACATGCCTCAGCTTATATCCATTTGTTCAACAACTATTCAAAGTTACAGTGGTACTGAAAAAAATGGACATATGATCCATCCTCAAAAGCTATATGGCCATCACAGCACTTCCACAGTCAGTGCCCAGCTTGTTATTATGTCATTGCAGTGATCCATGGTCATATGACTGCCATTTGTGATGGGACTCAGACTGACAGTTTCTATCCTGGTGCCTTTAATCACTTGACCAAACTGGCTGTCTTGTTTTTCCGGTTCTGACAACTAAACAGTCTGATTGTCTGACTGAAATTGTCCCATTCCTGCCCAGCCTTAATTTTCTGATGCCTAAGATGTCAATGTGTTGTTAATTCATTTTGCCTTTACTGGGGCGGGGGGGAGAGGAGGAGAAGGAGAAGGAGAAGGAGAAGGAGAAGGAGAAGGAGAAGGAGAAGGAGAAGGAAAAGGAGAAGGAGAAGGAGAAGAAACCACCTGAGCCTGACTCCCAACTACATCTTATGTTTTATGTTTCCAATTGTTGGAAGAAATGTCCATCTGGGTTCAGTTCCAGTGGGGAAAAAGACACTCGGTTTATGGAAGTTGCTTGGAAAGAAGGTTTATTGATGAACAGGATCACATGGTTTGAGATCCTGGGCAAAAAAAAGAGCAGAGATGCTGAGAGTGCGTGGGTTTTATGCTCTCTGTTGGGCTTTGAATTTGAGCTTGTGTTCTGATTGGTTGTCAGACTTCCATGGGGTCATGCAGGGGTAACTTTGTAGGTTGTCTTTTCAGTCCCAGGCTTGGTTGACTCTTGCTGGGTGATGATGTAATGAAAGGGCTTTGGGCCCTTTGGGCTCTGCCTGAAGGAGGTAGATCTTTGTTATGTAGAATAGACTGGCCCAGGCCTTAATGGCCCATTGATAAAGGGGTGGGGGAGCTGAGTTTCTGCCTTCCTTTTAGAAGAAATATTCTGCCCTTTTAATATTTCCTAAAATATCTCATTTTTCTAGAAGAGGGGTGGGCGCTAACTTCCTACACACTATAATTTTTTAGGTTTTCTTTTTCTGCATAGCAGCATCAGCAACTAGATATCCCAAAGGCTTTAATCTAGGCATTTCAAAAACATCATTAGTACTCCAAAGAAACTTCAGCTCCTCTGCAGTAAATTGCCAAGTACCCTCTGACTAGAGAAATCCATGAACCATCTATATATACACTTTATATTGTCTTGGTTAAAAAGAGGATACATCGTATTCTTCTCCCACACAATATAAAATTATGCCTTTCCCATTATCACTAAAGTGATTATTCACTTCCAGCATCTTTTGATACCCCTGATGCCCAAGATATCTACTTGCTTTAGGTGGCAGCTGAGATGACCTTCAGCTTTGGGTGATCTGACTAGAAATATATTCTCTTGGCATTCATTCATTTTGCTTCTCCCTTCCAGGAACAGCTTCTGGGACACAATGAGACAGCATAACACAACCTGGGGATAGTATATATGATACCTTTAAAAAGACCATAACATTATTATTATTAAAAACAGAGAAAGAACAGACAACAGCAATTTAAAATTCCTCCACACGGGATCCCTACTGAAAAGTCATTACAAACTTTAAAAGGGGCAAAACTGTAATAATTATAATAATAAACTGATATGGCAAATTGCATTTGACAAAGGGCCATGAAAGTTTATTCCATAATATTCTTTTTCAGTTTCACTGCCATAGTTTTTAATGATGATCATAATTATAATTACTGTTGTCTAGAATTATTTAAATAAAAATAAGACTGCTTGCATATTAATCATGAGATGTGGTGAGGGGGGAACTGAATGCCTGTCTTACTTTTCCCTTTCTCCACTAGGTGAATGATGCGTAACTGAAATGGATTGTCATCTTATTAGAGTAACTGAGCCAATTTTTTTTTTTTTTAAAAAAAGGGTGAATCAGGAATATTCTATGAATACAAAACCAAACTCACAGAATTCACGGGATTTATTAAGATAATGCCAGGCATGATTTGCAATCCTTTTTCTCACAAATATTAAGTGTAACAAATGTTTTAGGTTTAGCTAAATGTACTATGTTGCAGACTTGAGATCATTATGCCAACTTACAGAATTTACAGAACAAACTAGGAAGGAAGGGAGGGAGGGAGGGAGGGAGGGAGGGAGGGAGGGAAGGGAGGGAGGGAGGAAGGAAGGAAGGAAGGAAGGAAGGAAGGAAGGAAGGAAGGAAGGAAGGAAGGAAGGAAGGAAGGAAGGAAGGAAAATTTTCAAAGCTCACTGCCAGCTATCCATAAGGAAACTCTATGGGAAACTGACAGGAAGTGGAAGTTACTCTCACTCCTACTGATTTTTTGCCCTTCCTATTAAGGTAAGACAGGGCTGTCAAACTCCCAACCCATGGTCTGGATGCATTATGCACTGGCCACACCACTGTCCAATTTAGCGAAGGGTGGAAAAGTCTTGATATGTCACGTGATGATGGCCTGATGATGTGAGTTTGACACTCCTGAGGTAAGATAATATCTCTGAAATGATCACACAATGGGTCACGGGTTTTCTAGTACAAACTAAAAATTCAATTAATGATTTATATAAGAGAAGAACAGAATCTAGGCTTTTTCTTAAACAGTTGATTATTAAAGTATTCACATTAAAAAAGGAAGTTGAGTCCACATACATGATCGGGACCTCTTGTTCACAACAAGAAACTGCCAGAAGATGCACTAGGTTACACACAAGGAAGCTTGTTTCTCTGTGCACAGTCTTCTTTGCTGTATCTGGGTATCTATTCTGAGTTCACACTGAGGTGCCATGATCTGCTGCAGATGGCAGGATTCCCATGGCTATACCACCACTCCACTCAGAAACACAATACCTGTCTCTGCCATCTACATTAGCAGTTGCTCCATATAAAATTACTCCGACAATCTGCTTACCAAAGACAGTGATGGAGCTAAGCATGAGTATCTATGAAAGGGGGCATATGGCAAATGCATCATTTATGTGATGATATTATGATACATTGATATCATTGGGGCTTGTGCCAAATATGCCAGAAACTATCACTGAAATAATATTTTTGTAATATATTTGTACACATGTACTAATCAATGTAGTAGTGATTGAGTATTTTTGTGCCATGGAATCCCTTTGAAAGTCTGGTAAAATCTATGGGCCTCTTCCTATAAAAATATATATATAAAAATGCATACATATAGTATTGCAAAGAAATTTATTTATTTCTCAAATTTTGCCACTGGTAGTATTTTCAGTATTACCCAAGGTATTCCCAACTACTGAAAGTTTCATTTTAACAGTAGTCTTTGAAGAGGCTCTTTCCATGTACCCTTGCAAAAAAATGATTTATGCTTAAATACACTTCTATTAATATTAGAAATATGAAATAAGTAATATGGTAATATAGTTGTTTTTACTATTATTCTTTTAAATGAATAATAAAATACCCATTTTGGGGTATAACAATTGTAAACAAAGTTATCAAAGTTAATACATATTTCAGAAGTTTAGACCAGGGGTGAAATGCTACCAGTTCACACCAGTTCAGGCGAACCAGTAGTAATAAAAGCTACCAGTTCAGGCAAACCGATATTTCCGATGATCAGCTGTTCCGCGTGATTTATATTCGCTAGAAAGCAGGAAATCCTGCTTTCTAGCGAATCTAAATCAGGTGGCACAGCTGTTCCCGCCCCTCGCTGTTCTACTTACCTTCTTAAGCCTCCTTTTTCCGTGTGAAGCGCATGTTTGGTGTGCACTGTGCATGCACATGCAGTGTGTGTTTGGCATGCACTACACATGCGCACACGCAGTGTGCATTTGGCATGCACCACACACACGCAGGCTGCAAACAGGTGGCAAACCACAGAGGATTTCACCACCGGTTTAGACTCCATAAGTTGTCTTATTGCCTATGTACATTATTGAATGAAAACCTAAGATATGTTAGAGATTAGTGAAAATAAACTTGTAATTTTCTTCCTACACAATTAAGAATCTGCTTGCTATAGGAATAATAAAAATTCACATATTCACCATTATGGTGGATCTCCTATAATTAAAAAGTCATTTATAATATAATTATTAAAACAATTTATTATAAAATAGTCATTGTGTTCTTTCCCACACTTTTCAAAGGTTGAAAAATGCAGCCTTGGGATCAGAATCCAATACCTAAGAAAGTGAGATTTATTTCTTTATTGGTCTGCACATGGAATTTACTTAAGGAACTGGAACAAGTAATTGGTGCCTTAAAAATAATTGCCAGGTGTTTACAATGTTTGCTACATAATCTCACTGATTCCTGTTCCTCTCTGACGGGTTCCTCTTCTAACTGAACCTTACTTTCATTCTAATCTATACAACCAACTCTTGCCTTCATTTGTTCTTGTGTTACAGCTTCATTGTATCTCCCTGATGACTTCTAATAATATTTTCCATCACATATCCTGGTATGAATTGTTCTCTACTATGAATTAATTTAGAGGAATGCCAGCAGTGGTAGGAGGGGGAAAGACTATTGAAGCCTTCCTCCTCCATCCATTATTCTGCGTATTACTATCTCCCGCCATTTTTCCACATTAGAGAAAAGGTAGAGAGAATCCTAAAGTTCTCTCCCACAAGGAAAAAAGCAGAAGGAGGCATCTGGATGAGAAAAATAGCCAAACGGGCTAGCTAGCATCTTCTCCACTGTTCCTCTAAGCAAATCAACTCTTCTAGGGTTCTTTGCTTTCAAATTATGGGAAAGTTGAATGTAGTTGTATACACAACTTTGTCTCAGATTCGTTTTTACAATAGTCAAGGTTTTTAATGTCATCTCAACTTTTCTAAAAGTCAATCAATGATGGATTACCTGCAATCTGCCTCTCGTGTGATTTCATCCCTAGAAGAAAAATACAGAAAAGCCAATACAACTTGGAGTTAATCACTGTGTTCATGAAGTGAGTTTTATATTATTCTACTAATTGACATGACTTACAATAATGAAATGTAAGGTATATTGGGCATGAAAACAGTGCCATTGCCTTAACACCAATAGTGTTTAATAAACTTTTATTGTTATTTATCCCGTTTGCGTTTTATTCTCCTCCCAGAGAACTCAGTGTGACTTAATAAGTTACCTTAAGTCACCTCCCAGCTTTGTGAGTTGGAATTGTCTGATAGAAAGTAATTCTACAAAGTTGATCCCAGGGAGCTTCAGAGTTGGATAGGAATGCAACTTATCTTTTCCCAAGATACGTAGTCCCGTAAGTATATCTGTTTTCACATTATTAAAATCACAGAAGAAACCACCAGCAAATCCCACTCTTTTCCTTAGTTTTACACCTGATTTCCTTCATGGCAAAACAAATAATGTTTGTTTGGACCAAACTGAGCATTTCTAACCCATTTTTGTTCAATTCAAATGATTGGGTGAGCTTATTTAGGGGAATACCAGGAGTGGTAGTCACTACTGACATGGCAACAATGGATTCCTCTGAATTAACACTTGCACCAAGAATGAGAGAAGATAATTTAATGAGTTGGAATCATGTCAGGGCAGGTATACAGAAAATTAGATCTTGAAGAAAAAATTGGAATAATAGATTAATGAGTAAAGATGGGGTGAATTTTATCTGGAGAGAGGAAAAGGCAGATGTGACTCAAGGATAGCAGGTCTCCTCTTAACCTTGATCTATATATTGAACATATAAAGTAAGCTATTGACACAGTGAGTGACGTTTGTCACTAAGAAACAGTCTTCATTCATTATTTGGCATAGTTTAAAGATGTTAATAACAAAGGCCTTCATTAATCTTCTGGAAATAATGAAATACTAATAAGATATAAATCTGGATCCTGCTTAAAGAGAAGACCTGGTGTTACTGGGAAATATCAGTATGCTTTTGTTGCTTGTCATATAGAATTGATATTATAATTGCATTCTAAATTTGCTCATCAATCATAGTGTCAGCAGAGTGCTTGATGTGGGTAATGCTACAGTGCGTGCTGTTGTTGTTTGCCTTGGCTCAGCTTTGTTATTTAAGGACAAAATGGATAAAAGCAAGAATCCCAAGTTTGGGAATCCATACTAATCCTTTAGAAATAGTTGACTTTCTATCATAAGTCTGGTGAAAAAGAGTGTAGGAAGTTAGCATCCCACCCCTTTCCTAGAAGAATGAAATATTTTAGGAAATATTAAAAAGGCAGAATATTATGTTTCCCTGGTTGAGAAATGGAGAAACATGTTTTAAAGACAAAGCAACTCCCATCTTCCTGCCCCCCCCCCCCTTTGTTAATGGGCCAGAGGCGGAAACTCAATCTTTGACAATAGGACCCATCTGAAACACAACAGCAACAGAAACTAACACAATGGGACCCATCTAGGACAGAAACTCACCACATGGCACCTGGGAAGATTACATCAGCCAGCAAGGCTAAGACCCCCACCCCCTGGGAGTCTGACAACCAATCAGGATACTCTTTCTGGGCCCCAGGAAGTTCAAAGCCAGAGAAAGCATAAAACCTGGGGACTCGCTGTATCTCACCCTTTTCTGTTCAGGAACGCAAACCATGTGATCCTGTCCACCATTAAACCATCTTTCCAAGCAGGCTCCATGTTTCCAGTGTCTTTTTCCCCACTTGGAGCTGAACCCAGAAGGATATTTCTTCCTACAAGAGAAAAGTCAACTCAAATGTTTTATCAGAAAGCCCAAACATGTGTTTTCCTTGATCACTGCTTGATAATATATTGCTATCTCATATTCATAATACATGTTTCAATGACTGATAAATAGAACTGTATTTACAGAGTGTATGATCCATTGAGTGAAAAAGTGTAGATAAATTCTGGCAACAGATACAGAATGAAAATAACTGAAGATAGGAAACCTAATGCAATGACCTTTGGATAAATGTAACAATTTGTTTTTACCACGGATGCAGTAGGCAACTTATCTTTAGTGCTGCTTCAAGACATAATGGCAAATACTGAGAATTAGTGGAGCAGGATAACTCTATGCCATTTAATTATCCATATTGGGGGCAGGGATTTTCAGTATCTTATATTCACTTTCTGTGTTTTAATTAAACAAGCCATAAGAATAAATTCCACAGTGGACTAAGAGAAAGGCTGCTTTTCCTCACTTATCCTTAAAATTGAGAATAGCCTTCCCCATCTAGTGCCCTCCAGTGGCACTATAATTCTCCCATCTGGCACCATAATTTTGGGGATTTGCAATCCCAATACATCTGAAGAAGAGAGGCTTAGAAAGTAGATTCCAACATACTTACACCATTTGCATTACAATGAACACAATCTTTTTCACTGAGCTTTTGGAAGCAAAAAGCCTGCATATGGTTGATGGTCCGTTACTGGATCCAATCAGCTCTCTGTGACTCTGTGTAGCTCCGAACAATCAAAGAAATTCCAATAGAACCAATAAACCATAAAAATAGATTAAAAATGGCAAGCACAATGAAGTGAGGAATGTCACTCTTCCTCACTGAAGTGTGATGTTGTGTATGTTTCATTGTTTTATCACTTTAAGTCAAATGGAATCTATAGAATAAGTGATGTAATGTATGTATAGATAACAGTAAAACTTTTCAACACAGAATATTACTTTTAAAGGCTAGGGCTAGAGGTGACATTTCATATTTACACATTCTAACTCAATATAACCTGATCCACACCTCCCAAATTCATCTCCGTCTAGGAGTCAGTTGCTCGCTCTCTTTCACACTTCCTGGATCACTTGACACAGCTGTTGTTGGGGGTGGGGGGAGGGAGATCCAATATACCAACAAGCATTTTTTAAAAAAAACAGAAAAAAGGCACCTGCAAGTATGCAGCACAGAAGTTTGGCACATATCCAATAGCTTTTGATTTTTCTGATCATTCAGACATCAGACAGTGAGACTGAAAAGAACATCCAAGGTAAGAGACAAGTGTTTTTATTGGTGAAAAGAAGCATGGGTATCATAAATAAAGTTTAGCTCTTCTTTTCTATTTTCAAGCAGAATCAGCCAAATAAGCCTGAGATGTCTAGACTTGAAAAGACAGGCTCTGAAGAAATCAAGTTCTTGCTTCCTTTCAAATGGAAAATATATCAGCCAGGTAGGTGCTTGATGTGTATTGATTCCGCTTAAGAATGCTACAAACTGGCTGCCAACTGAGACAAGGAATCCACTTGAGGCTGCAGTCCCTGAGGGAAAAGAAAGTGCTGAATATTTGCAACATAATTTGGGTACCCTGCCTCAGGGATCACCTTTCTGAAGTGATACATGCATTGTATTTTACAGGGAGGTCACACCATCTACAGCAGCAAGTTGAAGTCATCCTTGGAGGGATGTCAGTTCCTGAGTTCCAAGGATCTGGTGAAGATAGGCACCTCAAAGCCAAAGCTGCCAAGTTAAACTTCTCTGGCATCACATTCCCTGGCTCTCTTTATTCCACAAACTTTTAGCATACAATGAATTTGGGTAATAAATTAGGGCCTCCTCTTGCTTTTTTCCCCCCTCCCTATTATTACTTCTCCACTTAGCATGCCAGATATTGCTAGCTATAGCCTTTCTGGTTCAGATAATAAAGGAGGAATAATCTGGGTAAGACACTAGGATGATTGCAATTAATAAAGGTTTATTGATTAAGTCCTGATACTTATTTCTTGGATAGATCCCTCTGCAGTGAGCTGCATTGAGCGCAAGTAGCAGCAAGAAAAAGACAGCATGGCAAATTGCTCAGAGAGGAGTTGCTTTTGCTGGGCAAGTTTCAATTTCTCCTTCCCACAATTCTGCCCGAATTGCTTAGTTTAAGCATCAGCAAGAGAAGTTTACATATTATAGAGTCTTAGTTACAAGTGTTTAGCAGGTATCGGCCACCTAATTAAGGCCAAAGTGAGAAATAATTATCTAACTGGGATCAGAGCAGGGAGTTTGTTATCTCGCAGCTTGCACAAAGCAAAGAAACAGCTTGCCTGTTTGGAAAAATCTAGTTTGTCAAAGCAGCCTCTCTTCCTGGTGTTAATTAAAAAAAATGTGGGTCAGGCACAGGGCACCAGTGGACATGTTGTCTATTTTGTTCTATTCTTTTTTAGATGTTCCTTTCATTTCAAAACTGGCTCCATGCTGTCATTGTATATGTTGACAATCTATAATCTGAGGCCCCTGAAATCCTTGGGAACCACTTAGCAACCCTTCCTAAAAGTTGTAGCTGGGGGAAAAGCCAGGTCATCAAGATCTTCTGAAACTCCAGCATGGTGGGGCCCACAGATCTCAGGGAGAAATTTATTCTAGAGGACAGGCATTATAACAGAGAAAGCACACTTTCAATAGATGGCATTAATTGAAGGATCCTGGAGCATGCCAACCCTGCCAGTTCAAACCGGTTTGGCAGCTACTATGGAGATAGGCAGTCCCTGGAGTAACCAGGCCCTATGAAATGTTGAGCTTTATAGGAATAGCCAGCAGCTGGAATTGACACTTTTATGCAGTTATCTAGTACATGAGAAACAGTCCCAGCAAATTCAATAAGGCCTACTCCTGAGTAAATGCATTATATGGGATTGCATTGCATTGACATAGGCAGCTTATTCTCAGGAAAATATTCTCAAGAAAGAGAAGTAATATGTAGCTTCATGTGGTGCTTACAGTTTTGGGATTTCTGAGAAACTCAGCCACAATGGCCATTATATGTACAGATTTTGTGGCATTTGAACATTTTGATACATACATCCATTTTGACTCAGAAAATAGAGTGTACCTTATGGGTAGTCAGGAGTAGAAGTTTCCTTGTAATGCTATGAGAATTACTAACACTATTAGTGCATCCTTTTCTCTAATTATTACACATTATACCTCACATAAATCAAAAGTTGTGGAAATGCTAGTAAAACATCAATGGCTTCCTGGCCTTCAGGTCCCCATATTAATCAAGTATCTTATAAGCATTCTTATAAATGGCCAGTCTATGACCTAGTGAGGAATGTGATTCAATGTTGAAGAATTCTCACTTTCAAATAGGAAAGTAAGAACTTTTAGCTTAGAACTTTTAGCTTAGTCTTTACTTACTCATCTTTAGTTCTATCACTGTAATCACATTGGCATGTTTTGTTATGCTGTTAACCAAGCCGAGATGGTCTGAAAAACTGTTACCAAAACTATCGAATATCCAAATTCATGATTGCCTCTGAGTCCTTTAACTTACCATATAACTGCCTTAGAACCAAACACCCAACATTAATCATAGAATGATTAATCATAATCATGATTTCATTACTTGGCCATATTCATCACAAGTAGGGGTGGGCTGCTGGGGGTTCACAGGGGTTTAGGAGAACCTCTAGCTAAGATTCTGTGCAGTTCAGAGAACCCCCAAATCCCACTCCTGGCTGGCCCCGCCCCACCCACCCCTCCCAGGAGTCCCCATGTGGCCCATTTTAGATGTAGGTAAGTGCAGGGTGCACATGGAGGCTCGGGAAGGGTGAAAAATGGGCCTACGGGAAGTTTGGGAAAGCAAGAAACGGGCCCATTTCCATCCTCCAGAGGGCCTCCGAAGCCCGGAGAGGGCAAAAACACCCCTCCCCACTGTGGTGCAGGAGGCCGACTAGGCCATGCCCACCATGGCCACGCCCACCCAGCAACCAGGTAGAAAACCCCTTGCTAAAAGTTTTGAAGTCCACCCCTTGTCACAAGCATTATCCTTCGCTTTTAACCAGGCCCAGATTCCAATAACAGGCCTTCTCCTTTTACTTGCAATATCTTACCACTCTATGGTTACAGCAAAATTTCATCCTTGATAAATCACTCATTGCATTTAACCACAGCATCTCTGGATAGCATGATGGGTAGCATACAATTTAAATGTCACAAGTAAATGCCTTATTCTCCATTATGTAAATAGTACATGAACAGGGTATCAGGGGTTAACTTATTCTTCACCTCTTAATGTATTCATATTTCACCACTCCCATATCTAGCTCCACCCATTGTATATATAAGGAGCTGCATACATTCATTCTGTGCTTCTATCTGTGAATATTCAGTGAATATAGAATGCCTTATGTAAATAAACAGTGATTTATTTGAATTTATAATTCTCAACTTATTTATTGAGTCTGATCCTGAAAATATCGTAACAATCTGGTAGCAGAGGATGGTTGAATTGACTCAATAAAAACTTAAACATGTCTAAAAGAGATAGGCCCAACACCAGGGCATACAGCAAAGAAATGGAAGCGGATCAAGAAATAATCGATGAGTCCACGAATGCAATTTCGAGAGAATCTGAAGAATACACCACAGATGACGAAGAAATAATAAATGAAGATGATGACCAAGAAGAAAACGAAATAGAAAACAACGAACTCAGGTCAGAGATACTAAAACTTTTAAAAAGCCAAAAGAGCAATGAAAGTCTCGTCGCGAACCTCCAAGATATACTAAAAAACAACGGAGCAGCGAGAGAGAAGCACATCGCTACTGAAAAATCAAAAGACTCAAAAATAGTGAGTAATATGCTTGCCGATAAAAACGCAACAAAGAAGAAAACCAACAATCCCGCGCAAAATTTCGAATGGCAGCCATCTTGGTTTCAACAGACGCCTAAGATGAACGAAGCAGAGCCCATCAAAAAGCAGGATTCAAAATATCTGGCGCGAAAAGCCTTACTCGATGCAAAAATGAAAGAGAAAAAAATATACACCTCAGAAGAATCAGACACAGAGAACGAAGAAGATTCAATAGACATGCAAGTAAAGTCAGCAATGAAAACGCTTTTTGCAGCATTTGGACCGAAACTGAAGATCACTAAAAAATCAACAAAAAAACTAGCAAGCGAGCCAACGCCTCAAAATCTACCCGCTCCTATCCAGACGGCGAGAGCACCGACGCCTGAGCCCAGAGAGTCCTGCAGATACCGCCCCACGCCGCAGACTAATCCAAGGACCAGCGCCTTCAGCGAAAGAAAACGAGCGCCCGCTATCACCAGGACTCCAAAGATCGAGCCGGAGACTGAATCATCGGAAGAAGAACAAAGCGAGGGAGCTGCAGCAGCGAGAACCTCTCACGATGACTCCAGGAACGAAATGAGCAACGCGCATGCGCAAGACTATGCAGACAACTTCGGAAGACATGAGATGCGGAGAGAATCATGCAAACTCGTTGCGAGCATCCCCACACCGTTTTGCAACTTTCAACATTTGCAAGACCACGGACTACCTCCGGTTGTAAGTAATGGACCCAACAATGTTGGGAATTTACCCAATGACTTCCCAAAGCTGAGAATAGATGGCATTAATTTGCAAGAATGGTATCAGCAGCTCCAGGTTGTCTTTATGAAAGAAAATTTACTCTTTTTTATTACTAATCCCCCAAAAAGACCTTGGACTCTAAAGTTAGATTGCCTACACCATAGAGCATTCTTCTTATTAATTTCCAGTGTATCTCCTGCCATGTATCACAGTATTAAGCAAAATCTGACTGTCTCAGAAATTATTCAATGCATGTTTAATTTATTTCACAGTGAAAGTGTAGCCACTACCACAAGAATGTCTAAAGATTTCTTCTCTTCTAGGATAAAGCCAGGGGTTACCATAAGTGAACATTTAATATCTTTAAACAAAATTAGAGCAGAACTGCACTTAAGGGGGGACATAATTTCAGATCAAACGATGAAAAGTGTTATTATCAACTCACTTGACCCATCATGGGATAATTATATGTCACATTTAGACACAATCAATCTAGGATACTTATCCATAGAAAGTCTATCTAACAAGTTAATAGCTGAAGACAATTCAAGGAGGAGTCGTTATAACAACCACGTAGAACACAAACAATATAAAAAGGTAGCATTTCAAGAAAGATATCATGAACCATTTGGATGCCACAATTGTGGGTCCAGAGAACATAATAGGAGGGATTGTCCTAAAATTCTAAGAGAAAGACATAGGTCAGAATATAGAAATAGGTACAACAACAGACAACCTTCCATTGATAGACATAGGTATAGAAGTCCACCCAACTATAGAGAACATAGAGGGGGCAGAGATAATTCAAAGGATAGAAAGTCTGGTTCGCTGAATGGGCTAAACAAACATGACAACATTAACATACAACAACCAGAGAACAACAATTGGCTTATTGATTCTGGAGCAACTAATCACACTACAAATAATAAAAATATATTATCTTCTTTTGTAGAAGATAAATTTGTAATCAAAGTAGCTAATCAAGAAAAGGTTCAAGTAATAGGTAGAGGGAATGTAATCTTACCTGGCCTAGGAAAAGTAGAGGGGGTATTACTAATACCTGAAATACCTCATAACATACTTAGTGCAATAAAACTAAGCAGAGATTCTGACATTAACATTGTGTTCTCAAAGGGAAAGGCAACATTAGAGAAAAACAGAACAAACATAGGCACAGTAATAATCAAAGGAGGTCTACCTTATTTTATGACAAAGGAGAAATGGTTAAACAACATTGATTCAAATATGGAAGATGACAATGAAATAGATAATAGAGACAATAGTAACAGTGACAATGAGGAACTTGAAGTAACTCATAATCACAAAGATACACACAATGAAAAAAAACCTAAAATAGGTAAACCAATTCACGATGAGTGTGCTCATGTCTTACATAGGAAATTAGGACATGCCAGTTTTCCTGTAGTGCAAAAGATGACTGAACATGCAGAAGGTGTCAAAATAAAAAATTGTGAAAACTATTTGGAATGCTCAGTATGTAAATCTACAAAACTCAAAACTAGTCCCAGACCTAGAAAGTCAACGAGATCAACTAACAAAATTTTTGACTTGGTACACATGGATCTAGTTGGTCCATTAACACCATCAAATACTTATAAAAAACGTTACTTTCTAACCATTGTGGATGATTATAGTCGTTATGGATTTGTTTACACATTAAAACATAAAGATGAAACCTTTCAGAAATTTAAGGAGTTTTACAAATGTATAGAAACACAACACAATATTAAAATAAAACAAATCATGACAGATAGGGGATGTGAATTCATGTCTAAGGAATTCTCCCAATGGCTAAAAGACAAAGGAATGTTACATTACACATCTAGCCCGTTTTCTGCATTCCAGAACGGAGTGGTAGAGAGAAAGAACTCAACATTACAAACCATGATTAGATGCACATTAGAGGATGCTGGCTTAGGTAAACAATTCTGGTCAGAAGCCCTACAATATTCTAATTACACACAAAACAGAACTTGGTCCAGTATTGTAAATAAGACACCGTATGAAGCGATGTATAACAGGAAACCAAAACTAGCACACATGCACATATTTGGAGTCACTGCAGACGTACACATACCTAAACAATTGAGGCGCAAAGGTGAGAACGTATCCAGAAGACTTAGATTTATGGGATACGAGACAGGTACAAAAGGATACAGATTTATCGATAGTAATAACAAATTTATAGTTTCCAGAACAGCTGTGTTCCATGAACAGGCCAACTGGTCTAGAATACATCTTAATGAAATATTCCCAAACACCAACCCAGGCACTAAACTCCAAGAAAAAAGGAATAGAGAAGAACATAGTAACAACACGCATAAAAATAAAATCAAAACATGGACAAACAGTCAACACAAAATAAGAACAGATTCACTAACTAAAAAGGAAGCAAGGTATTTACATGACAATGATACTAAACCAGAAAGAACAATTAGAAGTAGCAGAAACCAAGTGCCAAACAAATATAAAGATTATGTAATGTATATGGATGGAGAATCACCAACACCCAACACATATGAGGAAGTGTTAAAACTTCCTCCTGAAGAAAAGAAAAAATGGGAATCAGCCATGACTAAAGAGATGGATAGTTTACGAGGGCTAAATGTATTCACACCTACAATTGCACCAAAGGACAAAACCATCATTGGCACTAGGTGGATATATAAAATTAAAAATTTAGAGGGAGGCAATACTCTATACAAAGCTAGATTAGTTGCACAAGGTTATGCACAGAAATATCCCGAGGATTATACAGATACATACTCCCCCACTGTAAGAACAGAGAGTGTCAAGACAGCTCTGGTTATAGCATCAGCACTCAACCTAGATGTATTCCAATACGACATACAGACTGCGTATTTACACGCAAAATTAGATAAAGAAATATATGTAAGGGCACCCCACAGTCAATACACAAACAAAAATGAAACTTGGTTACTAAATAAAAGTTTATACGGGTTGAAACAATCTGGTAAACAATGGTATGATTGTTTAGTAAAAGTACTCAAAACTATGAATTTCAATGCCACTACTGCTGATAATTGTTTCTTTGTCAAAAAAGAGGATGATTCCCTAGAATTTGTATTGATCTATGTGGATGATATTTTGTACATAGGTAAACATAATGAGAGGAGAGAGGCATTTGTAACGAAACTGAATGAACATTTTTCATTGAAATCTTTGGGTAAAGTAAATAAGTATCTTGGTGTTCAAATCAGTAAAACCAGAAGGGGATTTAAGCTTTCTCAAAAGGACAAAATCATAGAGCTCTTGAATAAATGTAATTTAAGTAATGCTAAGCCCTGTGATACTCCCATGCAAACTGATTTTTTGAAGAATACAGACGAATCATCCCCTGAATTCAAAGACAATACATTTTACAGGTCAGTCATAGGTTCACTTCTTTATATATTTATATTGCTTTGCCTCTCAACTTATTGTCCAGACACGTTAGCAAACCATCACTATACCATTGGGAAGCTGTCAAAAGGATATTAAGGTACTTGAAGAATAGTTTAGACTTCTGTTTGTTATTGGAACCTAATACTGTCAAAGAGCCCATCCTCACATGTTATGCCGATGCGGATTGGGCTGGTGATACCTCATGTAGAAAAAGCACATCTGGTTATTTATTCTTCCTTAACGGTTGTCCAGTTTACTGGTATACTGGAAAACAAGATCTAGTAGCCACTTCAACAACAGAGGCAGAATATGTTTGTCTATCTAAGGCAGCAAATAACCTTGTATGGTTTAACGATTTACTTTCTGATATTTGGAAGAAACCCATTTTGCCTTTTATTATGCATGAAGACAATAAAACTGCTATCGAAATATCTAGGTCTGATGCTATTGGACAAAGGTCCAGACATATAGATATAAAGTTTAAACATGTGAGACAATTATCTCAAGATGGATTTATCAAAGCAGTTCATTGTGAAACATCAGAGCAAATAGCTGACATATTAACAAAGCCTTTGCCGCCTAAGCAACATAAATACTTGACTTCTAAATTACATGTCTTATATTGTTCTGAATCTGATTGTAATTGTTGTAATATATCGAATCGGCATTTAGAGGGGGATTTGTCACAAGTAAATGCCTTATTCTCCATTATGTAAATAGTACATGAACAGGGTATCAGGGGTTAACTTATTCTTCACCTCTTAATGTATTCATATTTCACCACTCCCATATCTAGCTCCACCCATTGTATATATAAGGAGCTGCATACGTTCATTCTGTGCTTCTATCTGTGAATATTCAGTGAATATAGAATGCCTTATGTAAATAAACAGTGATTTATTTGAATTTATAATTCTCAACTTATTTATTGAGTCTGATCCTGAAAATATCGTAACATTAAATAAACAAACAAACAAACAAACAAATAATAAATAAAACCACTTTTTTTGAAATACACAGAGACCTTCAGTTCATTGCTATAGTATTAGAATTACAGATTTTTGCTTGTCACTGAAGGACCAGAAAGATTGTGCTTTAAAATATGAGTTAGGAGCAGCATTATGAAGAGCTGCTGAACCTCACAAAGAAACATGGATAATTTGTTTTTGCAGGCTATCAAGTAGAGCACACCATTGCAACAGTGGTGGGTTTCAAATTTTTTTACTACCGGTTCTGTGGGTATGGCTTGGTGGGCGTGGCTTGGTGGGCATGGCAGGGGAAGGATGCTGTAATATCTCCATTCCCTCCCCATTCCAGGGGAAGATTACTGCAAAATCCCCATTTCCTCCTGATCAGCTGGGACTCAGGAGGCAGAGAATAGATGGGGGTGGGGCCAGTCAGAATTTTTACTACCGGTTCTCCGAACTACTCAAAATTTCCGCTATTGGTTCTCCAGAACTGGTCAGAACCTGTTGAAACCCACCTCTGCATTGCCATCTTATTTGAGTTTGTTATTTTTTATTTCTCACTTTGGATTTAAGAAAGGGTTATTTCCTTGCCCTTCCACATAAGTTCTATTTTGGCATATAAACTGCACATTTACAATCAGGTCATCTTGTTTCCTGCTACCATTGCTCTCCTTGGTCACTGTCCCTTGAAGATCACTTTGCACAATTTAAAATAAAAATTTCTAAAATTATGCTAGGAGAAGCCTGTGGAAACCAGAGAAGTTAAGCATTTCTCAAATTTTTGATTAATTGTTCTGAAAACCCACTGCTTTCTCCCACCATTTAAATATACCTCCTCTGCTTTCTCTCCCATTCTCCTTGTCTTCAGTCTTTTTCCAGTAAAACGTAGAGGAAGAAGGAAATTAGAGTCATACTTGTTTTGCATTTTAAGATAGATAAGCCTCAACCATAATAAAATGACATGCTAATAAATTTGTTGTTTTCATTATCACTAGATGTGATGATAAATATGTCGTTATATTTCATATGCATGATTTTAAAATATGAATAGTAGCCCCCAGGGTATGGTTTATGGAAGAAAGAGACAGGGATTTTGTGCTCAGCAGCTGAAGTTCTGACAAAAAATCATTCCTTTGAAACTGTTATTTTCATTAGGAAGAAATCACATATTTGTGTCATGTAGGAAAGAGAGGTCTGTTTAAAAGTGTTTTTTAAATAGCTTTATTCTTAAGCATCAAAGTATGTTTTCTTTGGGCTTTTGCTGTATTTTTTCTTCTTCTAATGAATGGCATTAAAAAATTGTGTATAAATAAATGTAGCATTATATTTCTAATCTATTAGAAGCCATCCAGAGTTTGGTATAAAATGGGCATCTATATAAATGTTTAAAATCCATCAATCCATCAATGATGTTTAGTTGTGCTGGACTTTCACTCCCAGAATTCTTAGTTAACACAGCAGTTCCAGCAATCAAAGCACAATACAACACCAGATGAAGATTGATTTATTCTAATATTAAACAGATTTTATTTAATTTCCCTTTCTTCTAATAGATGGTATTTTATTACTCACTGTGCTAGTTATATTGAAAGGAAGTCATTATGGAAACAAATATTATAATTCTTTCTAACAGACCAAAGAAGAATTTTGCATTTATACTATATATGAAATCATAATTTCAATCTCTCAAATTCATTAAACCTTTTAAAAGTAACTCACATCATATGAATACTACCAAATGGACATTTAAGAAATAGATTGTAAGCAGCAATAATACTCTTATTACCATTCCAAGGAAATAAATGGTAAAATGTGATAAATATTCAATTTCTATTTAATTACTTTGTTGTTTTTTTCTGCATTATAGGAGGCTCAATTAGTATTATCAATATATGGTTTACTAAGACATTATAGATTTTTTCAAGATCTTTTTCTTATTTCCAATGAAAGGTGCATAAATGACAAGGAAAATTGCAGTAGAAATACTAAGAATCCAGCAGGCATGACACCTGTTTACCAAATATTCCAAATATTGTGTTCATTCTTTCAAACCACTCTCCAGTTTCAACAATAAAACTATTTTTATAAGATTATGGAAAAAGAGATTGATACTTCCCACCCAATTTAAAAAAAAAATATCCTTCCATTGATCTAGGTTCTTGTCTTGTCATGCTACAGTTCCAATTAAACTTATTCTCCCTCACTGCATATATTACATTTTCTTAAACCAGACACAATTGCTAGTTAGGGCTTTACCTTAACATTCAGCTAGCTCTCTAAAAAGAATAAAGTTGGGTGACATTTCCCAAAGTTTAGGGCAAGGACCTTCCAAAAAAGTTTTGCTTTGTGCATAGACTCTCTCTCCTTACATGTTTCTTCTCTCTGGCTTTGCTAACATGCATTAAGCTGGAAGGAAAAAGAGAAGAAAGTTCCAGATGGCTGAATCTGCCAATTTCAATCCCCTTATTTCCTTATTTCTCCAGCTTTAAATTTATTTTTCCCATTTCTAAATCCCTTTGCATTTTTTTTTAAAAAAATATGTGCCTTAAAATTCATAGGAGGTTTTGTGTGCATCTTTCCTAACACAGACATTATTATGTGCATTTTAATTAACCTAAACATCTTTGCAGAGGCACTTTTCCCTAAAATACATACTTGACAAGAAAACTGCCCTGGGTTGTGTAACTACTTCTGGAGAAAAGAATAAGTCAAAAGAATCGCTGTAAGTAGTTAAGACTGATGAATGTATTTGGGGGTAGGGTTTCAAGAAGTGTTTCTTGACAAGGGTCCTTCAAAATCTGGAACTTCAGACATTGCTGAAAATACACACACAAAAGGGGATGCATACATTTTACCTGTATTTCAGAATTCATGGCCAGGAAAAAGCTTGATAAAGATATTTACATACTTCATCATACACATTATATCTCTTAAGCAGGGGTGGGCTGCTGGGGGTTCACAGGGGTTCAGGAGAACCTCTAGATGAGATTCAGTGCAGTTCGGAGAACCCCCAAATCCCACTCCTAGCTGGCATTGCCCATCCCCCCCTGCCCCTCGCAAAAGTTCCCACGCAGCCCATTTTAGATGCAGGTAAGTACAGGGCATGTGCAAAGGCTCAGGGAGGCCCCCAGAGAGCCTCTGGAGCCTGGGGAGGCCATTTTTGCCCTCCTGGAGGCTCGAGGAAAGCCTCTGGAGCCCAGGGAGGGCAAAAACACCCTCCATCATGCTGCAGGAGGCTGACTAGGCCATCCCCACCATGTCCACGCCCACCCAGCAACTGGGCAGAGAACCCCTTGCTAAAATTTTTGAAGCCCACCCCTGCTCTTAAGGAAGAACTTATCTTCAATTTAGATTCCCAGGCCTGACCGCCAATTCTCAATAGGATACATCCTTAGCAGTAAAGGTCGGTTTATTTGTCATTAAATTGGATTTTAAGTAATGCTAATGTATTTCTTATTGAAAAAAGGAAAGAAGTCTGTCTTGTGTATAGATCATACCTTATTGATATCCCACGCTTTACAATCTCTAGCAGTCTATGAAAAGATCTAATTAGCTCCAACATTTTCTCATTTCTCAGATAGATGAATTCATGACGTATATTCAGTTGGTACCTGCATGGTATGTTAAATTCTTTGGTTGTAATGTAAACAAGATTCCAATGACCAAACATTTGAGTAACTTGGAATGGAACCATTTTTCTAAAAGAATTGGAAATTGTGCTCCGTGAGGACTTTTCTATATGATAGGGACATGCATACTGTAGAAATTAATCCCTTCCAGGAAGGATAACATTTTATTCATTTGTTTGTTTGTTTATAAGATTTGTAGGCCCATGTGACTTCAAAGTTTATTATGATTATTTATTAAATGTATATGCTGCCCATCTCATTAGCATGCAACTATTATGCAAAGTGAAGTAAAGTGAGTAGTCATGAGCACAAGGAATTAAGTGCTGGGGTAAGAGAAAAGAAAAGATGATCTAATAAAATTTATGCTAACCCAATCCCCATTCATATATTGCTCTTTTTTATAAAACCAGACAAAAGAATGAAGAGGAGGCAGGTGAAAAATGAGCTTGCTAGGGTTCTTTTAAAAAAATTGTTTAATTGAAAGCTGTAGCTTGTTACCCCCAAAGTATGTATAAATAACTTAATTGGTTATCACTGAAGCTGTTGAAAGTTGCAGCTTGTTATCCCAAGGTAAAAATAGATGAATAGATGGATGGATGGACGGACAGACAGACTGATATACAGTCATCATTTAAAAGCACAGCCTCAAAGCTAGTCTTTCCCACATCTATGCTATTTTCCTAACATCGGTTGCTACCAGATGTTTTCTACATTCAGCAAGCCTTACTGAGTTGAGGCCAACGAACTTACACCACAAAAACAGAACCAGATCAGGAGTTACCATCTGCTTCATGGTTGTGATCCTAATTCATCCTTCAGGCACAAGAAATCAGGAGCCAGGACAGAGTTTAAAAGTACTACGAGTTTATTCCATACTATTTATACATAAGAATCTGATCTACTAACAATCAAGGCAAATTGGCATTAGATCAGAGTTAATAGAATTCAAGAGGGCCTGGATTTGGGTCTCTTGTGGGAGCAGAGCGACCCCAAACTGATGACATGTTTGACCCTGCCTTCGGATTCAGGCTGATCATCTCCTAAAATTCAATCCCTTCCTCCTAGTGGCTGCATTATACAGTTGCTTAAAAAGATGAAAAATCTTTTTGAACCTTATCTAAAACAAAGATATGGCTTTTAGAAAAACAATTCAAGAAGAGTGAAATAAAATACTAGAAGGACTTTTGCCTGAGGCCCAAATAAAAAGCCAAACAAAATACAGTATCGCTTAACGTTACAAATATTGTCATGCTAAACTTTAAAGACTTTAGTTTACATTAAAGTGTAATGTGTTTTATAAAATATGAACGTGAGCATGAGAGTTTTAAAAGACAAGGTTTCTTTTCCTAATTTTTAACATGAAGTCACACTTCTCCTTTTTCTAAATAAAGCAGTTTTACCTTGAACGGAATATAAACTAAATGTTTCTCCTTTTCTTTCAGCATATGAATCACCACATCTCTGACAAAACCGGAGTCATTTTGTGTGCTATAACTGAATCAATGGTACATTCAGTTCTCATACCAGGCATGCATATCCCCTGAGGACAATGCAGAGACAATTAATCAAAACTGCAAGTTTAGGTTCCAAAGACATCATGGCACTTCTGTTATTTCAATAGCAAAGCTCCATCTACCTCTGTCTTGGCCAGAACTGTCTGCATCGACCCACTGCAGACACAGGACGAGAGAACAGAGACCAGCTTTCAGCCGTTTTTCCCCTTTCTGTGCTCTAGAACTAGCCAAGTGTTTTATGCCTAATCCCCTTTCAAAGTAACCCTGGGGTTGCATTTAGTATGCATTGATTCAGTGGATATATTTATTTAACTTAATCCAATTCCAATTCCCAAATTGGCTATGCCATCCCCAAATCTGAATTGTGTACACAGTTTTAAAAGATGCCTACAAAAGGGCATACATCAGAGAAAAAGGTGCACAAAGGTGTGTCATGAATGAACAAAGGGCTTGCATTAAGACCTGAAAAAGAGATGCATGTAATGCCTATCTTTAAAAAAAAAAATCAGAAGCAGAAGCAGAAGCAGAAATTGGATAAAATGACCTCAGTGCAGATTTAATACCTGTGGGCTTCTATGAAGAGCCAAGGTAGGATAAATGATTATTTGCATGACATGATGAACAAATAATATGAATACTACTGTCATGAACACTTCTGTCATAAACAATGGATCAAAATTGCCTAATTATTCTGGGCTGGAATTTACTTTGCTTCAGAGAGTTCTAGACATCCTTTGGTAAAATGACTGATTTGCTGCAACCTATAACCATGGTCATCAACATGGTGCCTTCTGAAATTTGAAACAAAAATTAAAAATGCCTCCATGTCATGCATTTTTATGTTCTCATATACAATCTCATAAGATTAGACTGTTTTTTGACCTTCTCTTAATGCTGTAGTGCCTGCAAAATTGTATACTGGTGCCAACTGCCTGAAAAGATTGCTGAACCTGGAGGGCAATAAATCTTAGATGATGTGTAGGTTTGATTTAAACATAGAGCAGAACAACTGATACAATCACATCAGACAGAATCACTGGTCTGAAAATTCCTCCATATTCATATCTTTCTGAAAGAACAAAATAAGCATAAATATACAAAATAGTGACTGCAAAAAGCAAAGATGTCAAGACAGAATCGTTGCACACAGAATGCATTAAAAACTGGAACAAACAGGCTTGTCGCTTGGATCATCTCTCTCAGATCTCATGTCAGGATATTATGTGAACAATTCAGCTTGCCCAGCATCCCAAACATCTGTGAATTGATGGTCTTTTGACTCTTCTCTTCACTACCTCACAAAAAAAACTGCATGATAGCCTGTACAGTATACAAATACCTACATTTCTTTTTTTTAAATCACAATTTATTTTATTTATTACTCACTCAGTAGAAAATACTATTTTATGTCTAGTAATTATTAGTTCTTTTGAGAAGATTCATATCCAAGTAAGCCTGTTTAATGTAAATTGAGGTGTGGGAAAAAAAACATTAATTATAGGGGTGAAAGACTCAGTCAAGGTTAGAGAAATGAATTTCAAATGTCAGAACCACAGGTGATGAAATGCGAGGAAGAATGGGGGGGGGAAATAATTGAATGATCTACAGTTGCACCCTAAAATGAACATAAAAATATCTAATGCTTTGTTTGTTTATTGGACTAAATAAATTGATTTTATTTTCTGGACAAACCATGTATCTGGTCTTCATATGCTCTATGTGTGTGTGTTGGTCTACATTTTATGTGAACCAATAGAAGGAAGAAGAAACCTAATTCCCTTCTTTTACAGTTTATTTCAAATGGATTAACAAGTAATAAGTCAAATATCTTCCTTAGCCATTTCTGAGTCTGAGTTTCAAATGCTTCATACAATATGCTTATAGGGAATGAAAATTGTTGTTCTTCCCAAGCTGCCTAATACAGTATGTAAATAATTAGGTAATGAAAGTGAGTTGAAAGTAAAAAATGCAACTGAATGTATTTTAAGGAACACAAGTAATCATTGATGGCAAGATGTGCAAAACTTTCAAATAAAGATAAATAGGAAAGAACTGGGTTATTATAAAATAAAAATACCTTGATGTCATCTTCCTTCCAGATTTGTGAAGACTTTGATTTATAGGAGTTCATATTATCAGTCCTCAAACTGGTACTTCAGTCTGGTAAATTGAAAATGCAGCTCTAAGAATTCTCAGCTAGTAAAGCCAAATTTTCAAGTTCAGATCTGAAAAAGTCCGATCTACATAAAAGTACTTATTGAATTAGATCCTTCTTGTAGATGCTGATATAGGCACATTCAACTTAAAGCTGATTTTATTGTTGAAAAAATATTACCAAGTTTCTGAATTAAGCTGAATTATACTAATTATATAATAGAACTGAATTCCCCCGAAAGCTGACGTTCCTCAGCTAGATCAGTAGTCTTCATTCTTTTTCAAGGGTTAAGGAGAAAGTGAGATTCTCCAACTGCCAGCAAAAAAATAAGTTGTTGATGGCCTGATGGATTTCAGATAATAATTCCTTTACCAAGGGGACTCCATGTGAACTAGTCAAACAGTATCATTTTTCAAAGATAGCAACTCTAGTAACTTCAAAGTTAACACAGCATGTTATAATGAATAATTGCTACAATGACCTTTGACCTCTATACCACCCACTTAAATTACTGTGATGTGCTCTACATGGGGCTGCCTTTGAAGATCACTCATATGTGCAGTTGGCTCAGTATGTAACAACCCATGTTCTGATTGGCATTTGACAGTAGGAGCACATTGGACTAGTGCTGCAGGCAGTGCAGTGGTTGCATGCAAGCTTCTAGGTACAATTTAAAATGCTGGTAGTAACTTATTAAGTGGCTTGGTATCTAATTATCTGCAGGATCACATTCTCCCATGGAATCAGCCCAGCCAGTTTGATCTATTGGGAAATCTTTAGGAGGATGGTATTGCTTTTGTGACTACACTGTTATTTCTTGACTTGACCTCCCGGTAGATATCTGATGGACTCCCATCTTGATTGGCTTCCAGAAGCTGCTTAAAACTCTTCTGGGGAGCATTTGGTCCTTGAGTCCATCTTGATTTGGCTACAATTTGGTTTGTGAGGAGTCCTTAGTGCTCTCTGAGCTTGCTTGTTTTCGTACAGATGTTTCATTACCCAAACTGGGTAACATCATCAGTGCTAGTAAGGAATGAGATTTGCTTTCAGTTTATATTCTAGTGTTCTGCTCTGTCAGTTTTGGTGGGAGTGGTCTTAGAGATTCTTTGATTGGGCTATTCGCTGCTGGCTTCTTTGGCAGTTTCTTGATTGGGGTGTTATTTACTTGATTGTTGGTCTGATGTTAATCTTAAAGTAAATCTATGCTGATCTGCGTGCTGATTGTTGGTGGACAGGTGCTTGGATCATTTTTGTTACCTTTTTGGCTAGTTGATTGTTTCTTTTACATGGTCCATAGATATTGTTAGTGTCTATGTGTCTATTGATGGCTAATTTGTCAGAGTGTCAAAGTGTCAGAGTAATTTGTCAGAGTGCTAGGCTTCTAGAAGTTTCCTGGCGTATTTGGACCTGGCTTGGTCTAGGATGATCACATTTTTTGTTTGTCTAATTGTTTGGTTTGTTTAATTATATTCTTTTTTATTTTTTTATTTGCATAATGTTGTTTATTGTACCTTGTTTCTTATGTATTTTGCTGTATGGTGCTGACTCAATGTTCTGTAAATATAAGCCTTTATTATAATCCTATCTCTTTTTACAGTTGAATTCTAGAATGCAATATAAAATCTCAACACAGATATTCCACTTGTTTTAAAGCATTTGTGTGTCCTATTTTTCTTCTGTTTCTGTCTGGCTTGTCGGCTGTTTACTTATGATTTGACACATTCCTCCCACATGCACACACATACACAAAGGGAATAGTTACCATATGAAATGGACATCGCATCTACTGTGTCTCTTTACTGTCAGGTCAGAGATATCCATGTTCCCACTTGTTGAGAGTTGTCAGTCAGTGAGAATCCCTGTTCTCAATGCTCCTTGATTGTGCCTTTTAATTTTCTTTTGGAGATGCATGTGAGATTCACTTGCTCCATTCCTCCTCCTCTCCCCTGTTGCTGTCATCAGAAAAAAGGAAACCAGCAAAATAGCAAATCAACTAAAGAAAACAGATTTTCAGAGTTCAAAGTTTTGTTTTTAGGGGTTTTTTTAAAGGTAGCATGTTGCTAAGCTACTCATCAGCCTAAGGAGTTGCTATTTATTTTAGTCTGATTGCTATAGGGGTGGGACAGAGAAGGTTGAGTCAGCTGTTGATGGATGGACCGGAAGGCCAAATGTGAAAGTGAAGTAGGCCATTGGTGGATGCTGGGAGAGGAATGGTGCAAACCAAGAAATTTAAAAGGGAAAAAAATCTGGCTGGTCTCCAGACAGGGGCAGAAGTATTACAGAGAATCCAAGAAGTAAGAAGGTAACGTTTCCCTTTGACTCTGTTGGGGAATGCAGGAGTAACATGATGGTCACCATTTTCTAACATTCATCCATGGAAAAATTGGCAACAGGGCAGCTTTAGCATAGCAGCAGATTCCCTTCTGGATCTCCTTATCTATAATAGTTTTCTATAGCCTGTCAAGTGACTTAGAGTAATGCCAGATAAAATGTCTAACTCTTGTATTTATTCTGCACTCTATGGTTTAGCATGGGTTAAATCCCTTAAACCCATCCCATTCCCAACTCCGCCTTACCTTTGACTCCTCCCTCTGGGTATATAAGTCCTTGTCTGTAAACCTTCTCCCTCAGATTTAGATGAATACCTATGAGATACAGAAGCAAGGTTATAGATGTATATGAATAGGTTAAGTTATATTCTCAATAATAAATAAATAAGTTATTTCTGTTATTGATGAAGTACTGAGAGTTATTGGGCTAGATCCTAGAAATTTAACAAGTAAAAATGATCTGCCTAAGATCCTGTCCCCACAGGAAGATGAGGGAGATGGGAGTTAGAGCAGGATTTCTTAGTATGGTTCGTTTGATCCTCTTGCTTTGGAGCTTCAGATAACTTTTCTTTTTAGGAGTTTTGATGTCTATCCAGAGAGAATGAAAGGTGGTCATCTGATTTTATGTTGGCTTGTGTCACTATTTATTGTCCTGAATTATTCTATCTAGAGATTGCCCATTGACATTCTGTTCACTGCTCAGAATCATCTAAATGACTCTATGAATGATAAAATCTAATGAATTTAAAAATGTTGTAAATAAATAAATGGGAAATCTCACAGACAAGCAGCATGTATATCCCAGAATCATTTTTTGAACAGGGCTATTATTTAATTATCTTTATATTTTACCCTTGTTCCCTCTCATTTTCTTCTTGCTTCTCTGCTTGTCCCTTGCTTCCTTTGTTCCATCCTTTCCTCTCTTTTTCCCCACAGGAGCCACTACAGTTCTCACAGCTGGTCTGAGGATGACGAAAAGCACTTGCCATTAATGGAGAACGTGATGGCACATAATCAAAACAAATGAGACAGTGACAGAAAGATGGAAGCAGGAAAAAAGGGGAAGCTGAAACAAATGTCTACCTTGCAATGTGGCAATTCCACAGCTCCTGTTGTTTACTAGTGAATAGATCCCTACTCAGAGTGATTGGGAGGCACTACCTTGGGTTTTACAGGTATAAATAAATATTTCCATAAAAAGTTAAACATTAACTATTTTTGCTTGGGGTTTTTTGATGCTAACAAAGAAAAATTCTTGCAGAATTACTCATGTTTGGAAAACTACTACCAAACACTCTCAAAACTACCAGTAGATACTATCTGTTTCTTTATAATATAAATAATATTTGCATCCTAACTATGCATCAAAGCACAGCATATATGTTCAACCTAGTATATGGTATGGAATAGTATCTTGGTTTGCAAGGTGGTCTCTAGATTCAGCATCTACTTGAATAGAGTAGCATGGATATACAATGTAAAACATTGGCATATTGGCCAAAATATGACAAAAGCTGCCATGCTACACAGCATGATTAAAACTGGTGACCAAGGTGGCATGAAGATAATTATGAATTGGAATCATTAATCATTTTGGGTGGGTATGAAAATAGCAATCACTAGGTTGGTGATAACTGCTTGCTAAAGTCCAATTAATGAAAGAAAGAGATAATTTTGTGGAAAAAATTGTGCAACATTCTGAATTGTTTTGAATATGTGGTTTAAGCATAAGTTTGTTTATGACCAAGGAAGCTGGCTCAAGACTGATTTAGCCTTCCATCTTTCCAAGGTGGGTAAAATGAGGACCCAGATTGTTGGGGGCAATATGCTGGCTCTGTAAACCACTTAGAGAGGACTGTAAAGCACTGTGAAGCAGTATATAAGTTAAGTGCTATTGTTAAAGGTAAAGGTTCCTCTTGCACATATGTGCTAGTTGTTCCCGACTCTAGGGGGCGGTGCTCATCTCCGTTTCAAAGCTGAAGAGCAAGCGCTGTCTGAAGACATCTCCGTGGTCATGTGGCCAGCATGACTAAACACCAAAGGTGCACAGAATGCTGTTACCATCCCACCAAAGGTGGTCCCTATTTTTCTACTTGCATTTTTTATGTGCTTTTGAACTGCTAGGTTGGCAGAAGCTGGGACAAGTAGCAGGAGCTCTCCCCATTATGTGGCACTAGAGATTCGAACCACTGAACTGCCAACCTTTCGATCGACAAGCTCAGCATCTTAGCCACTGAGCCACCATGTTCCTATAGTGCTATTCTTGCTTATGTTTTTTAAAAAATACATGAAATATATAAGAATGATGAGAGATTCTGAAATGGTATGAGTGGCCTCTAAATACAATTCAACAAATAAGAAAGGAAGCAAGCATGCTATCTGTATCTTTCAATGTCAAGAAGACTTTTTTTCTTAATAGCAATAGTGTCAAGGAGTTCTAAATTGGTACATCAGATTGCTAACCCCTACACAAAAGTCAATGAGTCAGAGGACTTACCATTTGCATAATATTGCCAGAAATAATGAATCATATCTTTTTGAATATATCAAGCTGGAAACCTCAAGCATAGTCATCAATATATGAGTTTCTCCATCATTAGAACTCTCAAGACTCCTCAAATTATTAGTCATCATTTCTCGAAAGTGAAACTGATATTGTTGATATTGATCTTTTTTTTCTTTAAAAAAGTAGTGCAATCAGAAGAGCACAGGCGTTATGATCCCAACAACAACAACAAAAAAAAACACCAAAACAGTCTTTGAAAGTTCCTGATCTTTGTATTTGGTCTCAATATTGTCATCTGGGCAACCTGAGATGGACTTGCACATTGGTTTTGTAAATTGTACCAGACTTGAAACTACAATACATGGTTCAGTATCCTAGCACTACCAACTTCGTTTCTAGATAATTTTTGGGAAAATGTCAGAGGAAATGAAAGTAACTCACAAATGTACAAACTTATTGGAGTGAATGCAGTGTTCTTTGACCTGCTAAGTTTTTAATTAACCTATGTCACAGACGGCTGAACGGATTATCTCTGCTAGAGTACTTTATGCATAAAATCAACAGCTACATTTCTTCATAAAATAAATTTTGCTTGCCTGGCATAAAACTCAGAAATGCAGTAGAGGGTAGAATTGCACATTGTGAACACTTGACACTTTTCCAATAAAGTGAGAAAAGATCCATCAAGTAAATTTATATATGATCTGACAGGTTTGGATGAAATCACCAGTTTTGTTTAATATAATTCCACAATTGAATTATACTGAATAAGAGTCCAGAGCAGGAAAAAAAAATCAAGTGTATAATGCTTGGACCATTTCAGTTCAATGATTTTTTGCTTCTACTTGAAGTGTCTAAACTCTACCTGTGCAACATGATAAATAGAAAGAAAGTATGGGAGTAACTGGTCCTACCCAGATTGACAAGCATTGGATAAAATTAATCAAGAGATCCAGTGTTTATGAAAAGAATATAAACCTAATTTTCTCAGTATAATGGGAGGCCCAGATACTTCCAATGCATGGTACCTTCAAATATAGGAATCTTCCAGGTGAAGATGCTGCCTTTGTAATAGGGTAAAATGTCATAGTTGGAGTCTTTCAACTATTGGTTTTGATCAATTCCTATGCTAATAGCATTGGACCTAGGAGTGCTATCACTAGAGAGTTCCCCACTTCTTTTGCATGCCAGCTCCTTGTAGCATGCTGGTACAATTAAGTTTGCAGATGATATAACAGTGATTGGTCTCATTCAAGACAATGATGAATCTGCACACAGACAGGAGGTTGAACAACTAGCCTTGTGGTGCAACCAGAACAATCTTGAACTAAATACACTCAAAACCATAGAAATGGTGGTAGATTTTAGAAGAAAACCACCTATACTACTACTTCTTACAATACTAGACAACACAGTATCAACAGTAGAGTCCTTCAAGTTTCTAGGTTCTATCATATCTCAAGACTTAAAATGGACACCTAACATCAAAAACATCCATTGAGGATCTGTATACTGCACGAGTCAAAAAGAGGATTGTGAAAATATCTACAGACCCCTCACATCCTGAACATAAATTGTTTCAATTTCTACCCTCAAAAAGACACCATAGGGCACTGCACACTAAAACAACTAGACACAAGGACAGTTTTTTCCCAAATGCCATCACTCTGCTTAACAACTAATGCCCACAACACTGTCAAATAATTTACTAAGACTGTATTACTATTATTCTGCTCTTCCTTACTAGTATCTATCTCTTCCCAATTATTACTATAACCATGTTGCTTGTATCTTTCAATTATATTGTTTTTGTTTCCTACTACAATTTGATAGTTTATTAGTAACCTTGACTATCACTAAGTGTTGTATCTTTTTATTCTTGATTAATATATTTTATTCTCCTTATGCTCACTGAGAGCATATACACCTAAGACAAATTCCTTGTGTGTCCAATCACACTTGGCCAATAAAGAATTCTATTCTATTCTAAACCATTCAAAATATATATCCTGGTATTTGATATTGTAGCTATTTCCTTCTTTTAATTTTGGGGGAGAGAGAGAAGGGTTATGCATTTAGGCAACTACCCAAAGGGCCTGGCCATGGCACATATTTATTAGCTGACAAGTACTAATGGGCTGTGCTCAGCTGTTGGCCAAAAATAACAAGTCCTGATTGGGTGGTAGTTTTCTATAAACTCACAAATCAATGAATTTGCAAAGAGATTAGAAAATAGTCTGGAACACTTTACTTCTTGCACTAGAAAAATAAACCTACAAACCTGTGTCTCTAGAGAGTTTTGCTCAGAGTTGACAGTTCCTACACAACTGAGTCGTCTTAAAAGCAAGTACATTTTAAAAATACATTGTCAACTCTCCCGTTCTCTTGCAAAATGCAGAGAGCAATAGAAAATGTCATCACTCTTTTCTTCCTGTGACCTTCCTGAGATAGATCTTCTCTCATCTGCTCATTCTTTTCTTGACTCTTCAAGCTTCCTTGTCCTGCCACCCTTATTACCCTTGGTGGGTAATATTCTTACTAAGGGAATGTGGTGGCTCAGTGGCTAACATGCTGAGCTTATTGATTGAAAGGTTGGCAGGTCAGCGGTTTGAATCCCTAGTGCCGCATAATGGGGTGAGTTCCCGTTACTTGTCCCAGCTTCTGCCAACCTAGCAGTTCAAAAGCATGTAAAAATGCAAGTAGAAAAATAGGGACTATCTTTCGTGGGAAGGTAACAGCGTTCCGTGCACCTTTGGAGTTTAGTCATGCTGGCCACATGACCGCGGAGACATCTTCAGACAGTTCTGGCTCTTCGGCTTTGAAACAGAGATGAGCATCGCCCCCTAGAGTTGGGAATGACTAGCACATATGTGTGAGGGGAACCTTTACCTTTATCTTTTATTCTTACTGGTAAAACTCCCAGCCTCCCTCTCTTCCCACTGTTGAACTGCCAACCAATTCAAGTGAATCATTAGCACCTCTGAAGTTGCTTTTCTCTCCTTCTCAGCTGCAGGGAATGAAAATCCCACCTGGATAGAATGTTGCAGGAATAAAAGTATCCCCTTTTCTTCCTTTCACTTTTTGTCTACTCATGAGTAGTCTGTCTTCCTGGCAATGAAAACTCTTTTTGCCTTTATTTCTTGTTACTAAGCCCTTTTTATCTTTTGCTCCAGGCTAAGCTGCTTTTGCTCCTCTCCTGTCTCCCCGGCCCCTGTGTGTGATTCTTTCCATCTGTGTGCCCATAGATTTTTTAATCTATATCTTTCATAGCTCTTCTGAGTGTAATTACTCCCTCTCTGCTCCTTGGGACTGATCCCCTTCCTTAATTCTGATGTTCTGCACTGACTTGCAAGTTATCTAGCAAAATGTCTCTTACTACTTCCCTTTATCTCCATCTCTAATTGGCGCCTCCAAGGATCTTATTTACTCAACTGCTGCTTATTTACTCAATAGCCCCACCATGTACCCCATAGTTACTGATACCATTTATATCATTTGTATACCTAGAATCCACACTGTATATCAGACATTAATACAATTGAGCGAGTCTAGAGCAGTGATGAAATCCAAATTTTTTTTACTACCGGTTCTGTGGACATGGCTTGGTGGGTGTGGCAGGGGAAGGATACTGCAAATCTTCATTCCCTCTCACTCCTGGGGGAAGGATATTGCAAAATCTCTATTCCCACCCCACTCTGAGGCCAGCCAGAGGTGGTATTTGCCCGTTCTCCAAACTACTCAAAATTTCTGCTACCAGTTCTCCAGAACCTGTCAGAACCTGCTGGATTTCACCCCTGGTCCAGAGGTATTTCACAAGAAGGGTACTCCACCCCTCTGCTCACAATAGAATACCTTATGCCACCAGGCTTGAAATTTTGGGCTTGAACAACCTTGAAATACACCACCTATGATCTGACCTAAGCACAGTACACAAAATTGTCTGCTACAACATTCTACCTGTCAACGACTACTTCAGCTTCAACCGCAATAATACACAGGCAAACAATAGATACAAACTCAATGTAAACCGCTCCAAATTCAATTGCAGAAAATACGACTTCAGCAACAAAGTGGTCAATGCCTGGAATGCTCTACCTGACTCCGTTGTTACTTCCTCAAACCCCCATAGCTTCAACCTTAAACTGACTACCGTGGACCTCACATCATTCCTAAGAGGTCCGTAAAGGGGGCGTGCATAAGCGCACCAGTGTGCCTACCGTACCGTCCCTGTCCTACTGTCCCCATTTATTTGTACTCATTTCATGTGCTCTTGTCCATGTTTATACTTATACATGTTATCTGGTACCATATGACAAACTAAATAATTTTTTTAAAAAAAAACAGCTTTCAGAAGAGATCTGAAACTCAAAGGAGCTTTTCCAAGCATTGGTGAACAATGTTCGCCACCCAGTGGTTCCTTGGAGCCCACCAGGAGTAAGTGTCTGGCAGCTCTAAAGCAACCAGCCTTTCCTGTGTTCAGAGTCACTGCAATGGCAAACAAAGAGCAGATTGTGGTTCCAGAACTACATGGATGGGTAGAAGAGCACAGAGTGAAAGTCTACAACACATCATAAAGCTCCAAATGGTTTTCAACTCAGACCTGTGGGACTACCTGGTAGAAACATCGGCAACTATTATATGATCTATAATGTATGTTTTTTTTTAATAATAAAATTTAAAAAGTCTGCATTGCCAACAAAGATTATAAATAAATAGCGATTTGGCAGTAAAGGAAAAATAAACCTAATTATAATGATTAAAGTAAACGTGTGTGTGTGTGTGTGTGTGTGTGTGTGTGTGTGTGTGTATCTCCAGGCCCACTGATTTTCCAGAATTGGAAATTCCAATTTTTGATTCCCCAATTCAAACATATAACTAATATGGACTTTTATTTTACTTTTTAATACTTTATAATATTGAATTGTATTATCCAAATAAAGATTCTTGCACTGAACAACTATGTTACTCTTCTTATCTCTATACCCATGTTTTCTCCTTGTCTCTATACTCATATTTTGCATTTCAAATACAAATCAGAAATAAAAACTATACTGCACTGCTCATTTTATCCTCAGATGTAGTATTTTGTGTTTGAGTGTAAAAATCTAATCATATGAAAATGAAAGGCACAAATATTTTTTTAAAAAAAGAAAATTGGCATTTGTATTGGAGAGTAAAATAGCCAATTAAAATTGCTCAGATTAACTACAGTATGATCAAAAGCACAGATGTCAAACTCGTCGCATCATATTGCCGTCATGTGACATTTCCCTTTGCTGAGCTGGGGTGGGCGTGGTCTGCATGTGATGCATCCGGACTGTGGGCTGCCAGTTTCAGGGGTGGGTTCTACTTACCTTTACTACCGGTTCGCAATGGGAGCGCGCACGCTTCTGCGCATGTGCAGATCATCAATTATGACATCCAGGCAGGTGGGCGGAGCCTCCCACTGCTTTTACTACTGCTTCTAAAGAACCGGACAGAACTGGGAGCAACCCACCACTGTCCAGTTTGACAACCCTGACCTAAAGCTTAAACTAGGACAACCATATCGAGAACAGAGTGGAGGGGACACTTTGTATATTCTTCACCCAAAACAAGAACATCTCATGTTTTCAACTTTTTACTTTTAAAACTAGTCCTAATTGTACTATATAAGAACTTTAATTTTTTTTTTTTTCCAGAATCCACAGGGAATTTTGACAACTCTGTTCATTGTCAGTGCAATATCTCTTGGGCTGTAGTTGTTACTTTAAAAAAATCAATATCTGTTTTCTATATCCTAATTAATGCTGTGCTGACAAATTCTTCTGTATTTTTCAGTACTCTTATTCAGCCCAACAGGGGGAAAAATGCATAACTTTCCAAAATGTTCAAATAGAAAGAAAAATGTTGGTTAAGTTTTGCATATCAAGAGTTTGTCAACCTTTGTTATGGGATTGGTTGGGAAAAAACCCAATTTTTAACAGTGATCTGCCATTGTCCCCGCTTTCTGTACTTCAAATAAGCAAAACTGAGGCTGCCGTGAACTCAGTCATGCGATGGGACTTTTTTAATAAGGAGAAAAATGCAGAATCAAGAAAGGCAGCAAACAGGCAGCCCCTTTAATTATTTATTTAGCTGTTTCTAGCTTACATTTATATTCCTTGTTTTCACTGCACAAAAAGGTAAAAGGCAAATGATCATTAAAACAGCCCTGGACTGCTTTAGCCACAGGAATTCAAATACAAGAGAGAGAAAGCAAGTTTGTTAGGGCGAGCTGGGTGTTAATAAATACCCTTTGGCCCTCTGCAACTCATGTAGTTTCAAAAGAGCTGGAAGTTTTTAGATCCAGTTGTTCTCAGCAGACTTAAAGATTTGTTTGCAAAATATAATTCTATTTGAGTTTTGTGTACATTGCTTCAATTTTTTCCACTACAACCAACATTATTGTTGCCAAAGATGGGATTTAATGAGAGCCGAAGAGCACTTGGCCTTTCGAGTGTTCTTGCAAGCAGTCAGCAATCGATAGATTACTAAAACTCTAGTTTCTGTTTAATTGTTTGTAATCTTCAGTTGGGCAAAACAGCGTATCATAGGGCAACCATTTTTGAATCAGTACACCTCAAATGGGCTAATTTTAAGAATGTGTCCAAAATCTGAGACCCGTGACTCTCACAGGTTTGAAATTTGGCAAAGTTTTGGTTGTTTGAGTGCTGCTGCGCTGCCATGATGTCACTTTGTGCAGTCAGCCATGGTCACATAATTGTCATTTGCAATGTCCCTGCCAGCTTCCTACAAAGAAAGTAAATGGGGAGGCCAGCAGGAAGTCAGAAATCATTCCAGCTACCATTGCTTTTCTACCCTGATCATTCTGTTTCTCTGTTCAAGTAAGGAAATATCTCTGAAATGGTGAACTATGGGTTATTTAGAAACTGGTAATTGGAAATATGATCAGATTGTATCTATTATTTAATAAATGCTATTATTTAATAATTGTCTTTGAAAAGAGTACAGTTTTTATGGCAGCAAGAAAGCGCTGATTCATGGACTGGGCACAAAAGGCATCAACTCTGTTTGTTGCTGGCTCTACTCCACTGGGGTTGGTTCGGTATTATTGTCCTTTTTAATATTTTCACTCTGTCTTAGCTTGCCCAGAGTCTACAAAATTATCAGATAAATAAATATTGGATCAAAGAAATATTAGTTAAACTTTGGTCCCGTCTGCAAACTTGACCATAAAGCAAAATAGGGTTTTGGTCAGCACTGATAATTGGAGGGGGGGAAGGAAGTGGGGTTTTGAATGTTTCCTTTGGTGTCCATTTTTTGATCCCACTAGTGCAGTGGTGGGATTCACCGGTTGTAACAACTGGTTCATTGCGCGTGTGCTTCCACACATGCTCATTACGATCAAAAGTTACCTTCTACTGAATCCAGAGTGAGTAAAACAGCTGAGGCACGGCAATCCGCTCTGCCGCGCCTATCAACTGGGTTTAAAACAAAAGAAATATAGGTAGATTATAGTGCAGGGGCAGGTGGGAGGGCCCATCTAATTGTCAGAGCGAACTGGTTCACTCTCAGCTGATTGTCAGAGCTACTGGTACACCCGAACTTGTCAGAACCGGCTGAATCCCACACCTACATTGGTGGGAACTGGCACCAAGAAGACATTTTCTAACATTTCTCTCTCTCTCCTTTCTCTTACTACACATGGCAACAGAAGTGTGGGGGAGGAGAAGACTTGATCCTCATATACGCCTTCCATTTCTTTTCATATCAGTGTCAGGTGGGAAGGAGGAGAGAAAGAGGGGAAGTATGCATTCTCATCCTTTCCTGCAGATTGCAGGTTGCAGAACCATCTCACCCAGCTCCAGTCTACACTTAGGAAAGCAGTTCTGTACATTTTGCCCTACACAGGAAGTTCAGTCTAGAAAAATTCCATTTGAGGAAATGGTTTTGTAGTTTGCCTATACTTCCTAAAATAGAAGGAAAGAAGGAAGGCGAGTATAATCTTATCTATTAGAATTTATTAAGAAATAGATATATAAAGGAAGCTGTTTTCTTTCAGAAAATGAAGGAGAACTTTTGGCTTTTGTTGTTGATACTTTACGAAACCAACATCCTTTGTTTCTATGACATTAGCATGAGAGACTTATATACTATAAAGTCTCATTTTAAAAAGATAATTCCAGTTTTTTTAAAAAAAAACTTGTCAAAAGAGCAGTAACACCAATTTCCCAACTGAATTGAGTTCTGTTCAGTTTAGAGGGGGATTTTTTTGAGGTTGAGTTACTGTATGTTCAGGCAGAAGCCTTGCACATTTTGGGGAATGTTTAATATTTTTTATTTTACATCTTTAAAAGAATTTCACATTACACACACACACACACAGAGAGAGAGAGAGAGAGAAGTGGGGGAGAGGGAGAGGGAGAGGGTCTTGATGTTGTAATGGTAAATTTTCCTTAAATCCACTTTTTTCACTTCATCTATTTCAGGTGTGTCAAACTAGCAACCCTTGGGCTGGATGCATCATGCGCAGGCCACGCTCACCCAAGCTCCGCAAAGGCAAAAATGTTGTGATACATCACATGACATCACGTGACACGATCGAGTTTGACACCCATGATCTATTTATTTGTTTGTTTGTTTTAGGTTTATGGACCGTTCCGATCAATAGATTCTTCCCAAAAGAAATCAATATGCCCAATGCACCTATCCCCATCCAGAGGTGTTCATTAGCTAATCAAAATGATGACACATGTATCATGCTGCCATTTTGTGCATGAAATAGTTAATACCAGTTGCTTTAACATAATCATGTTATTCTCACAATAACATCATGTGCTATGTTGTTACCTCCCCACTGCCTATACCCCTCCCTTCATGTAATAGCTACATGCCCTTTTTTTCCTTCTATTGTTTGAGTTGACTAAATAAAAAGGCAAGTATGCAGGAATCTCATATTTAATGTGACCTTTAGTATCTGAGCAAAATCCAGTCTGTTCCTGCCTTCAGAACCCAATTTACCATCATGTTTTTCACGGAAGAAGTAGCATACAAACCGGTATGACTCGATATATTTTTAAATAAACCGTGCTGTGTGTTTTGAGTATGGTTCTTGTATTAAGATACTTCATGTTTTTATTTTGTAAACTTAATATTTTAAGTTCCTTCCACTCTGGCTGTATTTGGCTTTACCAAGTCAAAAATCAAGATCCAGTTTTGCCAATTAAAACTGAAGTTTTTGCAACTACCGTCTGTTGTTATTTATTTATAGCAGGTACACCCACAACAATAAAATATTTATTTCTAGAAATCACAGTGGATCATCTGGTAATAATCACAGCAACAAAAGAAAAAAAAAAGACAGCTGTGTTCCTTTGAATACATTATCAGCAATCCACTCTGTGTACTTTGTTTGCTATCACAACGTCACCCCCACAATAATGGGGGACATTGACTATTACAAGACAGTGGTTTGCAAAAATGCCAACCAGATCTGACCACCAGTTAGTTCTTGCTCTTATCAAGCCCTGGGGGACAAAAATAAGGGCTACATGAGTGTCAAAGGGGAGAACCTAGGAAATGGGATTAAAATCTTAAATTATGGTATGAAATAGGATTAAAGGATTAAATTATGGGAAAACAAAAGGAAAGAATGCAGACTAACAAGGAGAGAACAATCATTAAAAGGAAGAACAGACACTGGCTATCTGCCCACACAGCAAAGTTTCCTTTCCCTGCATGTTCCCTGCACTAAATAATTTACAGTTCATTTAGTGACCGTTTAAAGTTACAATGGCACCGAAAAAGTGACTTGTGATGATTTTTCACACTTATGACCGTTGCAGCATCTCCATGGTCATGTGATCAAAATTCAGATGATTGGTCATTGACTTGCATTTATGATAGTTGCAGTATCCTGGGGTCATGTGGTCACCTTTTGCGACCTTTTCACAAGCAATGTCAATGGGGAAGCCAGATTCACTTAACAACCACGTTACTAACTTAACTGCAGGGACTCACTTAACAACTGTGGCAAGAAAGGTCGTAGAATGGGGGAAAACTCACTTAAATGTTTCACTTAGCAACAGAAATTTTGGGCTCAATTATGGTCATAAATTGAGGACTAGCTATATAGGAAGGGCAAGAATAAATACCCAATACATTTTTTTTTGCTGAAGGCTGGGGATCTCTGCACATTTTCCTAAATGACTAGCAATCCAAGGCAGATGCACAGTTCTAATTCCATTTCTGAGCACAACAGGCTAAAGTATCATGCTAAAGGTAAAGGTAAAGGTTTCCCTCGCACATATGTGCTAGGCATTCCCGACTCTAAGGTGGTCCCTATTTTTCTACTTGCATTTTTTACGTGCTTTTAAACTGCTAGGTTGGCAGAAGCTGAGACAAGTAACGGGAGCTCACCCCGTTATGCAGCACTAGGGATTCAAACCGCTGAACTGCCGACCTTTCGATCAACAAGCTCAGTCGATCTTAGCCACTGAGCCACCGCATCTCTAAAGCATCATGCTACTTTATCACATTTTTAAAAAATGTTTAATATTGTTACAGATGGATTGCCAGGTAGCAACTTGACAATCAACAGCTCCCATACAGGCCAAATTACATAATTCTACTGTTCCTGTAGATTATGTCTTTCAAAATTATATGATTGTATATCATATTACTTCTGAGGTAGCTATTAAAATTGGAAGACATACCAATTGCTTTATAGATGAGATAGTAAGCGTGCAATTGATGCATGTCTCCAGATGCCATTTCCATCATCCCTCAAGACTGGCATTTTTTAGAATATGAGGAAGAAAAAAGAGCTGCTCCTGTTTCAATAATCAGCTAGTCTGTTGTTACTATGAACTTAATGTAACCTCAATTAGCAGGTTAAATCCAAGCAATTAAAGCACACCTCCCACTGTGAATCACAGAGCTAATGAAGTGCAAAGGCAACAGTTTTAATCATCCTGACTCAAAGGATCCTTAATGAGGCCAAATATATGTGTGGAAGAATCTATCAGTCTCTTTGGGAGTATGACGTTTCAATGTATGACATTCAATTACACAAGAATGGTGTGCATATTGCATCTGAAACTATTTGCATTATTATTCTATTGTATATTCATTAAGGATGTGCAGTGCTTTGGATATCATGGAAATATGAATGAAGCAACTCTTTAAAGCAGTTGTATCTTTTCCTGGGACTGCACAACCTGAGTAATCAGAATTTGCTGTATCTAACACATTAAACCACTTTATATGATTATTGTTTGGGGTGTGATAGTTCTGCGGTTAAAGATACTGAATTTGTCAGCTGGAAATTTGAAACGTGAGCAATATGTGATGGGGTGAGCTCCCATTCACCACCACCACCAGATCCTGCCTCTTAGCAGTTCAAAAGCAGACAAATGCAAGTAGATAAATAGGTACCACTTCAGTGAGAAGGTAACAGCATATAGTCATGCTGGCCACATGACCATAGAAATGTCTTTGGATAATGCTGTAATGCTGGCACCCTTGGCTAAGAAAGGGAAATGAGCACCAGCCCATAGAGTCAGACATGACTGGAAAGGGAAACCTCTGCCTTTACCTTTACCTTTATGATTATTGTTATTTTGATTCACTAGATATATATATATTGTCCTGGCCTTTTGGAAAGGTGTGAAAACATGGCTCTGAGGCCTTGCTTGGGGCTCACAAAGAAGCACACAGCCATGGGGCTGGTAACATCCTGAAAACCCTCCTTCCATCTTTTAATTAATTTTTAACACTGACTTTAATCTTTCTTTTAAAATTTTATATACTGTTTTATGTTATAATATTTTATTTGTACACTGCACTGAGTCCCTCTGAAAGGAAGATGGGTGGTTTCAAAATGAGTTGAATATAAAAACAAATCTGTCCTCCTCCATTTTTTCTACAAAAAGAACCTTATTAATTAGTAAACTGAACTACTAAGTCATGATTGACCAACAGTTATACAGCGAGCACAGCTGGTTGAAGGCAAAATTGAAGGTGGTTCTTGTCAGCTTTGACCAACATGATCAGTCTGGTTTGTGAATTTCAAGATTTATGTGGTCCTCTAGATCTTAAATGCAGCTTTCAGAATCTCTCCAAGAATTGCTGCTTGAACAGTAATTTAAATGTGACAAGAAAAAGAATTACTAAATGTATATGTGGAACATTTAAATTGTATTTTAATTCAATTAAATTTAGCTTTTGCCAGACTCCTTTTGAGTGTGGCTTCCAGCACATTTCTGAAAGACCTATACACTTCCATGTAGACAGAACTCCTATCCTTTACTTACTTCCTTTCCATACCTGAAATTGTCAATATGCACCTTTTTTTTAAGTGTATGCCTGTTCTTCATTGTTATATTTGGAGGTCCCAACCAGTAAACTATACATTGTCCCTACCTTTTCTCAGGACACCCCCAGCTAAACCCCTTTTCTTTATAAACAGTTTGACTGTGCTTTGTTATAATGCTCAGGTAATAAAATCAAAAAAGGAATTGTAAGATGCTCCAAAAAGAATTTCTCCAGGCTGGAGAAATGGGCTTAAAAATGACCACTGTAATTCAATGTAAAAAAGCATTATATGGTACACGTTGGCACACTAAATCCAAATGACAGATATACATTAATTGGATGTGAGCTGAAGTGATTGACCAGGAAAGAGATCTTGGAGTCACAGGGAACAGCTTGATAAAAATGTCAGGCCAGCATGCTGTTGCTATAAAACATGACAAATTCCAGGCTGGTATACAAGAAAGGGAAATAATTGAAAATAGAACTGCCAATTTAATAATGCCTTCCTAGAAATCTATAGTAAGACTAGATTTGGAGTATGTGTATACAGCTGTGATCACCAGGCTTTAAAAAGAATATTCTAGAACTAGAATAGGGGAATAAACTCATCTATGAAGAAAGACTACAGTAAATGGAATAGAGGTTTGGAATAGAGGATAAGAGAATTCATTAGGGAAATATGTAAAACTGTGTTCCATATATAATGTATACTAGACCAACAATCAAGAAGTAAACAATACCCCAATCCAAGAACAACCAAATCGGGCAAACAAGCAAACAGTAAACAACCATCTAGTCAAGGAACCAGCAAGACAGGTAAAATGCACTTACCTTTCCTACCGGCTTGCTAATGCGCTTGTGCATAGCCTATCATCTGCGGATGCGCAAAGGGTCAAACCGTGATGTGACAATGTCCCAGTTTGGGGGGAAGCCTTCTGCTCATGTGCAGAGGATCAAAACCAGGATGTAACGATGTCCCAGTTTGGGGGGGTGGAGTCTCCCGCTGCTCACTGAACCACCCGCCGCTGGCGCTATCGACTTGCACGAGCCAGATAGAGCCAGCTGCATTTCACCACTGCAGCAAGACCACTGCCACCAATACTGACAAGGCAGGCCACTACCATATAAAAAGAGATCAAACTCGACTCCTGATGATGGTGTTACCTAGCTTGGTAATGAAATGTCTGCAAGAAAACAACAAAGCTCAGAGAGAACCAAGGACCCCACAGAGTAATATATGAGAATAAATTCTTATTTATCTACAATTTATTTATCTTCAGTGGTTTTTGTTTTTTACAAAGGACTTAACAGAGTTCAAAATTTTCTTTAGAAATTGGACAGAGATAAAAGAAGAGTTTCAGAGCGGTGGCTTAATATATTGGTCTACAAATATCAAGCATTAGCTTCAAATCCACCTTCTTATAGTCCAAATGACCTCACAGGATTGTTGTTATGAGGAAAAAATGGGAGGAAGAAGAACTATCATGCTGCTTGGAGTTCATGACTAAAAGGTGAGATATAAATCAAACAAATAAAAATGTCAAAGAAGGTTGGTTCAAAAAATACATACATGGTTGGGAAAAATGATAAAACAACATATAGACTTGAAACCAGAAATATTTTTGCTGTGCATTTTACCAGATAAGTATAATAAAGGGAATGTATATACGATTTTACATGTATTAACGGAAGCGAGAATAATATTTGCACAACAGTGGAAAAGTGAAGAGATCCCAATTGATGAAGACTTGATTAGAAAAATATTAGAATGTGAAGAAATGAACAAGTTAACACTTACAATTAAGGAAAAGAAAGAAACTGAATATTTTTTTACTTGGGACTTATTTTATCAATGGCTAGCTGACAAAAATAGGAGCTAGAAACGGAAATATATGAAAGGATCAGTGATACAAGGAACATGTATTAAACTGGTTAAACAAATAGCATGACTATTATTGGTATTAATATATATTGATAAAGATGCGATGAATATTGCTGTAAACATTTTGAATATTACTTACTAAAATGATTTGTACCCAGTCAACATACTGTTCAATTGAAGTTGGAATTTGATATACTATAAAATAAAATAAAAACTTATTACAAAAAAAGTCAAAGAAGGCAAAACTGATAGATTTGTCCATCCCAAAATTCAGAAAAGAACAATTGCTCAAATTCATTTATTGTTCTTATTCCTCAAATATCTTCCTGATTGAAAATTGAAGTGTGCAAGTTTGTCAGAAGATACGACTTTTTGTTATTGTTTTGCTTTTAGAAGAATGTATTGTTACATTTTTTCTTTAAGGCACTATGCACAGGGAGGGCTCTGTTACTAAATCAAAACTCCAGTTATCTTCTCTTACTTTTAGACATTAAGAATATACCCAGTGTATTGTAAATTCATACCATTTGAATAATCAAAGATCCACTCATATGCACGGGATCAGCAGAAGTCTCATCACACCTTTTCCTCCTAACACATTTTATTAAAAGGCTTAAGCTTGCATGAGCTGTAGTTCATCAAAATGAACATGTTTTCATAAAATTTATCAAGTGGAATAGGTGCTACCAAACTCCCACTGGCTTTTTAAAAATACTATGGACCAGGGTGTCAAACTCACGATGATACATTGTTGTCACATGATGTATCACAACTTTTTTCCCCTTTGCTAAACTGGAGGTGGGCATGGCCAGCGCGTGATGTATCTGGCCTGCTGGCCGCGTGTTTGACACCCCTGCTATAGACCAAAGTGTCTCAACTTCAACAACTTTAAGGTCTGTGAACTTCAGTTCCCAGAATTCCCCAACCAGCCATGCTCTCCTTCTACAATATTGCATATGAAAAAAAGAGAGAAGCTCATAAGAAAAATTCCAAACACAAGAAGGAGCCACATCTCAAATATATTCCACTTGGTATAAAGTCTTGTGTGACTTATATAGGAGCAAATTATAAGGATACAGGGAAAGAATTTAATTAAGTAGGATGAAGGGAGTAATTTCTAGTAAATGACCTTTATCTTCTCATTTTAGAGCCCTACCAGAACAGGCCGTTGGCTGTGAGGAATATCAATGGTGGCCATGGCAACTGCAAAAAGACAGCCAAATTTTCTATGCTTCCATCCAATTCTGCAAGTGCATAATTTACAGCTGTCTGTGTGCAGCCTCTATTTATTCCTTTGCTTTCTCCTTAGCTGGACAAATTGATTTCAAAAAACTTACCAGAGCTCACTTTTTAAAACAATGGGACTCTCCATCATTCAGAGAGGAAATGGCAGAGAACTTGCCCCATGAAAATTAAATCTATTGCTTCTCTTAAGGTTCACTGAGGAATCATCAGAACAGTTAGTAGAAAAAAGGGGGGATTTAACTTCAACCACACTGAGAATAAATCCATTCCCTGGGACAAATGGCATTCATTCACTGGGGAGAGAGAAATAGTCTATATTTTCAGCGACACCATTGAAAAGTTGGTCAGCAGTACTCAAAGTGATTTTTGCTCCTTGGCAGAAACTGGTTTCATTCTAGATTCCATTTGTCAATTCAGGCTGCTTTGAAGCACATTTTCCTTTAAAGTCCCTCACTTTTCAATAAATTGAACAACCTAATGATTCCAGGTGATGGGTTCATCCAAAGTTTTAGAGTTCAGCATCACGAGGATACAGATAACATTGAACTCTGTCTTTTAGATCAGATTTAGTTGGAGCAGTCAGGTAATAAGATAATAAGTCACTACAAGAAGGTATACTTTATGTCACTTATTTGGAGCAGCAGGAAAATTTTGGTCTCAAACTCATCTTGCAGTACTTCATCCATCCTGTTGTAAAAAAATAAACTCTGCTTTAGATTGCACTTCGTAGTAGGTGAATGACCTACTTTCATTCCAGTTTGTAGCATTTTTTTCTGTTACAATGAAGGCCATACACCTAGGCCTTCAAAAAGAGAAGAAAAACAAAAGAAATATTCATGTGGTTGCAACCTTGAACCATAGTTAAATAATGCATTAGAGAATAACAACATCAACATTCTCAAGAGTTTTGCTTTATAGTCCTTGCATAAAAGACAACACTATTACTATGACAACAACAATCAAAGTTTTTTCCCTCAATGGAGATGTATGGGTATAAAAACTAAGCACTGAGAAAGAAGGACAGAAAAAGTCACATGTTCTTTCATTATGGATTTGGATATGTTTATTTGTTCCATTTGTATTCCATCACATTTGGACACATTATGTGAATATCTAGCCCTTTGTGGAAGTTGGAAGGAAAGACATGAAGGAGATTACCAGCAGTGTGGTAGATGGAGTTAATTACAATAGTGATGGATAAACTGTTGGAAAACCTGAAGGACAAAGTTGAGAAAAGATATTGCTGAAGAAAATCTTTTTGGTCATTAAGAGTCAACACTGACTTGATAGCACATCAGTGAGTCAATCATGCCACAATCCAAAATGAATCTTGGCAATTAGAGATTGTTACAGTTTTGTGGACTGCAGAGGGCAAAAGAAGCTTTTAAGCTATCATTCCTAAACCAAGCAGGAATAGCTCCCTTGAAGAACTGAAATATGTTGTGCATGTGAGTGAGGAAGGAAAAGAAAAAGGCAACCATGCATGTCAAAGTTGAAAGAGATAGAAGAAAAGGAAGACAATAGATAAGTTGGATGGACAGAATCAAGATCACTGAAATATCTTTGAAAGAGGTATCAGTGTCAGGTTGAGATGGCAAAGATTTTTTTCACTGGGAATTAAGTCTGATTACATGTCCTGTAACTAGTTAGGAAAGTAACATATATAGCATATATACCTATAAATAGATTATATAATTATAACCTATAAATAGGTTATAATATGTGTTTCTATGTCCTTTCACAATGGTGGTCCAGAGCAAATATACAAAACTGATTTTTCCTACTAAAACCTTAGGCTGAGCGACAGCACCAAGCCAACCTTGGCTGATCTTTAAAAATTCAGTGGGCAGGCAGAGTGATTATGGTTTCATTGGAGAATTGGCAAAGAGAAAATTGGATAGGCTATGTATCTCTTTCCCTTAGATTAATGGAACAGAGTCTTTATATTCCTATGTAATGGTTGATTTTGTAAAACAGAACAGAGCATTTATTTTCATCACTTAAGGATTATACTCTGTTTTGTATTTTTCTTGATAGGGGATATTTGTGTAGAATGGGATGATCTTACTTGTTTTCAATATTTCTTAACTTTGGGATGGTCTCTTCCTTGACAAGAGTAGGTGAAGTGTTCCAAGAATAAGACAATAAAAACTATTCCGCTTAGGCCTTGGCAAAATCAAGTGAAATGACCCCATTAAAAACAGATGTGACTAATTATGGTTAGACCCTATATCAGCTATGTAGATTCCAAACTATAATTGGTTTGGAGCTTTATAGATGGTGTACAGTAATTTGAAACCTATTTCACACACACACACACTCACACACAGAGAGAGAAATAAAATTTTGATGCAGACCAAACCAGGAAAGCACTACATATTCACTGGCTTTGAAAAGGATCTGTTCAATGTCACTTCTTTGGAATTTCCTGACTGGTAGAAGCAGCATAAGGACTTCCTTCCTTCCTTGTCCTTTAGTACTCTTAAATATTTACTAATGATCAGTGGACCTTAAGAAAATAATATGGATGTGTCTAGGAAGCTACTAGGAGTCAAACCGAGCTGAAGTGAATTATTGGCTTGTAGTAAAACCTTAGTAGGAGTTCAATCAAAATATAAGGATTTGCCCAGTGGTGGGATTCAGCCAGTTTGCACCACTTCGGGAGAACCGGTTGTTAACTTTCTGAGCAGTTTGGCAAACTGGTTGTTGGAAGAAATCATTAGGGCACAGAACTGGTTGTTAAATTACTTGAATCCCACCACTGGATTTGCCCCTTCCTGTGGTATAGATTTCTTGCTTTTCTTTTGAAAAAACAAAGACGTTCTGTGTAAATTCCTTCTTCTTTTTTCTAACAAAACAATCGTCAATATTTAAAGAAAAATGTCTTATCAGGGCAGTCTTCTTTCAATCCATGCTTATACTAGCATTATTTTCTTCGTTCTCTTTCCTCACTCCTCCTCCTCCTCCTCCTCCTTCTCCCCTGGCATATAGCCTTTGTTGAAATGAAAGTATGCCAAAAATCAGACTCACATTTCCAGCAAATCTAATTTTTAAAGATTCTAAAATTATACATTATCACATAGCTTAACAGAATTATACTTCAAACTTATAATATATATGTATACACACACACATTCCTACTTCACTACTGATATTTAGAGGTATAAAAAAATACTTGGCAATGAATAGAGTAGAGTGGAGTGGAGTGGAGTGGAGTGGAGTGGAGTGGAGTGGAGTGGAGTGGAGTGGAGTGGAATGGAATGGAATAGAATAGAATAGAATAGAATAGAATAGAATAGAATAGAATAGAATAGAATAGAATTCTTTATTGGCTAAGTGTGATTGGACACACAAGGAATTTCTCTTTGGTGTATATGCTCTCAGTGTACATAAGGAGAATAAAATACATTGATCGAGAATAAAAAGATACAACACTTTGTGATAGTCAAGGTTACTAGAAAGCTAGAAACTCAGGAGGTCTCTAATACTACATAATTATTCTGCTGAAATTCCTCTTGACTTCAGTAAGGATGAAGCTTCTGTTGAGATTGGCAGCTGGATATTTAGATTTTTCTGCACATGTTTTCTCAAAAATAAATCCCATTAGTCTAACTGGAACTTATTCACATGTACATATGCATATATTTGCAGCACTAGCATTTTTCTAGGCTTAGGAAAGTGCATTTCGTTAATTTCCCTTCTGGAGTTACAGTACATACTTCTGCTGTTTCTATAGAGAGCATTGTTTCCTTTTCTCAGAGGACAACTTTGTTCATCTTTACTAAGTCCTGGTGTGCTCAGTAGAGTTTGCTTTTATTTGTGTGGCTAGGATGGTATCCTAAGAGTGGGATCAGTTCATAAAAGGCAGCTAGCCAGGCCTGTGCTAGGAATTAAGAACGAGATTTTAAATCATTTTGAAGATTTAGAATTTAGGTAGAATATTTGAATTTTAGTACTAGAGAAGGTTTTATAGGTCTTTTTGACTATTACAGGAAGTTAACAGAATTGCCCAGCTTTTGCTTGAAGACTTGAGTGTAGGGGAAAAAACCCACCATCACTTTAGGTAGTTGTCAATTTCATTATCAATCTGCTCTTGCTTTCATGACATTTCTCCTACTGTTCACTTGGCATCAACCCTTCTATAGCATAACCCCATTAGACCCAATTCTAGTTCATTTACTCTATAAATTATATTACAAATTATAGACTTGCTCTCTTAGAAGAATTGGGAGCATGCTGTCAAACCCCATTCAGTCTTCTCTTCTTCATGCTAAGTATACCCAATTTCTCCAGCCCTGTGTTTCAGGAATCTTGGCTGTTATTGCAAATTCTTCATAGTGAATGTTAACATGCTACAGTGCAACTCTAAAACCAGTTAGCCAAATGGTTATGAGAAAAATTATTTTTATTCTCTCACATTTCTTTTTAAGGATTATTCTTTCCTGGGCATTCACAGTGGTGGACCTTGGCTTACTCAGCTGAGCTGTTGTTATTTTTTCAGGGTTGTTTGCAGCACCTTCCTGAACAACAACAACAACAGCCCAATATTTCTCTTCTGTGGAGTAATAAAGCTAAGGAAGAGAAATGAACAGGAAAAATACAGTTTTCCAAACTGTATAAGAAATCTCTAATAACATATAAAGTAATTTTACAGAGTAATGACATCTAATGCCCAAAAGAAGCTTAGGAGATGAATGGAAGGGTCAATAAGAGGGAGGGAGGGAGGGAGAGAGAGAAAGAGAGAAAGAGATTTAAAATTAAAAATAATAAAGATTAACATAGCCCACCAGATAATGAAACATGCCTGTCTGAAATCCCACCGATATAGTTAAAGCTAGCTCTAATCCAACAGTTACAACAGCATTTTCTTATAGCACTGTAAGTTTTTTCAATTATTATAAATTACAAAATACTTCAGTAAAATCCACCTAATCATGCAGATAGAATATTTTCAATATTTCAAAACCAGGGAAGTTTACAGCAACATATTTTGCCCTCCAAATTCAAGATACCTGGTCTCCAAATGCCCTCCAAATGATTGACCTCCAAACGTCAGGGGAAAAAATGAGTGCTATCAATAAAAGCAGACAAACAAAAATCGTACATGAAATGAACAATGCTAATTTAAATGCATAGAGTATAGCTATACTTTACAAAGGAATTCAATAAATCTCATCATAATATGACCTGGGTGTTGGAAATGCTCACTCAGATTAGAGATGCCAAAAATTGAGGTTTAGGGATTGATTCTTAATTAGGGACTCAAACTCCATTTTTTTTCCTGACAAGTTTATTGCCTTATTATCCTTGAAACTAGAAACCTATTCCAAAATGAAAGCAACTGTAATAATTGTATGGATTATTCCTATTTTTGAGATAGGAAGAGATCAAACAAACATTATTTCAAATATTAAATAATACTGTGCATTGTGCTGAAGTCAACAGGGTCTCACCCAGCAATAGACCTTGAGTTGAAAAGGGAATATGGGAAGCAGCAAAATATTTAAATTACTTCTCACCTTTCCCAGAGTTGAGCAAAACAATTTTTAGGACTAGATACATATCTTCTTCTGCATTTAAAAGGTATTCTAACTGATAATTATGTGGGCCTCCTCTCAGTTACAAGGAACACTAAGAATGGTACATAAATTTTGAATTGCATATGTGAATATTTCTGCATTTTATGCTCATAAAATATTATGCTTTATGTAACTTTCTGGTTATTGATCATGCATTGGTCATAAAATAAATACATCATAGGAAACAATGACCAAGTGGCGTATTTCTACTCAGTTTACTTCCTGGGTGTAACTTCCTGTCTGTTCACAATTAAGGTGCATGCACCAACCATAAGATTGGATTCAGATTTTAATTCAGCACCATAAAGAAGAACAACAACTCTTATTCAAACTGTGACAAGACCAATCTGTGACAAGATTTGCACTTCCTGTTGACTAACATGGGAGAAGATCAATTGTATCTCTTTGTACCTCAATAATATGGGGTGATATTTGTTAAAACAGCAGATAAAGATACTGAGCTGTGGTGGTGCAGTGGTTAGAGTGCATTCCTGCAAGCTACATCTGCTACTCACCGGCCACCAGCAGTTTGGCAAATCAAATCTCACCAGGCTCAAGGTTGACTCAGCCTTCCATCCTTCCGAGGTGGGTAAAATGAGGACTCAGATTGTTGGGGGCAATATACTGACTCTGTAAACTGCTTAGAGAGGGTTGTAAAGCACTGTGAAGCGGTATGTAAGCCTAAGTGCTCTTGCTCTTGCTCTTGCTAAAGGAAGGAATCCTATTTCAGAGATGAAGACAGACGTTTATAAATTTTGATGTTTTACTTGTAGATTTTTTTTGTTAGTTTGTTTTTGACAAAATTAGGAAATATTTACAGACATAATTTCCCCTCCACTGAGGATAATTCTTTCTGATTGATTTGCTGAGGATGTCACATTCATTCAGCTGCATCATGCTTGTTAACTTGGGATGGCACCATCAACTTAGAAAACAGCAGCTACTCGTTGGAATGAGCTACTCTCAGCAGCTACTCTATTGCACAGACAATAATGTCATTGGTTTTGCATCTTGGAGTATATCAGTTTTCCAATCTCCGTGATGGGAATCATGGCTGGATGAAACAATTCCTATCATTAGAAGGTAAACATATTAGGAGTTGAATTCTACAATCCCTCATTGTGGTATGTTATGGAAAATTGGAAACCATTGAATTACAGTGTTTTGAAGTACAGGGTTGCTTATAAAGCTTTTCAGTTCAGTTTCAATTGATTTGGAAGTGTTCTTTTTCCCTTTATTTTGCTATAAATATTGCCTGATTTTTATTCAGTATTTGAGATTCAGCCAAATTAGATATAGGTCCCTTCTTTGAATCATATTTGGGCCAGATCTCTTCAGATAGAAGTAAGTTCCTTGTGAAGGTTGTCCTGATGGGAGATAACATGGGACTGGGAAGATTTTATACTGAAAATATTTTCCCCCTAAAAACAGGAAACCAGCAGATCAACACTGGATCAAGTTTTACTGCTGAGGGACAAATGAAAACTGGTATATGGATAGGCATGTTCCTTTATATCATCATTGTGTCTCATCAACATTTCATGAAGTCATTCACTTTCTTCACAAGTAGGTATACAGAATATTTGAGCAAGGACTGTCTTCAGAAGTTGTCACAAGTAAAATGAAAAGTTACAATCTTCTACTGAGCTCAAACAATGTTACATCCAATAATCTATAACTGTCAATGCCAATAACCATTTATTTAAAAAATATGAATAATATGAAACTTTTAAATTCTAATTAAATTAGATGTCCTGTCAATGTCATCACAGGGGGTCTGCGAAGGCTTGAAGAAATGTTATGATTTAAATCTTAAGTTAAGTCTTGGGGGTCATTGACTATGGTCTATGACAGGGGTGTCAGATTGGATTTCTTCAAGAACCGGATCAGCATTACTGTTCTCCTCCACAGGCCAGCTGGTGGGGAGATGGGGTGGACGCCTTTTGCAACACTTTGCCAGCCAAAATGGGATGCTGGGAGTCACATGAGGCCCCCCGAGCCCCATTTTGGTTAACAGAATGCTACAGGAGGCTGTCCAGGCTAAAAATTGGGCACGGGGGGGCATGTATGCCCTCCCGCCACCCATTTTGGTTGCCAAAGGCACTGCGGACCGGTCCTTTGCTATTTCCATGCCAGTCCCACAGACCAGATTTAAGCACCCCACAAGCCGAATCTGGCCTGCGGACCTTGAGTTTGACACCTCTGGTCTATGGCCACAAAAGGCATTTAAAGAGGGTCCTTTAAAAAAGGAAAGGTTAAGACCCACTGTATAGGGGAATGTACTGTATATAGGGGAAACTAGCACAAAACTGCATTTCTTACTACAATACATCCAGGTAGTACTAAGTGATGTATTTAAAATCTTGGAGAAAGTGTTTGGCAACATGCATAACTTCACCTCCTAAGTGATGAAATCTACAGGAAGAAAGAAAGATGCAAGGAATAATTTTTCTTCCCCTCTCCCACAAAGTGAATTGTATTAGGGAATTCACAGATAAAGAAGAAGTTAAATTAAAACCAGTGGGGATTTTTCCTAAACTTCAAAGCAGTTAATTAGTAAAATAAAACCCATAGGGGATCCTAATCATCAATCCCTTGGGTCTCATCAAGCCTTGCAAACAAACTTCATCAAGGAAGGAATATATGAAGAATTATATTAATAACAATTAAATAATAAATATGTCCTTGCTTGTATTCCCATAACTAATTAAGGCTTAAGCTTTTTTCTTCACATTAAAAGTGGTCAAATTCTTATACAGTCGGTTTCTAGGTTTATGTTTTTTCTTCTTCTGATGAGTGACCAAAATGGATAAATATTATTTTGTTTTGAATTTTCAAGACATCTACGCTATATAATTGCCACTATACACAAATGTATTGCTTTTTGAGAGCCAGTTTGGTCTGTGATTAAGACACCAGGCTAGAAACCCGGAGACTGAGAGTTCTTGTCCTGCCTTAGGCATGAAAGTTAGTTGGGTGATTTTGGGCCAGACACATTCTCTCAGCCCATGATGTCAGGCTTGGGTGACAAGAGAGTAGGTCAATTCTTGTCACACTCAATGGATCAACATTTGGTGATCTGGGGAAAAAAATCAGACAATTCAATTGCAGGAAAATAGTAGAAAGAAAAAAAATGCGTTTGCAATTTAATTTGAAATAGTGATCTTTTGCTGCTCTTGTGAAAGTAGAATCCAAGACTAGTAAAATAGTAAAAGGAATCTCTCCCTTCAATTCCATCCAATTTATTATTTATATCTTTTGTTTATATCGCACATTTCTTCCTAGATGACCATCACTAGACCTACCACTCTGGACAACTCTCATCCAATTTCCATCTTCCCTTTCTGAGGAAGGTAGTGGAGAAGGCAACTGGGTTATAGACAACCCTGGTTGAAACAAATTATTACAATCCTTTCTAATCATGCTTCAGGTCAGGACATTGAATTGAGATGACATAGCTCATGCTTGTTGTTGATCACTGGCTAAGTCAGATTGTGGGGTGGAACATCCATCCTGGCCATTAGTGACTTTTCAATGACTTATAATATCATAAGTCATATTAGACCTGTGATGGCTAATCTTTTCTGGACTGAGTGCCCAAAGTGCGCATCCAAGCGCCCGAACTCCCAAAATGCAATGCGTTCATGGCTACCGCGCATGCGTCCTGCCTCCACACGCATTCGTGCACAGTCCCATGTGTGCACGCACCCCCACATGCACCCCACCCCCACACATGCACATGCAGGTCCCCGCATGCACCCCACCCTCTGCCCCACGCGCATGCATGGCAGAAACCCGATGATGAGCTGGCCAGTGGGAGGTGCGCAGAGGAGCTGAACTGGGGTGATGGTTTGCATGCCCATGTCACTGCGTTATTTTATTTCCCAGCTGAGCTTCATTATTTTTGGACTAATAGACTTACTGTAGTTTGCCAAGTTCCTTATCAGTAAGCTACTACGCATGTCCATCCACCCACATTCCTTCACACTCTTTCCTTTGTTCTCTTGCCACGGGTGCCGGTTGCTGAAAGGCAGCTGGCCCAAATTACTTCCAAAATGTAACAATTAACTTTTCTTAGTTAGTGAGGTGTTTTATTTTCTTTATAACAAATAAATGAGTTTTATTAGAAACCTTCCTTCGCGTTTCTTTTTCGGAATATTGCAAACAAGGATAAGCCTCGATTCATCTCCTCTAAACCAGGGTAATTAGTCCCAGAGCCAAACATGGGATTAATAAATGCCCTGACATGCCCACAGAGAGAGCTCTGTGTGCCACCTGTGGCACATGTGCCATAGATTCGCCATCACGGTATTAGACTAACTGTAGAGCACAAAAATGGGGGACACAATACTGCAGTAGCTCTCCTCCCTTGTGCACAATTCATTGTTCATGGGTAGAGAGGGAAAAAAGTCAGGCCTCAAACTCTTGGTTTGTGGTGTGCCTCAGGTCTTGATGCTTTCACCCCTCCTCTTTAATATTGACACGAGAATACTGGGGAAGGTCATTCACCAGTTTGAGATCAAGCATTATCAGAATGCTGATTAAAACCAGCTGTGCATCTTAAATCCTGGCTGATCAAGTGATGCTGTTAAAGTTTTGTCCCAATGTCAGGATTTATGAGAAACTTTAGGGTCTCCCTGGACCCTCAGCTCTTGCTCCAGAAGCAAATGGCAACTGTGGCCAGAAAACACTTTGCACAGGTTCAACTTGTCTGGAATGAGATCTTTCCTCGCAGTCACTCACACCTTGGTTACCTCATAGTTGGATTACTGCAACACACTCTACATGGAATTGTCCTTGAATACAGCTCCAGAATTACAGCAGCACAAGCAATTATAGTAAGCCTTTCTGTAGTCATGAAGCACCCTCTGCTACCTGAGCTGTTTTGGTACCAGTTGGTTGCCAATTGCAATTCAAAGTTCTGGTTATAAAGCTCTACATGGCTTGAAGTCTGAAGGACGATCTGATTAAAACCTGGTTGTTTCCATTGGCCTGGGCCTTGTTTGGGGTTGGTGTTTGGCATATCTCCTTCGAGGTATGTAATGAGTTGTGATTTTTCTTCACATGCCAATTGTGTTGCCATAAATTGTTCCTGCTGCATTTTATTGGGATTTTAGTTTGTGAAACTAAAATCTGGGAGTTGGGCAGCTTTGAATTACATTAAATTAAATTTTATATGACATTTCTTCTTCCGTTTACTTCAGACAATCTTCTTAAGGAGAACCATGTTAATAGAATATAGCAGTTATATTACTATAATGGATGTTGTTAAGAGCCCAGGGCTATTACAACTGGCTGTTACAATTTCTTCTGCTGTTGAAACTTATTGTCTTGTTAGTGGAGGGATACCAAACATTCCTATATATTCCATGAAGTTGTGCACGTTCCCTTTTCTGTGAGAATAGAAGAGAAGGTATAAACATTGACCAATCATTTGTAAAGTTCTCTATTCATATTTCAAGTGGCTCAACCTACCTTTTGCCAATAGCCCAGCAGCTTCTTTCCAAATACATGAATTTAGTTCAAATGTATACAATCTTGCCTACTGCAGATGACCTTCTACTATCACCTTCATTTCCAATTTTATTTTTTTTTGAGAGAGAGAGACAGAGTCCACAATATTCTTAGAAAATAAAAATGGCAAAGGGTGGCATTTCAGTGCTTTGCTTAGAAAGCACTGAAATTACCTTTCAAAAGACAAAGGAAACAAAGTTGACTTAGAATAAATTAGGGGCACATAGAGGAAGTGAATGGGAATACCATTTAAAGCCCATCCTTGAGGGAAATGGACAGTCTAGAAATATAAAATATAAATAATTAAAATAAATAAACAATTTCCTCAGGATGTCAGTCACTTCCAAATGTTCACGTTTCCCATCTCATGTTAGTAATTTTGTAAACATGTCTAGGATATATTGTCAAAATTACAAATATGCCCATTGCCCCAATGGACTGTGTATGCCTCCATTAACCTAAATGACTCAGATTATACAGGTAGTCCTTGATTTACAGCTAAAATTTTCATTGCTAAGAATAAGACCAGAATATCCATTGCTAAGCAAGATGGTTGTTAAGTGAGTCATACCCAATGTTCTGATCTTTTTGCCATGGTTGTTAAATGAATCACTTCTGTTAAGTGAATCACATGGTTGTTAAGCGAATCTAGCTTCCTTCATTGACCTTGCTCAGTGGAAGCTAGCTGGGAAGGTCACAAATAGTGATTACATGATCTTGGGATGTTGCAATCGTCATAGTTGCTAAGTATCCAAATTTTGATCATGTGACCATGGGGGAAATGCTGTGACAGTCGTAAGTGTGAGGACTGATCATAAGTCTTTTTTTCCAGAGCTGTTGTAACTTCAAGTAGTCATTAAATTGAGGACTTCCTGCAAGATGCTGTCTTCTATATGTGATTAATATATAGTGAAGAATAATTTTAACGTGTTTTTGGGAGGGTCATATTTAACCTTTACTGTTAATATATTCTGTAATTACTTTATAGGAGGAGGAGGAGGAGGAGGAAGAGGAGGAGGAGGCAGATGTTTGCTATGAAACATTTTTTTTAGTTCTTAGACTGGAACTTACACAGTTTGCACCTTCTGTAACCTTAAGCCTTCATTCTAGCCACAATCCTTCCCTCCTAACATTTCTGAGATTTTTTAATATCCAAGGAATATAAACTGATGAGTTTCTCTATCTGAATACAGATAGGATTTTCTTTTGTAATTCTTAGTGAAAAGAAATAGAGTTATTTCATGAGGAAAGGAAAGGAAATTAGTTTTCAAATGAAAATAAATTGGATTATTATTTGTTTTGGTTTTTATTTTCCTCCCTTTTTATATGGGTTTCTCTATTATTTTGAAGGTTTGGAAAAAATAACGAAAGGTTAATTAAAAGTAGTAAGTATATTTTCAATAGACTTAAATATGAATCTCTTCTCTCCTGCATTACACATATCTACTTCAAAAATCTAGGAAATCTTTAACTACAGATATTCTGTTCTGTTCTGTTCTGTTCTATTCTATTCTATTCTATTCTATTCTATTCTATTCTATTCTATTCTATTCCTGAACTCTTCCTTACTACCTATAGTGTTCCCCTACTTCAAGGCATGCTTCTTCTGCCTCTTCTATCTGGTTTAGAGATATCATAAAAGGAAGATGATTAGGATTAGACCAGGTCACTTTCTTCATCTCATTGTCCCACATCCTGCCTCTCCTATAATAAGACTATGTAGTGCTTTGGATTCAAAGGCAAGAAAAAATGCTCCAGTGTGCCCATAAGGATGGATGTGGCACCTGGCTACAATTCTGTAAATTAAATACATACTTTCTTAGAATTGTGCAGCTGCTGCAATCACAATTAAACCTGGACTTTGTGATTGTTTGTGTTACCTTTCTAATTTCCTAAGCAGCTAATTTTACAACCGGATATAACAGAATAACAGAGTTGGAAGAGACTTTGGAGGTCTTCTAGTCCAACCCTCTGCTCAGGCAAGAAACTCTTTCAGAGAAATGGTTGTCCAATCTCTTCTTAAAAGCTTGTAGTGTTGGATTATTCATAACTTCTGGAGGCAAGTTGTTCCACTGATTAATTGTTCTAAGTGTCAGGAACTGCTAGTTCTAAGTTGCTTTTCTCCTTGATTAGTTTCCATCCATTGCTTCTTGTTCTGCTTTCAGATTCTTTGGAGAATAACTTGACTCCCTCTTCTTTGTGGCAGCCACTTAGATATTGGAACACTGCTATCATTCACCCCTAGTCCTTCTTTTCATTAAACTAGACATACCCCATTCCAGCAACCACTCTTTATATATATATTTAGCTTCCAGTTCCCTAATCATCTTTGTTGCTCTTCTCTGCACTCTTTCTTATGTCAACTTTAAGTGTCAAATACCCCAGTCAATCTCTGGGAATGTGGGGGATTCAGAAGCTGAAGGCACCATGTCTGACAGTTGGGGTAACATCCTCAGATTCTCCTATGAGAGATGATGTCAGAAGTCCATATTGTAGTTCCTCCCTATCAATCTCATAAGGGTTTATCTTGAAAATGGAAATTTTCATTCCAAATCAGCTTCTGAAATTCATCAGTTTACAAATATCTGTGCTCCTGATGCCAAATCAGAATGAGAGCAATTGTTCCAGTCCTTATGTTAGCTTCTACAGGTGAGGAAAAACATTCTGTCATCACTCAGACACCATGCAAAGAAAAATGAACAGGAAGAATTATGGGAACATTTTTTTGCATACGCTCACCTTTCTATCTTCTTGACTGATAACAATTTTTATGAGGAGTTAAGATGACAAATCTTATATGCTTTGATTACTTACAACCCAAGAAAAAGTCATGTTTGCTCTTGCATTTTTCCTCCTAAGAACTAAGATTAAATAGGGTTGACAGCATATTCAGCTTCATTTCTTTTCTTTACAGGACATAGTGAGTTCTTGCACGGTTGCTCTTCATTGTCCAATATTCAGTGATGATTTGCAAATTAATCATTATACTCCTTTTTTTCCCCCAGTTCTTCTAATGAAAGCTGAGAGCACTTTTACCTGGAGATCCTCCCAGCTGAAAATGGAATCAAGAAACAAGTAAGTGGACTGCATGCATGTCTGAAAGATCTTACAGATTTCACAAGATTATTGAAGATATGAACAGTCCATGAACAAGTTATGGAAAAAGACATCCAGTTAGAGATGCTTGCAGGGGTCCTTGGTGCTCTTTTGCCTGTTTTCTTATAGATGTTTCATTACCCAAACTAGGTAACATCATCAAGTGTTAGTCATAAGCACAGCTGATATTACCTAATTTGGGTAATGAACCGTCTGCAAGAAAACAAGCAAGCTCAGAGAGCATCAAGGACCCCGCATGTCAACCCTGAGCTACAAATATTCTCCTTTATTAGAGATACCTGTGTTATTTTTCCATGTATAATGAAAAGAACAGCAGGGTATTTTTTAAGTGCTAATCATCCCCACCCAGCACCAAACCATGTGCAGTTAGTATCTGCCTATCACCTTCTTCTCTCTCTGCATGAATAAATTGTCTTTTTTTCAACTCAGGTGGCATTTCAAAGGTTTCTCCTGGAGTTTGACTTTCCCAATCAGGCCCTTGGGATAGATTGTACAAGCAGTCCCTGGGTTAGGAATGTCCAATTTAGTGACAACTTGTAATTACAAACAGATTGCCATAAAGCCTACTATATTAAAAAGTGAGTTAATTATAATAGTTTGCAATAATGAATGCAAAAACCACTTTGTGGTGGCCATGAAAATATTCTGCAGTTTCAGTAGTTCATCAGCCTAAGGAAGGAGAATGTCACCCATCATTTTAGATTGGATCATGTTGCCTTTAATACTATGTTGAGTATGTCACTTTGCATTTGATTTAAATTTTTGTGTTAAATATCTCGTGTAACCATGCCTCCAAAGCATCAATCCAATGCAAGTCCTAGTGATGCAATGAAGAAAAGGAAAGCTATCATGATGTAAAGTAAAGTGGAAATAATAGAAAGAGGTTCTTGGTAAAGGATTAGGCTACAGTTTGCCAACAACTGGAACAAATTTAGAGGATACAATGAGAATAATGGAGCATTTAAAAGCCCATCCTGATGAAAGTTACAATTCTTACTAAGCTGTTTTATGGATGCTTTTTTATAATACTGTATATCTTACACACATATACACTCGTTTTTTTGAGGTCAGACTAGAAAAAAAAACAAAAAAAACCCTTTGTCTTGCTCTAATTCTCCTAATTTGCGTGTATAATTTTTGAAGTTAATTGCTTGTGAAATTCCTCTGCCTGTAGATGGGGTGAGCCACTTGCACCCATTAATTTCCTAAACCCTTTACAAGCAAGCAAGAAATCTATCTAGGAAAATGAGGACAAAGCACAGATAAAGGAGATATACTAATCTAGACTTTGGCTCTTTGGCTTTCATTACTGGAAAGTGATGTATTATTGGAACATGTGGTGGTGCAATAAACAGATTGCACTGGAAAGCTAGCCACAATGGATAAAAGGCTGTTCATTAGATATGGCTTTGCCTGGAATTAGCTAACTCCCTCTGTGGAGCACCAGCTGCCCCTGCTCTCAGTTTTCCATATTTTACTCACATAGCTGGATTCCTAAAAAGAATTTTGAAATGGATTCGGGGTAGTTGAAATGCTGACATGCTGAGTTGAGTCCTTTTCGGTGACAGATATATTTTCTATCAGCAGCATATCATACTGTGGATAAGACTATAATTAAGTATTAATCTGGGCAAATAAAACTGGAAATGACTGCTGAGACAGATTAAATGCTGAAGAGAAAGATGAATCTTCTCTTGTTAATGAACAAGACATCAAATATAAAGGCTAGGTGAATATTTAAGATGAGCTGTGTAAAAATACTAATATAGAACCATTTTTTTCATCTGTTGCCTGTATACAAACAGAATTTTAAAAATTATGAAGGGCCAACCTGCATCCTAAAAATATACCCCAGATAACCTCCAGACCCAGTGGACAGTCTAGGAAAAAAGAGGTCACCACTCCGATTCTAAATCAGGGGGAATATAAACAGTAGCTGCGCCCTGCCTGAAGTATTGAAACTTAAACACCTCGCATAAAAAATATTCTAAAAGGATATTAGCTCTGCATTCAAACCTCAGAGTATGCAAGGCCACACTAAATTAGGTTTATTTAGATTTCTCTTTCTGTAGATCATTTCCTTGGTTAACCAAGTGATCCAACCTTATCCGAACCTGCAATGCATAAGATGCACATCACTTACTTTGCAGGAGTAATTGGAAAAAATTATTCGGTGCCCTCATTTTATGCATTCTGTGCGCATATAGAAACCACACTAGCTTTTAATTACTTATAATAAAAATGGTATGGTTGAATGATCTATCGCATAGTTATTCAACTGTTTGGCTTACCGAGGATACCTTGAGTGAAGAGGAATTGTCTTGGGCCGCATTTAAAATATATAATATAGTTGATGATATTTAATGTGCATAAATAGCAAACTTAATTTCTTTATATTTTTATTATCTTGTGGGGCTACATTACTAGCTGTCTAGGGCTGCATGAGGCCCATGGGCTGCAGGTTGAACACACCTGATCCATCGGATCTACATATTGAAATGCTATTTTGTGATTTATTCAACCTTATGAAGAAGTTTCCTCTGAACATATAGACAAAATTAGATAGCTCTCAGGACCATGGACCAGTCATTAGTATATCGCAGTGATGGCTAACCTTTTTGCCATTGCGTGCCGAAAGTGGGGGGAGTGCGGGGGGTCGCATGCGTGTGTGCCCACACCCTTAATTCTATGTGCCCCGCTCCCCCTTGCATGCATGCAGGACCCCCCTGCACTCCCCCTGCTTTTGGCACACAATGGCACTGTGGGCTCAGTAGGCCCATTTTTCACTCTCCCCAGGCTCCAGAGCCTTTCTAGGAGCCTGGGGAGGGTGAAAATGGCCTTCCCCTCACCCTGGAGGCCCTCCAGAGGCTGGAAACAGCATGTTTCCTGACTTCTGGTGGGCCCAGAAGGCCCGAAAATCAGCTGGCCAGAGCTGAGCTCGTGTGCCCACCAATATGACTCTGCGTGCCATCTATGGCACGCGTGCCATAGGTTCGCCATCACGGGTATATCGAATGCACTAAACAGATAGGCAGATTACCCCATCGTTTCAAGCATCAGTATAATCACTTTAAGTATATCTGATTTCATGCCTCCAGTATGTCAAACTAAATAAGAGACCCCAAGAGACTTCTTGAGTAAGATGGAGCTTATTGACAAAAGTTAGTTTAGTCTTCTTCCCGTCTGACAACAGGATTATTCTTAACAATCAAAATGCTGAGTAAAATAATTACAAACAAATAAGAAAGTAAATAAATTTCCAAGAATAGCTAAACAACAAGAATATTTTACACTTTATCAGAGCAGTGAGGATTTACACATAAATCCAAATAATTTCTTCTCATCGTGATGCCCTTCAGATATGTGCGGATTTCCATCAATGAGGCTGGGTAAGAATTAGGGAAGCCATATTCACAATTCTTCTAGAGAGTGCCTGCTTCAGGAACGTTGATCCAGTGAAACTGAATTTTGGCTTACATATTCTTTGATAAGGTTTAGAAATGGGGAGAAATTTAAAAGCAATTTTCCACATGAAAAAGTAGGTTGGATTTAAAAAATGCCCCAAGCTCCCTTGCATTCATGGAACTAATGCTGCTAATTCTTCACAAATGTACTTTAAAATGCAAAATTCATGAGGAAACATACAGTCTGCAAAATCATTTGGCATGGAAAATAATTCTAGCTTAGCACTACTTTGAAAAATAAATGTTTTGAAGAAATAAAATTCATTGCAAATAAAATAGAAATGCTACTGGATGTTTATGTATGTATTTATTCCTAATCCCCCTTTCCCAAAGGCCTTTACTGTTCTACATTAGTACGATGAAAAAAACTTAAAAAGAAAGACATTAAAATAAATTTATTACTAATTAGAACCTCTAGAAACTACAATTTAATTTTCTTTTGCAGTCTCAAATGACTATGACTATGGAATGGGTAGCAGAGTATGAAAAATCTAATTACTTGAAATGTTTGACATTTCTAAGATTCTACATTAATGAAACAAATGTCACATGCCTGTATTAAATATATCTGAAATTCAGTTATTTCTATTTTTTTTTGCTCAGTGAACATTCAATTAACATATAATAAAAACCATATTAAATGAAAATTAATACCCAGTTTATTTGTGCGTTTCCTCTCATCCTAAGTAATGTAGTTTATTGAAAGCATCTTTACATAATAAGGATAAAGAATACTATTGTATGATATAACAAGCTCAAATAACTTTAGCTTTGAACTTTAAATATACTGCTTCTTATTTTCTAATATCCTATTATTTTATGTATGGTTTTTCTACCTGCTCAAAGATGAATTTGTGTTTGCCATATGTACAATTTTGCTTTCTGTGGGAAGAAAATTAGATTCACAGTTTATTGTGTTTCAATCTGCATTTTTATGACAGATGATCTAAATCATGGGTGGACAATTTTCCCAAGGGGTCACATGAGAAACTGGGACTATTGTCGAGGGCCACTGCAGTTGCTGCCCCACCCTCTGCCACCACTTCTGGCTGCTATGCAGCCTCCTGCTGATACCACCTACTGCCAATGCTCTGCCCTCTCCGACACCCCCCTCCCTGCCAACTCTCCAATGCCTCAGGCCCAACAGGGAGACCCAAAGGTGTAGGATGTGGGCCGCAGGCTATAAATGCTAAGGTCTGGCCTAAATGGGCCTGATTTTATCTACCCATATTACTATGCTGAAGAAGCTGAAATATAAGAAGTCTTACATCCCCAAGGAATTTACACCAAAATCTCTCAATCATAAAGACCTATTCATTTTGCTTTTTTAAAAAAATAACTTCATTAGATTTTAACATAAATACATTAAAAACTAACAACTAATAATTAAGATTAAAAAATAGACAAGAAAAATGTAAGCAATGAAAAAGAAAGCAGTCAAAAATACCGTAAGAAAAAGAAATACAAAGAAATGACTTCAAACTTTCTTTTGCAACGAATATGTATACATTTACAATTCTTACTCTTAAGCTTATAATATAACTTTCATTTTTATATTATATACTTATACTTAATTTCTTCTTCTTGTTGTTGTTGTTGTTGTTGTTATATAAATATAATTTAAATAGGTAAGTTGCCATAGATTGCCAGGAATAAATGAAAATGGCAACTGGTGAATGTTTGATTTTAAAGAAGGCTATTTCATCTGAACACAAATCTACGAAAGCAGAATGCAGGAATAAAATATCCAAGATTTGATGACAGATTAATCTCCCAATAGAATTAAGAGAGAATGCAGTGTCTTGAAACATAATTTTTTTAAAATGAAGTTACAGAATGCCAAAAAGTGTATATTGGGAAGCATGATGAAAGATGCTTGGTAGAATGATAGTGAAAAAAGGTGTGGACAAAGAAAAAAAAAAGTACAGGTAAGAGAGTTATTGTTACTGCAAATTAGGATGAAAGATTTTATATATGGTAGTCCTTGCTTATCTTCAACAATTACGATGGGCAATTCTATTGCTAAATGACACATTAGTGAGACTAAGGGAGACATCCACATTGCATTACTGTCTGGTTTGAAAGCATGACTGCTTCAGACAGGAAGGCAGTGCAGAGAGTGGTGAGGATGGCAGAAAAGATTATTGGCAGTTCACTCCCTTCAACCCAGGACAAAGCATATAAGAGTTGCTTGAGCAGGGACCACAAGATTCTCTGGGATGCTACACATCTTCTTCGTGATCTGTTTTCCTTGTTACTTTCTGGGAGGAGGTTTTGTGGTATCCAAAGTAGAACATCCAGATTCAGTCACAGTTTTGTTCCATGAGGCATCAATCTTGTGAACTCTCAAGTTTCTTCTTTCTACTATGTATTCCAGATGGACAGTGATTAATAGTGAGTGTGTGTTTGTGTGTGTGTGTGTGTGTGTGTGTGTGTGTGTGTGTATAGCCTGCTGACTTCTCTATTGACTCTGCCTGTCAGAAACCATCTGTGAAGCATGCAAATGGTAATCACGTGACTGTAGGACACTGCAATGGTTGTAATGCTCAGCAGATGCCCAAATCCAAATCATGGTCATGTGACTGTGAGGACACTGTAGTGGTTGTAAGTGCAAGGTTACAAAGTTACATTTTCAGTAGCCATAATTTTGAATGCATGTTAAACATCCATCATTAAGCAAGGGCTATCTGTAACATATACAGCAAATAAAATAAGGAGCCTTGGTAGTACAATGGTTTAATGCACCCTGTTATTAACACAGCTGCCTGCAATTTCTGCAGGTTCGAATCTTACCAGGCTCAAGGTTGACTCAGCCTTCCATCCTTTCTAAGGTAGGTTAAATGAGGACCCAGTTTGTGGGGGCAATAAGCTGACTTTGTATAAATATACAAAAGTATGAAGGCTATTGCTTAACGCATTGTAAGCCGCCCTGAGTCTCCGGAAAAGGGCGGCATATAAATCAAATTAAATATATATATATATAGTTGCAAATATTGTGCAAGGGACAATTAAGATTAAAAGTGGAAGAAGAAAAGCAGAGTAATTCTGATTGGGGGGAGGAATGAAAGTGGGTGAAGAGGCTAAAAAATAAGCCTCCAGCAGAGTGAAAGGAATTAATAATAAATGGGATGAAATTATTTGAGATGAAACTGAAGGAATAAAGCATTTTAGAGATCTGAATTGGAATAATAATGCTGTGTCAATGGAAGGGATTGAAGCGAAGGCTACACAAATAAGTGTCTGGGAGAAAAATGACGAACATGCTGTGCGAATGTTGATAAAACTATAAGACTATAGGTGAGAATGGTGTCATTAGAAATGTTACAGTAAGGAAGTGGTTTGCTTATAAATAAGTTGTGTGACCGGTTTAACAAGTGTGCAGGAATTGCATCTGTGCCTAATGATTATAAAAATTTAGATACTGTTGCCCTCTGTGGAAAAGGGAAGAAATAGCAAGGGTAAATGCAAAAACTATAAGGAGGTCAGTTTAATGGAATGTTTGTCATAATTCTGCTTGGAAAAGCATAAGAGGTGACAGTGAGCAACATTTTGGAAATGCAAGGAGGTTTTATGCTAGCCAGAGAGGTGTGGCAACCAAATATAAATTCTTCAGTACGCTACTGAGAAATGAATGAATGCAGAAAAGTTTATTGCTCTTTTATTGATTTAGAGAAAGTATATGATAAAGTGATTGAATAATGGAGTTGAACATTGAGTGAGAAGGAGAAGCTGAATGATTTTCATTGTAAGATACACTATATAAGATGCTATGCAGAGTTTGGTTCTAAACATTCATATATCAAACACCAAAGAAATTGCATGGAGTGGGGAAAATGAACACTTGCAAGTTATGCATAAATGGTGAAAAATCTTAACCTGTAGATGAATGTATGTACCATGGTGGAAATTGGGAAAATGGATGGACAATTTTTAAGGCATGCAGATGCTGATAGAAAGATAAAGGGTAATATCTAGACAAGATAGGCAGCATGTAGATTTATTAAGTAAAATCAATTTAATAAGTAAAAATGTGGGCAATGCAAAGATTAAATATTAGTTGAAAGAAGCTAGAATGGTTGTGTATCAGAATGCATTCCTTTCCACTTCGTTGTATAAATGTGAGATTTGGGAATGAATTAATATGGATTGAATACAAAATAGATTGCCAATACAAGAAGCGGTTAACGTGTTTCCAAAATTAGAAAGGTATGAAGAAAATAGCAAATAGTGTTGAGATACTGTACACTAATTTTAGCTATGTTTCCTTTCCTTTTTTTCTCGTCTTATGTCTTCAGTTTTTCTGGTTTATTACGTGTTTCTGTGTGCTACTGTGATAGGTATGTATGTTTGTATGTATGATATATATCATTGCTTTAGGTACTCATGTGTCAGTGTTTATTGCATTTGTTGCAGTGTAAGGAAACATTTAAGCCCATCATCAAGAGTGAGATAAAGTAGCATCAACACAATTTTCCTTTGCATGTATCTAGGATTCATAGATGTACCACAAAGCAATATGGAGGTACATAATCAGATGTGAAGCCTTTTCTCCAGCCCTCGGACTTTGAGTTATCCACATCTGTTACATATGTTTCAGGAGGAGCCAGAGTCCCTGTATTCAATGTATATGAATGAATGAATTTTAAAATACATATATTTAGAATTCCCCTATAAATCTGTGGGATTTATCCTAAGCTCCGAAACAAAGGTTGTTGAGAGTGTGGTAGCGCAACAGCTTCCCCGGTACCTGGATGAAACTGTCTATCTAGACCCGCTCCAGTCCGGCTTCCGGCCTGGGCACAGCACGGAAACGGCATTGGTCGCGTTGGTGGATGATCTCTGGAGGGCTCGGGATAGGGGTTGCTCCTCTATCCTGGTCCTGTTAGACCTCTCAGTGGCTTTTGATACCATCGACCATGGTATCATGTTACACTGGTTGGCGGGGTTGGGGGTGGGGGGCACCGTTCTGCGGTGGTTCTCCTCCTACCTCTCCGACCGGTCGCAATCTGTGTTGACGGGGGGGCAGCGGTCGACCCCGAGGCACCTTGCTTGTGGGGTGCCACAAGGGTCGGTCCTCTCGCCCCTTCTGTTCAACATTTATGTAAAGCCGCTGGGTGAGATCATCCGTGGCTTCGGGGTGGAGTTCCATCAGTACGCTGATGACACCCAGCTGTACATCTCCACCCCAGGCCACCCCAACAATGCCCTTGAAGTGATGTCCCAGTGCCTGGAGGCCGTGCGGGCCTGGATGGGGAGAAACAGGCTCCGACTCAACCCCTCCAAGACCGAGTGGCTGTGGCTTCCAGCGTCCCGATATAGCCAGCTGACGCCATCGCTGGCTATTGGGGGCGAATCACTCGCCCCCACGGAGAGGGCTCACAACTTGGGCATCCTCCTGGACGCACGGCTGTCTCTAGAAGACCATCTGACGGCCGTGGCCAGGGGGGCTTTTTATCAGGTTCGCTTGATACGCCTTTCTAGATCGGGACTCTCTATGCACAGTCACTCAGGCACTAGTCACTTCCCGCCTGGACTACTGCAACGGTCTCTACATGGGGCTCCCCCTGGGGTGCACCCGGAGGCTCCAGCTGGTCCAGAATGCGGCCGCACGGGGGATTATGGGGGCGACGAGGCGCTCCCATGTGACACCTCTCCTGCGCGAGCTGCACTGGCTCCCGGTGGTCTTCCAGGTGCGCTTCAAGGTGTTGGTGACCACCTTTAAAGCGCTCCATGGCTTAGGGCCGGGGTACTTACGAGACCGCCTTCTGCCACCAATAGCCTCCCACCGGCCAGTACGCTCGCACAGAGTGGGCCTCCTCAGGGTACCGTCCGCCAGACAATGTCGGCTGGCGACCCCCAGGGGGAGAGCCTTCTCTGTGACGGCGCCCACCCTCTGGAATAACCTTCCCCCAGAGTTACGTATAATAACAGACCTCCGGATTTTTCGTCGGGCCCTGAAAACCTATTTATTTCAACTAGCTGGGCTGGCTTGAGCTAAATTTTAAATTGATTTTAAATTGGGTTGTTTTAATTTACGGCCAGAATATTTAATTATTTTAATACTGTTTTTTAAATTTTGTATGCTTTGTTTTTACTTAGGCTGTGCACTGCCCTGAGTCCTATTTGGAGAAGGGCGGTATAGAAATTTAAACAAATAAATAAATAAATAAATATCTCTTTGGGATTAATTGTTCTTTCCCCTGAGGAAAAATTGCAACCCAAGCAGCCTAGCAACATCAAAGAGATTACAAGCAATTCTGATCAAATACTATACTGTACAGTTTCTGTTTTGCAATTCCAAAGTTAAAATTTCTGTTGGCGAATCAGCCCCAAGAAATGACCAAGTATAATGCATTATGTTTCTCATTGAAAAATTTTCTCCATGTTGTGATTTAGTGGGTTTTTTTTATTTATGATGTTGTTTTGCAGATCAAAGATGGCACTGTCTACTGTATTTTAGTAATGTACGCTGCAATGTTAATTGCTGAGTGCAGGTTGAAATTACTGCAATTAATAGAACATGCATTTCCTGTTCTCTTTTCAAGTTTGACACAATCAAACTTTTTGATTCCTACCAGTGCAAGATATGGAGAGCACAGAGTGGTTCCATTAGCCACCTCTGTGGGCAAAATCTCTTTGTGCAGTGTCTTTATAATTGACCAGGAAATGTCACAAAGACACCTGTCTGTGCAGAATCTCCAGCTGACAAAATGATATCATTTTTAATAAGAAATGGCTGATATGTGTGAAGAAGCACCACAACTCTCTCCCAGCCCAAATGTAGCTGCAAGAGAGAGGTTAATGTGTTCTAAGTCTACTTTCAGGGAATACTGGTAGTCCTCGACTTATGATCACAATTGAGCCCAAAATTTCTGTTGTTAAATGAGACATTTGTTAAGCGATAAAGTTAATATAGCTTTGCCCCATTTTACAACATTTCTTGCCACAGTTGTGGAATGAATCACTGCAGTTGATAAGTTGGTAACCCCGTTGTTAAGTGAATCTGGCTTCTCCATTGATTTTGCTTGTCATAAGGTTGCAAAAAGGGATCGTATGACCCTGGGACATTGGAACGGTCATAAGTATGAACAAGTTGCCAAGCATCTGAATTTTGATCACATGATCATGGGGATGGTACAAAGGTTGGAAGTGTGAAAAATGATCATAAGTCACTTTTTTCAAAGCCGTTGTAACTTTGAATGCTCACTAAGTGAATTGTTGTAAGTTGAGGACTACCTGTGTACAATGAGAGGGACTTAATAAACATGGGCAGCCTTCCACATAAACAGGACCTGCCCTAAAACCTATTCCAGAGACTTCCACGACACCTAGAAGCTCTGTTGCTAATGAGATACCATGAGATGAGTATCTCATCTCAGATACTTTGGATTCTAATGAGATGTCTTATCAAGTTACAGACCAGCATGGAACTCAATCAGCTGATATACAAGTTTTAGAAAGGCAACTAGGATGGAGATCTAAACCACAAAAAGTCAAGAAAAGAAGAAGCAGGTTCTACAAAACTAAAAAATTTTAAACTAAACAACAGTTTAATGCCAGTTATTGAAGAGATGATTAAATATAATAAGCGGGATTGAGGCAAATTATTGATTTATACTATTTTGAGAAGAATAACAGATCTCTGCGGTGCTGGTGCTTTTGGGATGTGGAAGATGGCTTCTGACAGAGTGGATTGGAACTTTCTATTTTGGACTCTTTGAAAAATGGATTACGTATATGCTGAGTTATAAGGCAAGAGAACTATGGGATTGGGGCATGCAGAAGATCTGGTTGTTACCCCAATGTGGTGGTTGGAATTAATAATCTAGATAAAAGACACTACAGAAGATACCATATGGAATATAAATATAAAGTCACTCGGGTGGTTTTTTATATACGAAAATACTTATTATTGATGGGGGCAGATGGTAATCGAAGATACTGAATATACTGTTGGAAGCAGAACTTGATGTTACCCTAACATGGGCGATGGAATTAATAATCTAGTTGAAAGACGTTACAGAAGACACTATATGGATTATAAATTTAAAGTCATTTGAGGATTTTATTCATATATGGAAATATTTTTTAGTTGTGTGGTGTGGGCAGAAGAACAAAGATATTAAAAATATTATGTATGGTAGACCTGTAGGAAAATGGGTGGAGATGGGTTAGGTTACTGATTGTTTAGTTTAGGAAAAGGGATGTTATGTTTAGATATAAAAATATGTAAAAGATTTGAATTAGGAGATATATGTATGGGGGAGGAAATGGGTAGATTATAAATTGAGTAAATGTCAAATTAGGATTTATTATATAGTTTTATAGCTGAAGGTTGCTTTGAAATGTATAGTATAGGGGGGATATAATAACAATGTTAGAAAGAAATGGTTAGCATGTGGGGGGTGGTGTAAAAGGATGGTAAAGTATTATATAATTTGATATCAATCTGGATTTTATTTTTGGAGAAGCCATGGGGGGTGGGGAGGGTGAGGGGGGGTTAGGGAGGAGGAGGGGAAAAAAGGGGGGAAAATCTGTATTTGAAAAACTTTTTCAATTAAAAAAAAAACCGTTCCCTGAAACTTCGAAGCAGCATGCTTAAGCCTTACTGAACATTGTACGGATGTTTTTAAAAAGTTATATTTCAAATGTTAGGGTAAAAAAAGAATACTAAAAAGAAAAAGGAGAAAAAATAATCAGTTCACTGGCCTTTCATTTCATATATGAATCTGAGTCAGCCTCCAAGCTCTTTTCCCACAGATAAATTCAGTTCCTAATTTTTTTGTTTTGTTTTTTCTAGATTTTTATCCTGTCTTTGCTGATGAATCCTTCCCCACTTATTTTTCATTTTTTTTAATAAGGGCATGGATGTTCCTTTCCACAAGCACTTGATGAAGCCATGGCTGTAATGGTATGAGGGAAAGAACTTAGAACAGTGATGGCTAACCATTTTGCCATCGTGTGCCAATAGCAGGGAGAGCGCAGGAGGTCACGCATGCACATGCCCACACCATAAGTCTATGTGCCCTGAAAACGGCCTTTCCCACACCCCAGAGGCCCTCCAGAGGCCAGAAATGGCCCATTTGCCAATTTCCGATGGGACCGGAAGGCCCATCTTTTGCTCTCCCCAGGCTCCAGAGCCTCTCTAGGAGCCTGGGGAGGGCGAAAACGGCCTTCCCCACCATCACCCCAGGCCCTCAGGAGGCAGGAAACAGCCTGTTTCCCTACTTCTCGGTGCCCAGAAGGCCCAAAAATCAACTGGTCGGCACGCACATACGCACTGGAGCTGAGCTCGCGTGCCCACTGATATGGCTCCACATGCCACCTGTGGCACGCGTGCCATAGGTTCACCATCATGGCCTTAGAAGATGGGCAAAGAGATGCTGCTTAGGGAATGAGGCAGCATAGCCTGCAGTTTCATAGTGAGTGGAGTAAGAGGCTCAGAAAGGACAATCTTTAAGTTCTTGAGTTGTAAAGGTGATGGTGGGAGAATGTTGCTTTCAGAATTGCAAGGTTCTGTTAATATAGTTTTGCAATAAAGTGGAATCAGCTTATCTGGCCATTTCTGTCTGGTCTACCTGGTAGGACTAACATTAGCATTGAAAGATACAATTCTCCTTAGACTCATCTCACTGACATAGTGAGATAAGTCTAACTCGGGTTAAGCAAGAAGAGGTTTTTTTTGGTGATTGGAGAAGATAATTTACCTACCAAAAGTAAACAGCTGAGACCCCAAAGGTGCTTTTTCAAGAGGCAACTGGACTTTCTGGTTTTTCTTTGAAGACATTTCACTTCTCATTCAAGAAGCTTCTTCAGCTCAGCTTTTTAATGGCTCCATAGACATTAAACAGCTGAGAAATAAATTGGTAAAACATAACAATGAATGAGAGGTTTTCCATATGAGGCTGCGCCGGTGAGTTTCACAGGCATAATTATTTCATCCAACTCTTTCAGACATCACTTTGTTCAATTCTTTTCTAAATTATAATACAAATGCAAAAAAAAAAAAAAATCTAGCAAACATCCACTTATCTCTAATGCAAACAAGAATGTGAATAACAATAGTGATTGGCAAACTTCTATTATTTTTTTTCACAAATGATGGTTTCCACCTAACTAGATAGCAAAACTTAAATCATTCTGTGTCATTTCAGAAAGAAGCAAAAACAGAAGATAATTAGGATAAAGGTAAAACTGAGACTGAAAGCATACATTTCAAAATATGACACAATTATCCCAAACGCCAATAGAAGATCTCAAACCATGGCTTTCAAAAAGAATAAAATACAACAAAGCAAAACTATGCATTGATTCGCTCCACACTGCTAACAGTTTGCCATTGAAATAAGCCATTCAGAGCAAGTATTGTTTTATATTGGCTGATCCCGTGGAGTGTGTAGAAAAAAAGCATGAAAATTGAAACAATGGTGACCGAACATTATGTTCCTAACTATCAACATTTTAGTACAGAGAATTGTTCTTTTTCGGGTTTCTTTTCTTGGTAGATTATTTCTGTACTAAAATCATTTGAAGTCTAATAATAGTTTGACATTTGGGTTTAGTTAGACACAGTTGGTCCTTCATTATGTTCATCATCATAGATGGCACAGACATCTGAACAAACATGAGCTGGACCCTCCCACTGTATCAATTCTCTTATAAGTTGCTGTTAAGTTAGTATTGACTCATGGCAACCCTGTGGATTGTTGTCTTGAATTCAGTTCAGTCTTCAACCAAGCAGCTAATTGTTGCTAGACAGGCATTCTTCATGACTGTTGTTGCATTGTCTGTCTCCTTTTTGCTGATTTCCTTCAGCCTTGTCAAGCATGATCTCTTTCTGTAATGATTTTTCTCTTGGCAAGATAGGGCTAAAACTCAAGGGCTTTCATTTCTGCTTCTAAAGCTGAAAATTTAGGCTTGATTTGCCCTAATACTAATTAATTTGTTTGTCAGGCAATCCATAATACCTGCAGTATCCTTGTTTATTTGTTTGTTCAATATGTGTAGCTGCTCACCTCAGATTTGTGACTCATATTCATATCCTTTAGAAGCACCATAATTCAAAAGTATTTATTTTCTTCCTATCTTGTTGTTTCATTGTTCATCTTTCACATTTGTATTACGTTGTTGATAATACCATGGTCTGAAGAAGTGGAGTCTTTGTATACTTCAGTCTTTGCACATAAAGAGCTTGTCTAACTACTTTATAGTTGTTTCTCAAGAATGATTCATTGTTTAGTTTCTTGCTTGCTTGTATTTTCAGTATTGATTAGTGATCCAAGCAAATTGAAGTTATCATCAATTTCTATTTCTTCTTCATCAAGTGGTAAATAATTGATGTTTCCAATTGTTAGGATCTTCGTTGCCTTCACTTTTAGCCATGGGTCGATTTAAGATTATGTTCCAATTCTTCATCAACAGAGGCTTCATTGGTTTTAGATAGTAATACAGTATCAACAGTATGGCAAAAGTTGTTCACAAACATTCCACCAATTTTCACCATTCAGTTTTCTTCCCACAGTCCTGCTTCTCTGTCTCTGGCTTCTCTTATGCAGCCTTTTCATACACCTTTGAGAATTTTAAACCATCCATTTCTCCATTTCCAGGGATTGTTACTTCTTGATTAATATATAAAGAATTATCAGGTGTTCTGGTATGCCATAGTTCTTCATGTGGCTCAGAGTTTTTCATGACTTAAGCAATCCAAAGCCTTGCTATAGGCAATAAATGAAATGTGGATATCTTTTTGATATTTGGTCTTCAAGGATCCATCCTGTATTTGCTATGAAGCCTCTTGCTTTTCATACTTTCCTGAATCCTGCTTGTACTTCAGGCTGTTATTGTTCAAGGTATAATTTTAGTGTCCAGTGAGTGATTTCAGTAGCATCTTGCTTGCCTTGTAGGGCAATTATGCAATAGTTTACATAGGCAGTTGGGTCATCTTTCTCCAGTATTGATATGACCACTTAACTTTTCCTGTCAGTGGATTATGAAGTTGTCTTCCAAATTTCCTGGCAAGTCTTATAAGTATTGTAACAGCTGTATCTAATTACTGTAATATTTCAGTGCAAATGCCATCAGTGCACTTGGTTTTTTTTTTGTTTTTGTTTTTTTTTGGATAAAGCTATGAACCTCTTCTTTCATCAAACATTAACTTTATAGGGTACTAAACAGCTTATGCATGTCCAAAAAAAATCAGCTGGAGCTGGAACTCAAACCAGATCAAACTTGGTATATTTCTATTTACCAGATTAGATGAAGTTTGTTTCTGTAAAAGCAACTCTTCAGGCTGTTTCAGTTTAAAAAACCATAACAGAGGGGTTTAGTTCAGGTCCTATAATCTTGATGGTCGCACTTGCTGGGTCAAGCTTCAAATGCCTCAAATAAGGTTTTTTTTTTCCCTTGAGGGAAGTAGAAAGGCTGACAAGTAAAGGAGAAACTCAGGCATAGTGTCCCACTCTACAGTTCTCCTAAATGAGCTATGGATAGAGAGGGTACTGTATATGGTAGATAGGATATATGATATCAAGGGGATTTGAATAGAGCTGTGCTTCTTTATTATGTACCGCAAAACTATTTTTGATAGGTATTATTCAGGGGTAGGTTCTAAAATTTTTTGCTAGCGGTTCTGTGGGCATGGCTTATTTTGTGGGCATGGCTTGATGGTCATGTGACAATTATTTAGGATTTAGCAGAGGTATTAGTCTACCAGGCTTTTAACTGCTTGCAGAGCTGTACTGATCTAGCCATTTATTTTTGCAGGCACTGGTCTACCCATTTATTTTTGCAGGCACTGATCTACTCATGTATTTTTGCAGGCACTGGTCTACCCATTTATTTTTGCAGGCACTGATCTACTCATGTATTTTTGCAGGCACTGGTCTACCCATTTATTTTTACAGGCACCGGTCTACCCATTTGTTTTCTTTTAACACTGATCAGCTTTACGGCGGCCCTTTGAAGCCCCTCAGCAAGAGTTTAAACAGTTTTTTTTTCCCTCTAACCATCAGCTGGGACTCAGGAGGCAGCAATAGATTGGGGGTGGGGCCAAATAAAAGGTAAGAATAATGTGGGAGGTGGGTGGGGGTGCGGGGTGCGGAGGGTGTGGGGGGCAGAACCGGTTCGGTGACATCATATCTTCACTGCTACCGGCTCGGCAGAATCGGGCCGAACCGGGAGGAACCCACCACTGGTATTATTGAAGTATAATAATAGGTTATATATAAAATTCCAGCTTCTGCCTCATGTCAGGTTTATTCTTAGGTGTCTTTTAATGAAGACTATTCCCCTCTAACTCTCCTCCTAAATGCTTGACTTTCTCCCCCTTCCCTCCATCTCCCTCCCCCATTTCTGAGTTTATCAAGGTAAAATAAAAAGAATGAGTGTGCTAGATTTACGAATGAATGTGCTCGGCACCACTCATCTCCTTTCCTTGAATATGCTCTGCTGATCCTCATCTGTAAGAAAGGAGGAGGAGGAGTGGTCAAGGTTTTCTTTAGGTCCTTTGTAGTACCAACTTTATTCCCTGTTTATACTAAAATGCTGGGGTCATGGATGGAATTAACAAAGGCATCCTGCTTGTCTCCCAACTGCACTACACTAACCTGCCAGAATCCTTTGGTGTCTAATATTAGTATTATTGTAGAAAGAATCTGCTCCCTGTATTCAGTTTTTTTACCTGTTGGCTTGACTACAATGCAAACACTTTAATGGAATGGGGAAAAGGCAAGATCCACAAATGGACCAGTTCCTAAATCCTTGTATGTGTGAGCTATACGCACTGTAAATGGAGAGAGAGAGACAGCCTGAGAGAAGCTTGTAAAATGTAAGTCTCTCAGTGTTTAGCCGTTCAACAGTTCAGTTGTGTTATAGTCAGTGGTGCCTTCGGGATCTTGCTGTTTTTGTCAGGAAAAAAAAAATGAAGTCGGGGTCACAGGGTCACCCTGCAAGCTCTGCTCCTCTGTTCCGTTGTGCATCCAATGTCACAATGCCCACAGGAAAAGGGCAGGACTAGTGTCACAATGCCATGAACCTGCTTTCATTGAGAGAGACTTTCGTGTGCCTCTCTCCTTTTGGCTGCCCCTGAAAAGCGCTGCTGATTGGAATTCTCCTCTGTAAAAATTAAACAAGGAAGGCAAACAGGCAGAACAAAGCATCTGGCATTCTTTCCAATCTGTTTACCAAGGTGCACCAGCGTGCCTACCGTCCCTGTCCTAATATTCCTTTTTACTTACTCTTTTCATGTATTCAAATTATGTTTATACTTTTACCTGTTATCTTATATATGCTTGACAAATAAACTTATGATTATGGTGATTAAGGAGTGGGCACAGGTGATACCTGTATTTCTTCTGGCTAGTAATATCACATGTTATGTATATGTGTGGCATCAATGGGTATCTGTGCACCGGGAAGCAGAGAGTGAGCCCCGTAAGTTCCCATCTGGATGGAGAGGGGCTTAGAATGGAACAACTGCAAGACATCCAAGGCATTACTCTCTATTCTCTCCCAATGGGATTCACTGGAGATTTATTTTCTGCAATGCTTTTCTCTCTCCACCAAGTCTAATATGGCCTATTTTCAAGTTTGACCTTACTTTTGTCAGCCGTCTACCTCCTTTTTTAAAGTTTTCCTAATGGCAGACAGATTAACAGACATCAGTCCCACATCTCTTTACATAATTTATTTTCAATATTCCTTTGAATAAAATTTAAAAAAAAAAACAGCTCAAAAGATTAGTCTTCCCTTCCAACATTAAGAACTAAACGTGTTTGTCCTTAAAGGATTATATCAGGGGTGAAATCCAGAAGGTTCTGGAGAACCAGTAGTGGAAATTTTGAGTAGTTCGGAGAACCAGCAAATACCACCTCTGGCTGGTCCCAGAGTGGGGTGGGAATGGAGATTTTGCAATATCATTCCACCAGGAGTGGGGGAACAATATTGCAGTATCCTTCCCCTGTGATATTGCAGTATCCTTCCCCTGCCATACCCACCAAGCCACACCCACCAAGCCATACCACGCCCACCAAGCCACGCCCACAGGTAGTAAAAAATTGAATTTCATCACTGGATTATATGTATGAGATATGAAAAAGGAGAACAAAAACTGTACCTCTTTCAAAAAATCTAAACATTTACTCTGATTTTTCATTTCTCCTTTGCTACTGACTTTTTTTTCTTTCTTCTGACAGCTGGTTTAGTTCTGAAGCCACACAGGATTTGTCTGAAGTTAAGAGAGATTCTGAGATTTTAAATTGTGAAAGATTCTCCTTCTTTTGGCAATTTCTTGACAACTCTACTTTCCTTTTTCTGGAGGAAACAGCGAACAAGGACTCTTATGGGCTTCTGCGATAAGCTGAAAAAGAGATAGTTCAGCTTTTAAACTCCTTCAAATGCAGAGTCACTCACGTGTTCATTCGGATTATTTTTTTTTTTAACCTACACAGGCACTGCACAATAGTTCGTTTTCCATTCTTGTATTTCTACATGGATGATAGAAAAGAAAGGGGGGCACAGAGTTCAAGACCACACAGGGCAACCATGTCATGCCAACTAAAAACCCTTGTTTAGCAGACTCAGGCAGGAAAAAGCAGCCTTACAGTCCCAAGTCAGAGGTACCAAGAAAAACAGAATTTCAAACCAAGTATGGAAATGACATTATTGTAGGCACCCAGGACTGCAAGAAAACACACTTCCCAATGCAGTGTGAGGGTTATAAAACCTAACAGCTTAACACTCAGGGCAGTTTTATGCCATTCCATAGGAGTTTATGATAATCTAATCAATTTCACTAGCAACCTCAGTTAAGGTTATATAGCCCACAGGTTTAGAATCATAGAAATAAAGATTTGCTCTGCTTATTTTCCCCTAGGAAGAGAAACAAAGCAAAATCAGTCAGTTCATTTTACCTGAACTGGAAGAATAACAGAGAACTTTGATGATTATTTTACCCCTAGCAAGAACCTAAGTGACAGGATGAATTCTACCAAGGGAATTGAAAGCCAAGGGAAATGCGAGATCTTTTGCAATGCATTTATATTGAAGTGGCAGGCATCTCTGTGCTTGGCAAGAATAAACAAACACACATCATGGAGTATCTTCTTCCTGGATTCTTAAAACAAGCATTTTTCTTGAAATTAAACTCTGACCTCTTTTTTTAAGAGAAGTTGATGTTAGGATTGGCTGCATACTTGGAGATTTATGGACTTATCCTATAAGGAGTACAGAAAGGGGAATAAAGACATGTTCCTTGAAACATCTGCAGGGATATCTGCATATGGGTCCTCCATCAGTGGAGGCCTTTAAGAAGATACTGGACAGCCACTTATCTGGAATGGTAGAGGGTCTCCTGCTTGAGCAGAGGGTTGGATTACAAGACCTCCAAGGTCCCATACACACATATATAATTTCTCTTCTGAAGGGGTATAACTGATTCGCAATGCACAGGATTTCATAGAGGTGGTAGAGTCAACTCTTGGCATCTTCACATAGGCTCTCTTACATTAAAATAGTTATTCAGAATTCAAAGGAGATTTGTCAAGACTCCAAGTAACACCCCCAATGAAAGAAGACTCCAAGGCTAGAAGTTCCTCAAAGTTCCATTTTATTAGAGATGTCATATTGGCACATCTGGGAAAATCCAAATCTGAAAGCTTCCAGGTTTTCCCCACCCAAAAGAAAGTCCAAGTCCCTTCCCCTGCACCCACATGTCCATCACATGGTCCAATCAATACACCATCCCAACTGGAGATGCCTCCCAGTCACGCCACTCCAGGTGCAAGCAGTATGTCCTTGACTCCTAGAGAAAAGAATGTTATTATGGCTAGATATCTCTACAACTCCATGCAAACCCCCCTCCCAGTTTCCCACAGCAGTAAGTGTGGCAGCCCTGAAGATCCAAAGAAAAAGATGACCTCCAGGGCTGACAAGATCTTTATACCGTGTCTATGATCTCAAATAAAACACTCAATGCTTGATTTACTTACATTTACTTACTGGTTTATTTATTTGTTTTTCACATTTCTAAACTGGCCATTGCCCTCACAGAGATAGAAAAACAAAGGATTTTATAGGGATTTTGTGATGGTATCAAATGGAAGTATGGTAGAAGTAGTATAATATGTATTTTGATCATTCTTTGTTGTCTCAGCAGCTTCCTGCAGAAAATATCAGACTATGCCATAAACCAAACATTTAAAATCAAGAAAGCATATTGTGAACCAGATGGCCATGCAAATCTGACACAAATAGAATCTTGGGGGTTGTAATGTGGGTTAGGTTGGGGCAAGAAATCAGACATAAACACTCAGGTTAATTTAAAAGCCTCTACTCTGTTGTGTTGAAGGAAATAAACGAGAGAAAAAACAATTATTGCCTTTTTCAAAAACCTGGAAAGTAGGTTCCCATGTGGCTTAACAAGCAGCCATGTGCATGTTTGCAATGCTTGTGAATTTTGCCTTAATTTAGCATTTCATCACCTCTGTTTTGTACTTCAGTCATTCAGATGCTGCTGGCTTTCCTTTCTCTTGTGTGAGAGGTTTAACAGATCAACTATCTATAAGATTTCAAAGGACAAAATTGAAAAACTGTATAAAGCCCAGCTACTAAACATGAATCAGAACAATCCTTTTCTCAGAGGTACTGAAAGTAAATAGCAGTGTTGAGCTAGGATTTGAGTGTATTTAATCTTCAAATATCTATGCCGAGGTAATCAGCACAACACTCTATCTTTTTTTATAAACCAAAGCATACATTCAAAGGTTATAGCATGTCTCCCCCCAAGGAGATGCTCTCCAATTGATAGGGGACTTGATTTACAATCCCAAAGACATGTCGTTTTAGAATTATAGTCCCAATATAACCCAAGATTGCCATGTTAGGGATGGCTGGTGTAATCCCAAAAGTTCCACTTTGTGCTCACCACTCTTCTTCTTTTTTTTCCATCAGATTTATAAAGTCACTTGACTCCACAACTATGAGCTTCCTAACACTATAAAAAACAGTTACCAAATGCAACTGGGGGGGAAAAAGAGCAACACATAGAGGGAAATGCAATAAAACTTCAACCTAAAATATACAGTCCCATAAGAGGTCCATCACCTACCTAGCCAAAAACCCTGGGAAACAGCCATTTTTTGAGACAGTTTAAACAAGGCCAATGTGAGGGCCATACAGGTCTCTTCAGATGTTGTTCCAGGGGGAAAAAAGAAAGTATGATTCCTGGATCTCCTCAGACTACAGTTTGATCAATGGGATCTGGAGTGTACCAACTCTGCCAGTCTTACAGCCTCATGGTGCGACCAGAACAATCTGGAAATGAACACACTCAAAACCATAGAAATGGTGGTAGACTTTAGGAGAAACCTTCCCATAGTACCACCTCTTACAATTCTAGACAACACAGTGTCAACAGTAGAGACCTTCAAATTTCTAGGTTCCACCATATCTCAAAATCTAAAATGGACACCTAACATCAAAAACTTCATCAAAAAAGCACAACAAAGAATATTCTTTCTGCATCAACTGCCTAAGGAGCTGCTGATACAGTTCTACAGAGGAATTATTGAGTCTGTCATCTGCACCTCTATAACTGTCTGGTTTGGTTCTGCAACCCAACAAGACAGACACAGACTTCAGAGGATAATTAGAACTGCAGAAAAAACAATTACTACCAACCTGCCTTCCATTGAGGACCTGTATACTGCATGAGTCAAAAAGAGAGCTATAAAAATATTTACAAACCCCTCACATCCTGGACATAAACTGTTTCAACTCCTACCCTCAAAACGACGCTATAGAGCACTGCACACCAGAACAACTAGACACAAGAACATTTTTTTTCCTGAATGCCATGACTCTGCTAAACAAATAATTCCCTCAACACTGTCAAACTATTTACTAATCTGCACTACTATTAATCTCTCTTCATTCCTATCACCCATCTCTCCCACTTATGACTGTATGACTGTAACCTTGTTGCTTGTATCCTTACAATTTATATTGACTGTTTCCTAATATGATTTGATTGTTTATTTGTACCATATGACTATCATTAAGTGTTGTACCTTATGATTCTTGATGAATGTATCTTTTCTTTTATGTACACTGAGACCATATGCACCAAGAGAAATTCCTTGTGTCCAATCACACTTGACCAATAAAAAATTCTATTCTATTCTATTCTACAAGATGGGTAAAAAACTACCAGAAACAGGCAGGGCAAATGCCATGAAAGGCTTTATTATCAGGACATCTTTGCATAGATGCTTCTGCAGGGGAAGATCAATTTCCTGGATTCAAATATGATAGTATTATCAAAAAAAAAAAACTGTAAATCAGCCCATTATAATAAGTGAGTTTCTCAGGGAAGACATGTTCTGTCATAGTATTTTTCTAGCTCATTTAACAATCAAAAGCTCAATCAAAATCATGTAACGTATTAGTACTGTTTTATAAAGCCTTAGTAAGGCCACATCTGGAAAACTGCATCCAGTTTTGGTCACCACATTACAAAAAAGATGTTGAGAGTTTGGAAAAAGTGCAGAGAAGAGCAACTAAGATGATTAAAGGATGAGAAACAAAAACATATGAACAACGGTTGTAGGATTTGGGTTTGGCTAGTCTAGAGAAAAGAAGGACTGGGGGGACATGATAGCAGTATTCCAGTACTTGAGAGATTGCCACAAAGAGGAGGGGGTCAACTTATTTTTCAAAGCATCAGAGGGCAGGACAAGAAACAATGGATGGAAACTTATCAAGGAAAGAAGTAACCTGGGGGGTAAAATACCCCCATCAGGGGGTAAAATACCCCCATCATGGACAACTGCTTATATATCTTTGATACCAAAAGAACAAGTTGGTCCTAAAAAACCAGAGAATTATAGACCAATATCTCTTTTGAATACAGACTATAAAATCTATGCGAAAGTATTAGCCAACAGGTTGATGCCAGTAATCCAAAAGGTGATTCATGAGGATCAAGCGGGATTTATTGAGGGCAGATATATGAAGGATAATGTAAGGCAAGTAATAGATTTATTGGAATATCTTGATAAGAATAAACAGATTCCTGCAGTGCTGGTTTTTTTGGATGCAGAGAAGGCCTTTGATAGAGTGGATTGGAATTTTCTACTAAAGACTTTAAAAAAGATGGACTTTGGGGACCAATTTATACAGGCGATTTCAGCAATTTATCAAGAGCAAAAGGCACAGATTATTATTAATGGAAGTCTGACGACAGAGTTTAAAATTGAAAAAGGAACAAGACAGGGATGTCCGTTGTCCCCACTTTTATTTATTTTAACATTGGAAGTCTTGCTAAATACAATACGGGACTCTAAAATTTTGAAAGGCATAATGATAAGGCAAGAGGATTATAGAATAAAGGTATTTGCAGATGATCTGGTTGTTACCCTATCACAACCAATGGAATCAACAATCCTGATGAAGGACATTATACAAGACTATGGTAGAGTTTCAGGTTTTAGACTGAATTCAAAAAAGACTAAAATGATAGTTAAAAATATGACACAAGATCGTAAACATGAGCTTGAAAGGAGGGCAGGTTTTGAAATTGTACCTAAGGTAAAATATCTTGGAGTTCAGGTTGCAGAATCAAACATGAAATTGTTTCAAAATAATTATGAGGTGTTGTGGCGAGAGGTTCAGAAAGACATGGAGACTTGGAAAAAGCTGCAACTGTCTTTACTTGGAAGAATAGCAGCAGTTAAGATGAACATTTTGCCAAGATTTCTGTTTTTGTTTCAAATGATTCCGGTGCTTAAAAGTGATAAACAACTGAAAGTTTGGCAGTCTGGTGTGAATAAGTTTGTCTGGAACGAGAAGAAGCCGAGAGTGAAATTGAAAATTATGCAAGATGTTCCAGAAAGAGGAGGCCTTAAACTCCCAAACCTACAGTTATATTATGATGCAGCAGCTTTAACTTTAACAAGTGATTGGTTTGGAAGTAAAAAGACTGGAATATTGAATGCAGAAAGTTTTGATCTTGAATTTGGATGGCATGCTTATTTATTTTACGACGATAAAGTAGATAAAGTATTTAAAAGTCATATACTTAGAGACTCTTTGATGAGAGTTTGGAAGAAGCACCGACTCAAATGGGATTACAAAATACCGCTATGGCTGGATCTTGGTCATACTTTGTGGAATACAAATATAATGTCACTCGGGGGGGTTTTATATAAAGAGGTTCTTTTCACAGATGCGGGCAGATGGCAGCTGAAGACATTACAGACACTGTTGGATGAAGGGTTTAATTTAACTTGGTTACAATATAATCAACTACAACTGAGATGGAAAGAGGACCAAAAAACTGGTATTATGTTGCATGAGGAAGAATTGGTTAGACATATAAGAGAGAAAGGTCCAATGCATATTAAAAGGCTTTATAATGTTTTGTTAGAAAGAGATTCAGAAACGGAATTAGTTAAAGATTGTATGATTAAGTGGGCACAGAATTTTGAAGAACCAGTGATGCTGGAAACTTGGGAAAAAATTTGGGTTCAGAATGTTAAATTTACACAGTCGCAAAACCTGAGAGAAAATTTTTATAAAATGTTTTATAGATGGCATTTAGATCCTAAAAAGTTGTCATGTATGTACCCTAATGTTCAGCCAAAATGTTGGAGATGCGAATGTTTGGATGCTACGTATTATCATGTTTGGTGGACCTGTAGGAAAGTTAAGGCTTTTTGGATAAAAATTTGGTGGGTCATGCAGAATGTTTTGAGGAAAAAAATTCAATTTTCTCCACAGTTGTTTTTATTGGGTATAGTTAAGGGTTTTACACGGGGTGAAACAAAACTGATATTGTATATGATAACAGCAGCAAGATTGTTGATAGGTAAATACTGGAAGAATGAAGCTTTGCCCATTATCAAGGAATGGACTTTGAAGATGGCTAGTTTTGCAGAGATGGCGAAGATTTCAGCATATTTAAAAGACTGTTCACAAGAGACTTATGAATGGGAATGGAAAAGGTGGATAGAATATGTTCAGAATAAATACCAAACTAGAAAGTATCAAATAGCTTTTATTTGAAAATAATGTATTAGAAATATTTTAATGTAAAGAGACAAAGAGGAAAAATTATACAGGGGGAGGGATGGGTTCAAGCTTATATATCAGTGTCATTAGTTATGAGTACATAATAGGGAAGTCTGGGGGGGAGGGTTAGGGAGGGTTAGGGAGGATGGGAAGTTTGGGGAGGGGGGGTGAAAAAAGGGGTGAAAATGTAATTGTAAAACTTTTGCAATAAAAAAAAAAGGAAAGAAGTAACCTGGAATTAAGGAGAAACTTTCTGACAATGAGGACAATTAACCAGTGGAACAGCTTGCCGTCAGAAGTTGTGGTGCTTCATCACTGGAGGTTTTTAAGAAGAGATTGGACAGTCACTTGTCTGAAATGGTATAGGCTGGTCTGCTTGAGCAGGGGGTTGGACTAGAAGACCCCCCCAGGTCCCTTCCAGCTCTATTCTGATTGATCTTAAGACTGTTTAATACACAGGTTGCAATTATAGTTGCCGTTGTTCTTCCAATGGTACAAAACAGCAGAAACCTCTTCAGAATATGTACTGTATATTCAATGGCAGCTATGGGGAGCAAATGAAAAAGTCAAGATAGCAATTGCAGCAGCATGACTGAAGACCCATTTCTTTTGTATCTGCATCATACTATGGGGTAGGACTTTGATTTGCTGCCTCAATTGCCATAGTGAATTTTTTGATCCACCCTGCAGATGCTGCTTTGCATATCCATAAACGCCCATACATACAACACTTGTAGTTTCCTAATCTTTAGAAAAACTGGAATGAAGGCAGTATATTAATAACATCATAAAGAGACTGTTGAAAAAAGAAAAGAAATTATTTTAGTTGTTCTAAAAAAAAGAAAGAAAATAGAAAATTAATTACCTGTATATTGAAATCCCCAACTTGAACACTCCTTGTTGATGCCTAACAGAAGAACAAACAGCTTAAATTCCATTTTAACTTAAAATGATATAGGAGAAAACAGATCATTTGGTTTATTCATCTTTCTAATGTGTACATCATCAATAAGGAGATGCCAATTAGACAAAAGTATTTAATTCTCAATTCAATTTCAGTTTGAATTGAATTGAATTGCCAAGAATATTTCCCACAGAAAACTACACTCTGAATAAATCAGTTAAAAATAATCCTCGGTTTTCAATAGTTTATTAAATTCAATCCAAAGAAGCCTTAATATCACAATAATATTTTGCAATCTCCTTAGGCAACAATTGTCTGGATATACCTTTCTAGCTTTAATGGAAGGTGTATTGGTAGAGCAAATTATGTCTGAAATCTGTAAATTAAAAGGCACCCATAACAGAATATTGGTATTCTACAATATTTAGTATTTAGAAATTATTATATTTCTAGTCACACTTGAAGCTCAGATTCAGTTTGAAGAAATAATGGCAACTGCTGCATGATTGAAAATATTTCATGAAACATTACTTAACATCATAAAAGAATAGATCTAGGATTTTTTTCAGGAAGAATGCCTTAATGTAATATATACAAGATAGATATTGCCCATTTAATTTTTTAAAACATACAATATTCACTCTTTTGTAGAATATGAAAAAAAAATGTTGTTAAGTATAGCCTTCTGTAAAAATAATAATTACTTGAATATTAGGTCAATTTTCACTTAGCAATTATTAGGTCTTGCAAATATTTGTGTGTATACAAAAATAGTGGTAAAGCCACATGTTAAATCTCAGCACCTACCTTATTACCATAACAACACTCACAATCCTATTACAAGATCAATTAACCTCAGCCTTAAAATCAAGAGCTTATTTCCCATCATATTTTCCAAAATGACATGCCATCAATTATTAGCCATACCCTTTTGTGTGTTTATAGAAACCAAACAAATAATAGAGATGTAGAGCAAATATTAAAGGTATTAAAATTTAACAAAGCAGTGGGGAAGCACTTCAGTTATAATCGTAGGCCTTGAAGTTCTATTTTTCTATTTACAGAGGGAAATTAAGCTTTAGGTACCTCGTTCTCAAGGATATTTGATAAAACGTCTGGCTTAACAAACTCCATGTCTTCTTAATATGAAGGGCAGGGCAGCCTTGTCCAAATAGCTTCCTATTTGTAAACTTTCCCAACATCCTTCAACCAGATGTGTTTGAACCATAATGATATTGAATTCTGGGCCTTTTGTGCTGTTTTTGGAGTACATCAGATAGGAGAATGTCTATGGAGATTCTCAGTCATCCAGGTCATGGTTGTTTTTTACTATTATTATTATTATTATTATTATTATTATTATTATTATTATTATTATTATTATTATTAAATTTATATACCGCCCTACTCCCGAAGGACTCAGGGCGGTGAACAGGCACAAAATAAAATACATAGATACTAAAGTTAGAAACATAATTAATGGTTGTCCCAAATGTGCTTTTTCGGGAGGCAACTGGACTTTGTTTTTGTTTGACATCTGGGAGATTATTCCTCTGCTGAGGACACTTTAATCAGATGAGAAACATACCAGTTCTGTCTAAATATCCTATTAACATGTGCTCAGTATATACCAATAACAATAACAATAGCAATTAGACTTATATACTGCTTTATAGTGCTTTACAGAACTCTCTAAGTGATTTACAGAGTCAACATATTGCCCCCAACAATCTGAGTCCTCCTTTTACCAACCTCGGAAGGATGGGAAGCTGAGTCAACCTTGAGCAGATCAGAATTGAACTCCAGACAATCAGCAGAATTAGCCTGCAATACTTCATCCTAACCACTTTGCCACCATGGCTTTTTATAAATATATAAAGGAATATCTTTATATATTTAATATTTTCTGAACTTATCATTCTACTACATAAGCACACTTTTCTATTCTATTTGTATGACTGCACATATGGCAATGGTATAAAAACTGATCTGTTTTGTCACCCACTACTTAATTTTAAACTTCAAAGAGATAAATTAGTGGTCAATGTCATATATGCACAAGATCACCAAAATGCCTACTTTATAAAGTTCCCTAATGTAGCACAACCATATACAGTACCTATCCCCATAAAATAACTCAAAATTTGCAGTAGGTGCTGTGATGCAAATTATGTAAAGGTTTGTACCATTATCTGTTTTTAAATACTATGCACATCATATTTTCCTTCAAAGTATGTACCTATACAGTAAATGTTTTACTGCCTCCTTCATTTGCATTTTTAAGAGAACTCAGTTTTTTCACTGAGAACTGAACCAGAATATTCATCAAGAGTAAAAAGTCAGTGCAAAACACATTTTGTAGAAAGTTAACTCACTGAGATTCACAAAGATTGAATCTTTCAAACATCCTTAATATAAATCTCAGAAATTGAGTTTACTTGCTTCTGGTGTAGAATTGCGTATTGGTTTAAATTAATTCTCCAGCAGAGTAATTAAACAGAATATTTTCATATGACATGTTCATATATCTGTCTTAAGTGTAATGTTCATATTTCTTTCAGTATTTAGGCCTTTTTCCTTAGGGAAAAAAAGAGAAAATCCAAAGAATGCTACGATAATGTTTATTCATTTAAATTAGACTAAGTGTATAATTGACTTACGTTTGGAAGGCAGCTGCAAGACCACCTGTTTAAATGAGTTTGCAGAGCTCATCTACACTCAATTTACTCTTTGGCAAGGACAAAGCTTGCATTTGTTTTGCAATTTAATAGATTTGCAATCATTAAGTGTCTGTGGTAGATTCCAAGGGGGAAAATAGAAAGGACTGTTCATCATTGTGAAAAAACACATTGTGTGTATAAAAGCATGCTGAGAAAGAAGATTCATTGTGTAAATTCAAATTTAAACATGTTTAAGCTAACAGAGTAAAAGAATTGAATAGTGAACCATTCTAAAAATTATCTCAAACGGTGTCATGGAAAAGTGGATTGCATCTGCTAATCATCACCTGATGCCTTTCAGAGATCTTATTAAGTATTCATAGGAAAGATGAAGTTTTTTTCATGGAATCATTTCAGAAGCCAGTTATAAATCTTTATTTATTTCCCCCAGAACAAAAAAGCCCTATAATAATACTTAGGTCAATTTGTATCTTATTTCACAACTTTTGACAATTTAGCCTGCAATTTATTTTTTGGCTATATCTCTTCCTGCAAAACTTTCCTTTATATTCATCAGTCAACAGGCTGGTCCTTTGCTCTTGATTTAGTTGGATCAGGAACTCATAAATATTCTTGTACCTCCACCTATCCTTAAAATCCCATATTAAAGAAAAGATTTATTACAGGAATTGTGTCAGTGTGGAAAACAATTCAAGTTGTAGACATAATCTCCAGCTCAGCTACGAAATCTACATTCAGCTTTGGATAAATCAGTTTTGATAATATCACTTTCTCCATGATATTGTTGCACAAGAGTAATACTGCTCTTAGGGCCCTATTAAAAATAGTGCAGATGGCCAAATGAACTGCTGTTGATGCCACTTTTCCTGGCATCTGGGGAAAAAGCAGATCCCTGATTCTCTATATTTTCATGAAATTATCTTATCAGTTTAGGGAGCTGTAATCAGCCACACATGAATACAGATTCCTTTATTATTTAAATAATAAAGAACACTGAAAGAAAGCCTAGGCAGGAATCTAGAAGGTAATAGAGAAAAAAAATCCATATATAGATTGCCCAGGATGGAAGGAAGGAGGGAGGCACAGTTATAATCCAAGATTCTGCATAAGGAATCCATCACTAGAAGTTAGACAGACTTGAAAAGATGCTACAAACATACAAATGTCAAGATGTCTGGCATGAAAAACACAATTTGCTAGAGAAAATACAGCCAATTAGGCAAAGCAGGGTTAGCTGTTGCTTGGATAAACACCCTAAACTGCATTTGCTAGCATATATAATAAACTAAGAGCAGGGAATAATCTTTCTACAAGTTGGTTGAGTTCAAGAATAGAACTGCAGTACTGCTTTCACATAACATAGGAAACGCAAACCTTTAATTACTCTTTATTTCTTCCTTTTTTCATGTTAGTACAGCAGCATATAAAAATATATCAAAATAATGTTTAACATGTTCCAATACTTCCAAAACTCTATGATCGACTTAAAACCACTCTCACCAAACCTTGCTCCTCACTGAAGAGGTAGGAAGCAGAGCTCAGACTACAGTATCTCTGTAAATACAACTTTCTTTCAGGTATTTGTCTCCCCTCTCTTGGGGAGGTTTCCACCCTCACAACTGTTTGCTGTTGGATCCTGTTTTGCCCTCAGCTTAAAAGACAACTTTTTAAAACACTGAGCAACAGCAACTAACTGTAGCATTCAAAGTTCTACGTATGATTTGCATTCAGTAATCTCTCCTCTTGTTTGTGCCTGAAGGCTGGAACAGTTTGGAAAAGGAGAGGAAAAGACACTTCATATTTTTGCAAAGGAGAAAACAACAGCTATCAGCCTAAACTAGATAGAAGCTGGCGAGGATCTGCATTCTGTCAACTTGTAAGCTAACATTCACTACTTTGATCAAAACTATTGGCCCCATCAACTAATGTTGGTTGAACACGTTGGTATTCATCAGCGTATACTATTTGACTTACTGTCACATAGACATCTGGGGATGGGATCATGCTGTTTTCTCTAGGGCCATTATGAGAACGCCCCATGCTCAGATGATCAACACATCTGAAGGGATCCAGTTTAGATCATTGCACTACAATGACAAATTTTTGGAATCAGTAGTCACTAAGCTAACCATGTCACTAATTTTCAATTCCTGAAATAATCTTGAAGTAAATAGGGTGTTTGGATTTAATCTGTGTGTATGGCTTTATACATTTGGTGCACATCTGATCTTTCTAAGGCCTGTGGGGCTCTGTCAGGCATGTTGTTTCAACAGTTCAAAGTTTTACCACTGGAAAATATAGAACCTGGAGGCTTTACATCACATCTGCTAGGGTAATGTGAGTTAGATAGGCAATTCTTTTCAAGCTGTGTAAGAATTGAGTACCTTGGATAGCTGACATCTGCTTTGAGGAACACTAGGTTATTCTACTAAATTCCCTTTCCTTCCTTACATGTAATTTACAGAAAAGAAATGCAGCCCTTTCCCTGCAAGGGAAATAAAGAAAGGATTTTTTTTCTTCTCTTCTGTATCAGCCATAGCAGTGGTGGGTTGCTCCCGGTTCGGTCTGGTTCTTGTGAACAGTAACAGTGGCGGGAGGCTCCGCCCACCCACCTGGACGTCATCATGAATGATCTGAGCATGCGCAGAAGCGCACGCACAAGCAAGTGAAGCGCACACGCACAGTCCCATTGCAAACTGGTAGTGGAGGTAAGTAGAACCCACCCCTGAGCCATAGCCTTGTGATTTGCCTCTTCCAGATGACTCCTGTAGAAGACCTCCAATGTCGATGAGATATCCTATATCTGGAACTTTGTTGCATCAACCATTCCTGGAATTATAATATTGGAGGGTGACGTTGCCTCCAAATATCCAGTCATTCAGCTGCCCTTCTTCTTCTGTGTACCACATTGGCTCTCATTATTTCCCCAATCAGGATAGCATTTTTAAAAATCCCAAGTTATTTTGGAATTCACAGAGCCCTTTACTTCTGACATTTTTATTTATGAGAAGGATGAAAATTATTGCAGATGACAGATAAATTAGGTGGGATAGCAAATTCCCTAGAAGAGAGAAATAAAATTTAAAATGACCTTGATAGGTTATAAAAATGATATAAAAATAACAAGATAAAATTACAATACATAAATCAAATGCACAAGTATAGGATGGGGGACACCTGCTTCGGTAAATCATAGAATAATGACACAATTATATTCCCTTTGAAATATGAGGCTGTTGCAAAGAAACAGATGCAATGTAGACTGCATTAACTGAGGTATATATATATATCTTGTTATCTATAGTTTCACTTTTCCATGGTTAGCAAACACATTCCAAAACTCAGTATCTGTGATAAATAATTTCACATAATAATGAGAGTTTTGGTTTACTTTACACATGTACAACAACAAACCAATGTCCATGTGTAAAATATGTTTTTCATGACTGCATTATTTGTGATTGTTTGGCTTGAACAGAATCCCCCACAAATAACAAAGACACACGTATAGTTGAAAGTCAAAGGAAAGATAGCTCTATTTTATTCCTTACATTTCTTGAGTATCATTTATTTATTTATTTATTTATTTAACTTGTATGCCACCTTTCTCCAAAGACTCAAGGCCGCTTACAATGCATTTAAAAACCATATATAAAAACATTAAAAATTAAGACATTAAAAACAATTAAAACCCATTCACACCATTCATGGCCGGATCTCGCCAGATCGCAACAGCGAGATCAACGGCCCCAGGCTTGCCGGAAAAACCAGGTCTTCACCGCTTTTCAGAAGGCCAATAGGGTGGGGATGGTCCGGATCTCAGGAGGTAACTCGTTCCAGAAAGCTGGGGCAGCAACAGAGAAGAAGATATTATACCATAAGGATAATGCAGTCAAACTGGCAGATTTTCAGAGAATAGCAATGAGATGAGTCAACATTACAGTTTATAGGGATAGATTGTATCAGTTGGGAAGGTAAGCGTAGTATACAAAATTATCTGCTACAACGTCCTACCTGTCAATGACTACTTCAGCTTCAACCTCAATAATACACGAGCACACAATAGATACAAACTCAAGGTAAACTGCTCCAAACTCGACTGCAGAAAATACAACTTCAGCAACAGAGTGGTCAATGCCTGGAATGCACTATCTGACTCTGTGGTTACATCCCCAAACCCCCATAACTTTAACGTTAGATTGTCTACTGTTGACCTCACCTCATTCCTAAGAGGTCTGTAAGGGGCGTGCATAAGCGCACCAACATGCTTACCATCCCTGTCCTACCGTCCCCATTTATTTGTATCCATTTCCTGTATTCATAATCATGTTTATACTTATATCTGTTATCTTATACATATTTGACAAACTAAAAGAAAGGAAGGAAGGAAGGAAGGAAGGAAGGAAGGAAGGAAGGAAGGAAGGAAGGAAGGAAGGAAGGAAGGAAGGAAAGAAAAGAAAGAAAGGTGTAGCCTTAGGGAGAGAACCGTAAGGTAGAGGTATCATTGCACCCTTTAGATACCTGAAATGACTTCATACGGATGAAATTCAAGACTTTTTCTTCATTGGTCCAGAGTATATGTATGGAATAGTTGATTTAAGTTACAGAAAGACCTGTAACTTAACACCAGAAGCAACACCAATATCAAAAACAAACCAACACTAAGAACAGCTTTCTCTGGGAGTCATTTTCTCAGCAAAGTGATAGGCTGCCCTTCCTTTATTGAATATATTCAAACAACAATTACATAACCATAAATAAGGGATGCTTTAGTTTAGATTATTACAACTTCCAATGCTGTGATGTTATGACTGAGTCTAACATTGCTTTAGAAGACAATTAAAATAAAACCTATTTGAATATCACTGTTGATTTTTCAAGCCTGAAGGTTTGCATAGGTAAAAATCAGGGATATTTCCTTTAAAATTGATGGGCCCATTACTTCTGAATATATTGAATCATGAAATGCATAGAGGATTTAGAGTTTTTCAATACATTAATATATTAACAATAGTACACAGAGCTGCATTATCAACAGAACAGTTGTTTAGTTAAAGATATAGGAATGTGTTTGTTCTATAATGCTATTTTTAGGATTAGTGTTAACTGAAGGAATGAACAACCAAGTTAATGACAGCTCATTTCTCTCCATGTTTGATTATTACCCAAAAGAGTACTGTATTTTTTTTTTAAATGTATCACAGACACAAAAATGAGTTCCTGATGAACATTCTGGCAAACTATTATTTCTCCATCTTTGCAGCCAGCAAGCTTTGGTATTAGTCTCAAGACCATTTGTAGCATACCTCATTATCTACCTGCAAGATTCTCTCCCATTAAAAAGGAGGCAGAAGGCCATATACAGGCCCTGTGGATCACAAAGCAGAACAGCTGAAAGACCAAGAAAGCAAAGAAACTCTGTAAAGGTCAAAAACAATCCATTCTCACTACATTCCCCTAGATCAGAGATGGGGGACGATGGCCCTTTTTATGACTTGTGGACTTCAACTCCCAGAATTCCTGAGCCAGCCATTGTTCCCCACCCCTGCCCTAAATCACAGGTGTCAAACTTGCCATGTCACATTGCCATCATGTGATATTTCACTACGTTTTCCCCCTTTGCGGAGCTGGGGTGGGTGTGGCCTGCATGTGACACATCCGGCCCGCGGGCCTCCAATTTGACACTCCTGCCCTAGATTATTGCAACATGCCCTACATGAAACTGGAAATTGGAAGCTTCATTTGGTGGAAAGGCTGGTGGTCCAGTGTTCACAAGTACTTGCTAGTAGCCTGTTTTGCCAACCCTGCACTGGGGGTCTCTTTAGCTTCCAGGGGAAGTGCTTGAAAGTGCCAATTTTAATCTATAAAGCATTTCATGGCTGAGTGCCAGGTTACCTGCAGGAATTTATCTCTTCACTTTTATTCTGCTGGGAAAATAAATGTCCTTGATTTTTGGAAGGCCCAGATGAGCCAAGGTGCAGAGACATTGTTTACAGTCATCAGGCTGGCCTAGCCCTCTGGAAGAGCCTCCTCCTAAAAGTTCGATTGGCCCAACCAGCTCCTTTCTAAAAACAGCTGAAAATTGAGTTTTCTTGGAGAGCACTTGGGCTTGATACCAGATGCTGAACAGCTTAACAGGTTTTTGTAATTTTGATTTTTAATATTAGACAGTATATCATTCTATTACATGCTGTGAGCTGCTGAAAGTCTGTTCATTATTGCAAAGGGATAAAAAATGTGATTAATAAATTTAAAATGTTAGTAACTGATTAATCTGTTAGTTTTACAATCGGCTCAAGCTTTATACACCATTAGCCTGGATTGAGACTACACTGAATGCAAAAAGATAAACTTTTCTCTGTCAGCACTGTAGGTTCTACTCTGCAATGGGATCACTTGCCTCATTATTTCTGACTAAAAAGATAAAATACATCAGGGCAAATTGCACAAAGCACTTGTAGTTCTTTTTTCCTCTTATTCTCTTTGCCACTTCCTTACCTCGTACAAAGTTAACATCCCTCTTCTGCAGTGAAAAATAAAAACTCTTTTGAGTAACTTAATTGGACACTATTCATTTAGTTTTCTTAGCATTGTGTGGAAATATTTTGCCAAGGTGTGTGTTTTTTTTAAAAAAAAAAAGTTCTTGTATCTTTGGGCTCTCTTCCAAATCCAACTCAGGTTTGACCCTACTTAGTGCTCTAGTTCAGCCAAATCTGGCCAGATGCTGCCCCCTAGTGTGTTCTTCCATGTAATTTCTATCTTTTTCACAAAGGTAAAATTAACAAACAGAACAGTAGGGTCAACAATATACCTATAATTATAATCAAATTGTTTTGATTACCTCCCTTTGCTCTGAACCAGGATTATGTGGGGTAAGCAAATAAGTCTTCCACAAAACCAGCTTGACTTTGACTGTTCCTCCAGTCTATGTTTCTTGCTGATTTCTGTCAACCCAGGCTAGCTGATTTCATTGTCTCCAATTATAAGAGAGATTGTGCGTTATATTTATTCTGGCTGACATTATTTGAACTACTACTTTAAAAGGAGGCGCCTAATTTTTAACAGTCTAATCAAATGTCAGTTTACTTTGAAGATTCGCTGATTCCAAATGCTCATCCTCTGAGATGGATAAAAGTGGTAGCAGAATATTCAATGCTGTGCCTGCTTAAAATGTAGAAAGCTTTCATTTTTTTGTTTCTTTTGTGTCTGGAATAGGCAAGAACACTGTCTATTGTTTGGATCTTTTAATTATAAGCCTTTATGCCCTGTTATTTTTCATGATTAACAATCCCTTTGATTAAAAAGCATTCTCTTTAAAGACAAGGGAAAATTTTGGCTGCAGGAGTTGAAATAATTTCAAATTTAAAAGAAGAACAAGAAAGGAAGATGAAATTAGAGCTGGTTTTACCTAAAGAACCAATGCACCTGTTGTATTTTGTTTTGTTTTGTATTGTATTGTATTCGTAAATGCTCATTAACAAACATACATTTTTTGTACAGCATAATACCAGTTTTCCTTGGCTGACAGAAACCTGCCACATAAATACTTCAGATTGGTTAAAATGAATAAAAGAGATTTATTGATGCTTTCTAGTAATTCTGTGTATGTCTAAAGCCATGAAGGTCCTGGAAATCAAGTTATACAAAATTGCACAACAGAAGATTGAAAGAATTGGTATCATTCAACAGCAGAAAATGGATGGTGGATATGAAATTGCCACATATAAACTGGAGCAACTTTGGTTCCTGTGTGTGTGTGTGTGTGTGTGTGTGTGTGTGTGTGTCTGTTTAATTAAATTTGTTTGCCACCCATCTCATCACATGGTAATATATTAAAGCCACAATACTGTATATTGAAGATAACCTGAATGAGTGAGTTCAAATTACAAAAGATAACAAATGGTTTAAATAAATAAATATTTTTTCCTTAAACAAGAAGAAACCCTGGGTAGCAAAAGCTGATTCACAAAGTAAGAGACATAGCTGGTTATATCACACTATATGCCTTCCCAGTTGGGGAAATTGTGGTAGCATCTTCCTTCAGCAAGAGATTGAATTAAATATCCTTTGAGTTCTGTTCCAATTCTATTTCAAGCAGTCATAGAAACTAACCCCCAACTTCTACATATGTTCACCATCTCTAGGCATATTCAATAAACATGGTAATTTTTTCCCTTTATTTTAATTACTTGTAAACCTCCTGTGGTCATTGGGAATCAGGTGGTCTATATATTTAGTAAATAAATAAATAGATACTATTATTTTAGTTGGTGGAGATTTACAGCAAAAAAACAAAGGAACAAGAGAAAATTATAATTCACACTGAATTATATTCTTCCAATTGCCACATGAGTGAGCATGATAAAGCCACCTGAACTGGCATTAACTTCTTGTTCGTCTTTCCTCCAAGGAACCCCAAGGGCAAGCCAAGCCATTTCACTGTCTGAGACTCTTCTTTTAAAAAGAAAAAAGAAAAAAAAAGCACCCCATCCCTTTTTAATTCTTTTAAAACTTAATGTGGCAACAAAATGAGATGAAATCTGGCATATAAACAAGAAGCTTTCTGCTAATTATTTTTATGACACTGAAAGTCAAAATCCTTTTGAGTGTAACTTTGGTACTGAGCACTTCCCTTCAAGGATGTTTGTTAAACAAGGATGAAACAATCCATTGGGATCAGTGGTGGGATTCAAATTTTTTTACTACCGGTTCTGTGGGCGTGGCTTGGTGGGCATGGCGGGGAAGGATACTGTAAAATCTCCATTCCCTCCCCACTCCAGGGGAAGCTTACTGCAAAATCACAATTTCTTCCCAATCAGCTGGGACTTTGGAGGCAGAGAACAGATGGGGCTGGAGCCAATCAGACATGGTATTTACCGGTTCTCCGAACTACTCAAAATTTCCGCTACCGGTTCTCCAGAACTGGTCAGAACCTGCTGAATACCACCTCTGATTGGGATTGGATAATCATTGCATTTGATTAGGTTCGTCTCTTTATTTTTTGAGCGCACTTGAGAGAAATCATAACCAAGTTGAAATTCAGCAACTTCCACGTGGCAATTTACAACAACTACATTTTCTAAAGTACATTACTTGGGGGGGGGGGTTTCTTTTTTGTTTTAAAGGGTTGTAATGAATTCCAATGAAGGAAAACAAGTTGCTTTTGGGACGTTGCTTAATTACCATTTTCATGGAATTATCTGAGACAGTCTGCATAACAATCTCTTTTTTTTTACTACTTTAATTTTCCAATTGGGTTTATATGCATCTTTTAATCTGTTTGACAATCAAGGCAGTTTACAGCCATAAAGAACGCACTTTATAAAATATAAACTAGAGTAGCATTAAAGCAATTAATATCTAAATACAAATCAAAGAATGAAATGAACTAAATTAAATTGAAATAAATGAACAATTACAAGCTTGATGAAAGAGATCTGTTTTTATCAACTTCCAAAATACTGGGCAAATGGAAGCCAAGTAAATTTCCTTGAGAGGCACATTCTACTAGCTTGGCAGCCATATAAGAAAAGGCCCTTTCATGTACCAGATATGGAGCCTCTGGCAGCCAGCATACCTTTAGAAGAACATCTCCTATTAATCTGAGTAGCTGGGCAATTCACAGAAGGGCAGATAATCTGTCAGATAGCAATATCCTAAATAGCTTGGAGTTTTAAAAGTCAGGGCCAATACCTTGAATTGTGCTCATTTGGCAGTTATAGCCAACGCGTATCTTCAGTAGAAGAATCATATGCTCTTCATTTCTTGCACCAGTCAGTAGCCTAGATGCTCCATGGAGGCCAACTCCATGCATGGCCTATAACAGTAATTCAATTGGGTTAAGGTGTGGATTATTATCACTACATCCAAGTGACTCAAAAGGTTTAAAGCTGGTGCACTAGCTACAATGTGGAAATGTGATCCTTAGAGAGTCGTCATGTACAAATTGATAGGCAGGGAGCAAAGAATACTTGCAGGTTCTCAACTTGCTCCTCTTAAGGGAATACACCTCCAACCTGAGTAAGCTTCATTCAGCAGTCCTTTGTCTTCTCTGGACTTAATCTCAACATGTTTTCTCTCATTGTATCCATTTTCCAGGTTAGGCAATGTTCAGAGATGTTCTCTTGGCATTAGACTGTAAGGAACAGCAGAGCTGGTTGCCATCAGTGTAATGCCAGCACTGGGATTCTGAATGACCTTCCCAAATAGGAAAGATATTTTTTGAATGCTTCCTAGACAATATGGAAGGAGTCACTCCATTTAGCCAACATACAATCAATATTAATGTCATGGTGGGCTTTCTTAAGATATATAGTTATATATCTATAGATGTCAACATTACATGTGAACATCGGTATGAAGGTGGACATTGGGATTTTGTTTGTTCAACACACTTCTGAACGATAGGCCATTGGCTTATGTATTACAAGATTTATGACTTGAAAGCAGTGCACTCATTCTACGGGGAATATCAGTCTCAATTTATTAATTATCTGTCATCTCTGTCAGCATATTCCTTTACAATGTCTAAGCTAGTCCCTTTGGCTTTCCGTTTCAGATCTCTGTAGCAAGCTAATTTGAAACTTTTCTGAGAAGGGGCTGATATGTTTGTCTGCCTAGAGAGGGAACACAGAGAGGTTGTTATTATTATTAGGTCAAAGTCTATTGGTCAGGAGAAAGGCAAAGGATCAGGGGATCCAACTTTGTTTCCCCAGAACTCTAGAATCATACTCTCTTTCAACACCAGTTCCTTTTGTTTTGTTGCATAATGCTTTTGCACATCTGATGCATTTTGTAAGTCATGTCACAATTTGGACTGGGTAGTGATATTATTGATTCAATCCCCAGATGTTTTCCCAATCTAGTGTTAATAATAGAAACTGGGATGCCCAAAAATCGAAGCCAAAATCTGATGAGTGATTTTAACAGTCCAGCTAAGGCCAAGTTTGGCACCAACTGGATTGCTTCTCCTAATATTCCCTGACAACTTTAGATCAATACAATAGAAGTGTATCTCAAGTAAATTATATTATTATGGCTTTTCACCAAAATATTTATTATCTCTACCAATAAATAAAGCTAAAGAGATCATGAACTCAAGGATCTAGGATATAAATCATAAACTTAAGAATGACTTAAGACAAACTTTAAAGAAATGCCAACTTCTCACAAAGTTCCAAGACCTAATTCACTAGTTTTTCCTCTTATGCACCCTAGATAATTATGAGCATTTTGCAGAGACTGATTTAATGTCCTATCTTTTAGAAGGCAAATTTGATTATATCTGCTTCCTAGAGGTTTGGCCCATGTGAATTACATGAAATTGAGTCAGCTGAACTGGCTCAAATGTTTGAAGTGGAACTGGCTCAAATGTTTGAAATGAGAATTAAGAAATGTAAATGTATACTGTTTGTTATATTTTATTATAAATATATTTTTGCTTCTGCACATTCATCAACCAGTGTCTTCCCTGCATTCTGGTCTATGATTTTAATAAAATTTGATTCAATATGATGCTATTTAAAAAACAACACATGACAGTTGATATAGTGTTACAACTATAGTTTCTTCATATCCTCAAGACATAATTTTAGCATTATTTCCCACTACAGCTGCTTTTCCAAAGTCCTGTTGACAGAAGTAGACAGCAGCACGAACCACTTTTCTTTTGATGTACAATATGTGATACTCTATGGCAGACCTCAAAGTGATTATCTTGGAAAAACAGGCCTTTAACAGTACCATTCAGTGAGAGATTGCTGAATTTATATACATCAAAAGGTTCCAGGCAATCTCAACAAACAAAATGAATTTTTAACACATTACCATTGTTGGTTGATAAGGTACTTGTAATCTGTCTCCTGTGTAACCTGCATCTGTATAAACAACCTGTCTTCCCCTCCCTTTCCTCCCCCCCAAACTCGGTCTCACCTCAATTTAAATCCTACATTAGTCTAGCCACTCTGTGCATCTGATGAAATGAGCTGCAGTTCACAAAAGCTTATACCTTTTAATATAATGTGTTAGCCAGAAGATGGGATACTACACTCCTCTAAAAAGTCCCATGTGAAAATATCATGTCTGTTAAGTGACATGAAAGGATTGGTGAAAATGAAATGAAATGACACACAAAAAAAGATTGTGCTCTGGACACTCACAAATTAATGAGAATGGTGACTTTTGATGAGGATCTGCTTGGAAAAAGGTATGTTTGCTTTCAATAGATGGGGTAAGTTATTCCTCTATATACATGGCAAAGGAATAAAATGAAACCTGAATGTCTGCTTGTGATGTAAGATACAAGGAATTAATAAAAGGTGCCAGAATAATGAAAAGTTCAGATTATGGGACAGACTGTTATTTTCAGAATGGATCTTAGGAAAATAAAGATATGATCAAAAAGGAAAGAAATGAAAGACATTAGAATGAAAATAAGAGTGAGTGTAAAAAAAAAAGCAAAATATGAGCCTTGGGGGGTGGGACCCTATTAATCTCTTCAAAAGATAGAATGGAATGAATAGAAAATGAATGTAAAGAACGAGAATTGAGAACTACTTGAAAGAGAAGGGAAAGAGAAGAGAAGGGGAGAGGATGTATGCCACAGAGAGACACTGAAGTATGTGTGTAGCTACTGCACGGGGAAGTGTGAAAAAGTGATGCTTTGTAGACTAAAAACACAAAAGAGAACAAGCAACAATTAAGATAAGAAGAGTAAGAGAGAATGCAGAGTGATTTTTTTTTTAAGTTTTGGAATGGTTACCTCAAAATGGCTTCCGCAGCCTCTCAAATTAATGCAATAGAAATTATTGAAATTTCAGGGGATCGTTAAATCCCTTGATAACTCAGTATTTGCAAGACCATATTCAAAGATTGGAACATCTCACACAATATTTGGATGTCCCATATCCAGGGTTATGGTCACTGATGTTTCACACAGCTTAAGTTAAGTCAATTTAAAAAAAAAAATTAGGCGTAGTGACACGGATTTGAAAAACAATAGCTCTTTGAGAAGAACTATTGTTACCTATGAGAAATAATAAGATGGTACATCTTATATCATCCATATCAGTACAGTAACTTTCTTGTTTTACTTTAATATTTCTGGATGTGAAAAAAAAAATCCTGCATTAAGGTATAATTACTAAAGCCATTATATTTTATTATAACTGCCAACATGCACTTTATAATAAAATATAACAAATATTTACCTTTATATTTACCTTTATTCTGTCTCCCTCCTTCTGCTTGTATTTAACAACAACTTGTTCGAATTTGTTGCCAAAACCTTTTATAAAGGATGTCACCGTTGCAATAGGATTGTTCACTGCAGTGGTTTTTAACCAGCTCACCTCAACAGCAATCAAAGAAATGGTTTTCGTTCCTGCCCACTCCCAAACTACAGCTGGGCCCATATTAGAGGACTATCAGTCTATCAGATTCCGCTATTCTTTTCATCTCTGGAAGCAGGTCTATCAAAAGACCCAAATCTCTTTTTATTTTTTATCAGCCCTTAACTTTTATCTTAAAACAATTTTTCTCAAGTGTTCTCTCTAGCAAGAAGAACATAAATGCTTCACAGTCACAAGAATAAATTATGAGGGGTTACCATTTTTCTAATTCAAGTGGCATGCTTTTTAAGAGTTTAAAGAGACTTATTGTGGAATCTTGATGCAAAAAGAGGAGGAGGGAGGGAGGAAGGGAAGGAGAGAGAGGGAGGGAGGGGGGAGGAGAGCGCAACTACCTGAAAGTTCCTAAAAATAGCTTACAAGCTGCATTAATGAAGGCTATTATCACTCAAATTCCAGCAAAGCAGCAGAATAAAAACACCCAAAAAATATTTTGAAAGGAAATGGACAAAGATCAGAGGGATTTCCAGAGTATGGCTTAGTTTAGCAATAATTCAAATGCCACAGAAATAGTGTTGTGAGGACCAACTTAATAAAAATTTATCTTGATTAGAACAGTAAAAGGTAGGGTGGAGCCCAAAAAGGTGAGCATAATGGAAACCATAAAGATCTTCAGCCGTTTGTCCAATAAAGTTCAAATGCAGACAACTTATAAAGTTAAATATATTGGGCTGGAAACTCCTCTGCCAAAATAAGAACAATTAGGTCGCTCCTGGGTATTTTTGCACACAAAACTCAGTGACTGGACATGTACATACATCTGAAGGAACTTCTAAAGCAAAGAACACTTGGTTCTTTGTAAGAAAGTGACAAAAGACAATTACAATTGCATTAAAAAGTTATTTTTTTTTTCAGTAGAATTCACCTAAATTATCAATAGCAGCCAAATAAAATAGCAATATTCCCCAACCAAAGATGGAGGGCATGTAGTACCGTCCAGACAGCTAAGCCCCATGTTTAGATGACATTAGAGCATTGCCTCATTTTATAATCTCCCAAATTCTTTTAAACCACATTAAGGCACAAAGATCATTAGATAATTCTGATCAAGTCACTGTTTTTCAGTCTAACCTGTGTTGACAAGCCTGTGCAAACCTCTCCATGCTTCATTTGTTATCCTCACTGCAATAAATGCACACAGTAAAACAACAATAGTAGCTAAAGCTATCATCAACAAACATTTGAAATAAAAAAATGGCTAAGAGAATTAAAAAGAGCTTTGACTGGTACCCCTAAGAAAGCAGAACTGGCACCAAACATTTCTTTAGAATGAAGTTCAGTAAACAGCGATGCAGAACCAAAAATGAATACAGGTAGTCCTTGACTTACAACCACAATTGAGCCCCACATTTCTACTGCTGAGTGAGACAGTTGTTCAGCGAGTTGTCCCATTTTATGACCTTTCTTGCCACGCTGCAGTTGTTAATAGCAATAGCACTTAGAAATATATACTGCTTCACAGTTGCTTACAGCCCTCTCTAAGTTGTTTACAGAGTCAGCATATTTCCCCCAACAATCTGGGTCCTCATTTTACCAATCTTGGAAGAATGAAAGGCAGAGTCAACCTTCAGCCTGGCGAGATTCGATCTTACTTTAATTGCAGACAGCTGGTGTTACATTACAGTGCTTCTGTCTGCTGAGCTAAACCAGGCTCCTGTCATGTTAAGTTAGTAACATGGTTGTAAAGTGAATCCAACTTCCCCGTTGACTTTGCTTGTCAGAGGGTTGCAAAAGGGGGATCACATAACCCTGGGACATTGCAGCTGTCATAAATATGAGCCAATTGCCAAGTGTTCAAATTCTGATCACATGATCATGGCGATGCTGCAACATTGTAAGTGTACATTGTAAGTGTGAAAAACAATTGTAATTGTTTTTTTGGATTTAGGGTGGCGAACACAGATTAAAAACATACAATAATAAAAACCCACTAAAACCAGATTAAAATAATAAATAATAAAAACCCAAGGATCAGAATCAGCCCATTTGTTGGAAAAACCAAGTCTTCAGGCCTCGACGGATGGAGCGGAGATCCGGAGCTCGGTGGGTAGTTCGTTCCAGAGGATACGGGCACCCACAGAGAACGCCCTACCCCTGGGCGTCGCCAGATGGTATTGCCTGGTCGATGGTACCCTGAGGAGAGCAAACCTATGGGAGCGGACAGGACGGTGGGAAGCAGGCAGGAGATGGTCCTGCAAATACCCCAGACCTAAGCCATGTAGGGCTTTATAAGTCAATACCAGCACCTTGAAGCGGATCCGGAGGACCACCGGTAGCCAGTGTAGCTCACGCAGGAGATAATATATTCAAGGGGGGGAGCCCTTTTATAGTGCAATAAGCATAACCCCATTTATGTTTAATATTATATTTATTATTGTTATTTATTATTATTTATTATTATTATTTATATTATTGTTTAATGGAAGGTTTCTAGGACATCGAAAACTGTAGCCAAACTGTCCTTGTCCAGCTGATGTGGCACTCAAAGCTGGCAGAAGACAATCTCGGCAATTGAAAGTTTTGAATGGTGATGGATACAGAAATTCCTGAAACTGTAAGCATGTTCCATAAGCAATTGATAGCCACTCTGTTTCAGAACAATTTGAATTCCCTCTATTGAAACCTGGGTATCAGTAGCTTCATTTCTGAGGAATGAGCTCCAGTTCACTTATGCTCCTGGCCGTCATTGATTTCTATAGTTTCATTCTATTCTATAGTTGATTTGGTTGATAAGAAGTAAATAAGATATTTTTTTTAAAAAAAATGATTTATATGCCGCCCTTCTCCAGAGACTCAGGGTGGCTTACAATGTGCTCAGCAATAGCCTTCATCCTTTTGTATATTTATACAAAGTCAGCTTATTGCCCCCACAACTGGGTCCTATGGTATATTGATAACTACTGAATCAACTATTGATTCTAAATAGTTTATCTCATTTATGGGTCAAAATAAAGGAAATTGGAAGATTTTTTCCTTGTAATATTCAAAGCCTACCATTAGTAAACAATTCAGGCCTTAACACACAATTCTCTCCCTCTATCTATCTCTATCTCTTTCTCTCTTTTTTTTTCTTGCAAAGGGGTTTCCCAAAATTATGTTTCTTTGCAGAAAGGACCCATTACTGATAAGGAAATGGAGCACTGAAATGTATTAGTAACTTATAATTAAGCATTTCTCTTCCTTTCCCTAAATATAATTGCATATGTTTAGTAAAACCTAACTTAAAAGTCTATTCTGAAATTGAGTTCAATAGCTTCAAGTTCAGGTTAAAACCTATTTTAAATCAAGCAAAATTGGGGGGAAAGTTCCAACCACTGAATTTTTAGTTTTCTGCATATAAACATTTGAACTGTTTGTCCTTTTCTACTCAAAATCCAAATGAATTAGGCCCATAACATTACTATCCAGTGTTGAAGCCAGTCAAATTCAAAAGGCCAATTAATCTGTTATCTCAGTACAAAGCCAAATGATTTTGCACCAGACCCAGAATTAAGCATCAGTTGAACCACTTCTGCATTTCAAGAAAAAGGGATATATGTACATGTATAAAACAAGGAAACATCCATAGTCAGGAGCTATTGAAAGAGTGGAATTACAAAAATCACAATAGAAATGAGGGGGGGAGGGAGAAGATGAGGAGGAGGAGGAGGAGGAGAAAAAGGGAGAGAGAGAAAGAGAAAGAGAGAAACAGGATTCCTTTTATAAGGAAGTCCTCACTCTTACATAGAAATGTGTATTTAAACAAACCCTTTGGGCAAAGATAGAATATATAAATCATAAAATTAAATTAAAGAGCATCCCTGCTGATTGATTAGCTAGCTGTAATAAAAGTTGATTGATGTCTCCCTCTATCATTCACAAGCACCCAGAGAAGAGAAGTGCTATGCTATTTCGAGTCCAAAGAAGACTTGAGATTTCTCTTCTGGACTTCATCTCTCACTATTGTTTCCAGTGGCACACTTGACATGTACATGAATTGCCCTAAATAAATGTGGATCATATCAGCGTTTAGACATTTGAACTGTGACATTATTATCTCTCCTTCTAACAGCAGTAAAAAAAAAAAAAGCAAGAAAGGGAAACTAACTTTCCCTTATTGCCAAAGACAGAATAAAGCTGAGTATTAACATAAAGCTCACCATTGTCTCAATGTCACCAACTCAGCTAGCAATTTTAAAAGCTTACATTTTAATTTTACATTACAATTTTAAAAGCTTACTCTGCTCCTGAGAGTGTAGTAAAATAGACATAAGTGATCTTTACAAGCTATCAGCAGGATGAAGGATTAAATAGCCATGTCCCAGCACTGAGCAGGTCAGGAAGCCCCAGAAACATTCTTGCACTCATATGTCTGTTTTAACAAATTTATCTCCAAAATTTCATATCACCAAACTGTTACATTTCTAAATGTTAAATCTGCCCACCTGGGTCTATTCTTCATTATACAGTAAAACAGTAGACTTTGCAGTAAGCCTACTTGTGGGTCATCCCTACCATCAATTGTGGTGGCAGTTCTGTTAGTTTCTGTCACCTCAAAGCAGAAGCTTCATAAGAGCATCCTTCGCTTTTGCTCAGCATCCTTATCCCCAAACACAATGCTACGGGTACTTACTAACCAACTAACTCTCACTTCTGTACGTCGAAGATGGAATTGCCTAACAGCTTCAGTTATGGATTAGCAAATGGGAAACAGCTGAGTATGTGTAATGGAAATCACCTTGATCCCCTAAATCAGTGTTCCCCAATCTTTTTGGATTGGCAGATTGGGTGGAGGGAGGGATGGTTTTGTGTAAATGGCAGATATGTGCATCAGGGGTGGGTTCTAAAAATTTTTACTACCTGTTCTGTGGGCGTGGCTTATTTTGTGGGTGTGGTTTGATGGTCATGTGACAATTTTTAGCACAGGTACTGATCTACCAGGCTTTTAACTGCTTGCAGAGCTGTATCAGTCTACCCATTTATTCTTGGAGCGCTCTGGTCTACCCATTTGTTTTTGGAGGCACCGGTCTACCCATTTGTGTTTCGAGCACACTGGTCTACCACCACACTGCCTTTTAACACTGATCAGCTGTAGGGCAGCCCTTTGAAGCCCCGCAGCAAGAGTTTAAACAGTTTTTTCCCTTCTAGCCTATCAGCTGGGACTCTGGAGGCAGCTAATAGATTAGGGGCGGGGCCAAATAAAAGGTAAGAATAACGCGGGGGGCGGGAGGGCCCAGCTCCCGAACAAAGAGAACCGGTTTGGTGTTGTCATATCGTCACCACTTCCGGCTCAGCCAAACCGGGAGGAACCGGGAGGAACCACCACTGGTGTGCATGAGAGTGTGAAGCTCCATTTGTGAAAGAGGTGTGCACATGCATCTGCTGCTCTCACAAATGGTGATTCATGTCCATGCATTTGCATGCTGCTTGCACAAGTGGAACTGCACGCACACACTCGCCTGCCACTTGCATGGCCCAGTTCTAAATGGGCCATGGTTCAGTAGTGGGCTGTGGTCCAGGAGTTAGGGACCCCTGCCCTAAATTGCCAAGTTAAAGTGCTGTTTTTGTCCTGTAAAGCCCTTTATGACTTGGCAAAGGTTCCTGCTAGAAAATTTAAATCAGTCTAGCCCAGGGGTATCAAACTCGCAGCCCATGGGCCGGATGCATCACGTGCTGGCCACACCCACACCCAGTTTAGCAAAGGGGGGGAAGTGGCGATACATCACATGATGACACTGTGACGACGTGAGTTTGACCCCCCTGGTCTAGCCTATAGGGATATTTCAGGAGCAACAACTCTTATTTTCTCACTTTTGGGACATAAATAGAGCTGAGGCCCAGAAGTGCTGTTTTTCATGGCAGAAAGGATTCTCGGAAACAGTCTCCCAGTGCTGTTTTTTAAAGCATTCTAGCTACACTTCACCATTTAAAAGAAAATCTTACTAATTTATTGGGAATGAGTTTTCTTTAATTGTTTCTAAACTTTGTTTGAATGTTTTATTGCTGATGTTTTACATTTTTCTATATTATGTATATCACTAAGAGTTAATTTGGATTCTGGCAGGATATAAATGCAATACATAAATAAAATATATTTTCAGTGTGCATCAGGTCAAAGTAAGCCCTAAAAATGAATGGCCCTTCCATTCATTTTCTGAGGTTAGTTACTCTCGCAGACTAAGTACATTCAAATAAAGGTCATTTGCAAACCACAGCAATCTTCTTGTTCCTATATTGTCTGTAAAAGTAAAGTGTCCCTAAACTGAGCTCAACTCCTGGTGGATTCATGTTATAATACAACAATGCGTGTAGTCTGCTTTCTAGGACAATATTAAACCTTCCCAATCTACTATTTCATTCTGTAGTTTCTCCTCCATATACGAGCCAGGTCCAATCCTGTTTTGTTTTTGCTTCAAAATCAGCCAGGATTGCACAATCAGTAAAAACAACTGTTTTGCTTTTAACTCTAGAAAACATACTTCAATGTGTTATGATAAACCTAGTCCATTTCCACCAGACATCGGAGGCTTAGCCATAGTCCTATGTATAATCAGCTTTTGTTGAAGGTGAAGTGCCAGGAATGAACCCATATGCTTTGTTTCAGTTTTTAAATTCCTTTTTCACTGCTCAGAGAGCATGTAGAAATAGACCTACAAATTATAATTAAATAACTACTCCTGCTCGCTTTTGAAGTTGTTTTTTTAATAGAATCCAATCTATTGTTGAAGAAGCTAGCTTTATTATAGATGTGAAAGGAGTTGCTTTCAACAATTCATGTCTTAGAAAAAGATTAAATTAGATCACTGCAGTGCAAGTTGTATTTATTCAAGTAGCATGAACTTTTAAAGTATCTGGATAAACGAAGAACTCTATTGATAAGATTTTACTTCCATTCAAGAGTCCAGAATTAAGTCAAATACAGTAGATGTTTTTATATTTGAGCATATTTTTTCAATAACTTTTATAACTGGATGCACTAAATACTTGGATGCTATGAAGACTGGTGTTCTTAAGATTATAAAATCTCAAGAATATCTCCACAATTAAAAGAAACCAAAAACACTAAGATTATTATTACTATTTTCAACCAGATGTTTAGTCTGGATTCGGCATTTTTATCCACCTATTGAGTCCTTCCTGAAGGACCTGGGATACATTATTATTATTATCAAACTAGTATAGTACATAACCGTAATTCTCTTATGGGAATTATAGAGAGACTTATAGACTTATAGATAATAAGTAGCATTTTTTCCCTAGGATTGAATACTTAATAGCAATCTGTACAGTACCCACAAGACAGGTATTATTCCTCAGTGATGGGTTTCCATAACTCCCAAACTGGCCACCGTATTTTGCAACAACTGCAGATTCCAAATTGTCTTTAAAGGCAGGCCCATGCACAGTATATTGCAGTAGTCTAGTCACTACAGTTTTAAGCTTCCAAACAAAGTTTAAATGGGTCTTATTTACTTGCATGGCTGACAATGCTCTTCACTTTAGGATTCCTTTGTTTAAAGCCAAGCGTTGCCATGTAGGAAACTACATATGCACCTGGGTATTATTAAAAACCTGTTTTTCCAACACAGTTACTTTGAGGTCTACTGCAGAGTGTCTGGGGAAATTAAAAAGCTCTAATGTTATTTCGTCCTTGTTTTGAGTCCTGATATCAAACATGGGTCCATTAATTGTTTTACATAAAGTTTATCTCTGTTCTACATAGAGGGGCATCACTGGTGAATTAAGCATATATCACAATCCAGGAAGAGCATGTGAGCCACCAGAGAAAGGCGGCATATAAATTGAACTAATAATAATAACAGACCTCTAATCTTTGTATTGGGTCTGTGATGATTGCCCTTTCCTGTCTTGTTGTCTATAAGAACCTGCTTCAGGTTGGGTGGTTACCTTACACAAATATCAGCCTGCCACCCAATACCAGAGAAGATAAAACTTCATTGCTCAATATGGGTTGTAGCTTATTGATATGTTTAAATGGTTTTGCCATCCTAGATTAACTGCCTCCTATAACAGCAATTTAGAATATGCTACAATTTCAATAAATACATGAAGGAGCCATATCTGAGTTAGGTTACTGACATCCAAACAATGAAATCAAAGCAATTGTCAAAATCTACTATATCCCTAAAATCCATTATGCATTTTTAGGACCAGTCAGTCCATTTCATAATTCCAAAGTTGTAGCTAAATAGTGTTGCTTCTCAGTACATCAAAAATGCAAGTACAAGTGGAGTTCAGAAATCTCATCCAGCAATCAGTGATCTGAGATTAGATGATTAGATTAGATTAGATTAGATTAGATTAGATTAGATTAGATTAGATTAGATTAATGCTGGACCCACACAAGAAGATTTCAAATTAGCTACTTTATTGTTCAATGCCTATTTCACAGCAATCTTCTAAGACTGATAGTTTGCACCTGGGCTTAGATAAAGTTCAATGACATTCGTGGGTGGGGCTCTCTATATATACACTCCAAACTAGTTCCCTACTTGAGTCATCCTCCTCTCTCCAACAATTAGATTAGATTAGATTAGATTAGATTAGATTAGATTAGATTAGATTAGATTAGATTAGATTAGATTAGATGGTTATTGCAAGTGATGGAAGGAGCAGCAGCAGCTAGGATTACATCAGTACCTGAAATACTGTGGTTTCTTGGAAACCATTAAAATCTGTTAAAAATAAAAAGCATATTAGAGCCAAGGTATCTACTTACTTATAGAAGTTCTTTTTATGTATAAACACAAACAATATTATTCCAAAGTGGAAAATCTAAAGATGTCCCTTCCCCACTGAGCTCAGGTTCTCAAATAATCTAGCTGATCTACTGCTGTGTTTACACCTAACAAAAATAGAAAATTAGACTAATTGGGCACATAGATTCAGGTTCTGGCAGTTGAAGCAAGACTTTTGTTTTGCTTCACAGTAAAACAAAGAACATTTTTGCTTATCCAACTCATAATAGACCTCATGTGGTCTCTTCCCTATCTACAGTATAACCCTTCTACAGTACTTGTGTAAATCACTGCAGATATTAAATGCAACACCAGCCGGCAATCCATGTAAACAAGATGTTGGTTCTGCTTCAAGGGAGAAGTGCATTCTTATGTCTGACAGATGTAGCAACTGTGAAATGGATGGTTATGATCTTGAATTAGTTGGGTGCAAGGGCATAACAATTTTTTTCATGTGTCAGAAACAATGTTCAAACCAACTGCTCTTTGCCTATTGCTGGTATTATCCATCTGGGAAAATGCACGTCATCTTTTCTTCAGTACTATTATATACATTTTAGGACAAGGCAGAGCTTTAAGGGTGACTTAATATGAAGGAGATTTAATTTACTCATGCCTTTGAATTGAATCTTTGACTTAAATCTTCAAATCAGTTCAAGATGCTGAAATAAATCAAGCAGCTTCAAATCACAGAGTTGAAGAGGGTTATCTAAGTGAATGAGTCCAATCCCCTTCTGAGTTCAGTGATCCAAATTAAAAGAGATAGCTGTCTAGGATGAGTTGAACATATCCTGATATATAAATTGAATAAATAAATAAATATGCAGTGATAAGGAACGTACCATTCTGGTTATGGATTCCACTGTCAAATTACTTCAGTGAGAATCCTCCATTTCACATCTATTCTTCCATATGGTACACTTTGCCTTTTTTGCAGGAATTTAAAATTAATTAAAATTAGCTTCTATTTCAAAAGTATTGTTTGCAGATTTTGGGAATGTGCAGTGTAATGTTTTCCATTTGCTCTTTAAAATGTAAATTAATTAGAATCACTGATGCAGACTATGGAATATAGAAGTGATAATCTTTGGGAATTTCCTTTAATTTTTTTTTATTAGATTATAGAATAAAATATAAAAATACAAAAGCAAATAGTAAGTCACAGTGGGAAGTAGAAGGGGGAAAATGAGGAGGGGAGGGAGAAAAGAAAAAAAGCATTGACTTCCGATTCCCTCTGTTGCAGTAGAATAAAGCATTAACATCCAACCTCAACTTTTTTACTTTTCCATAATAATATAAACTAGCCATTTCTATAACAACAAATCAGCTAATCAGTAAAATCCAAAATCAAAATTTCATTTTTTTCATTTAAGTAAGTAAGGCAGGAAGGAAGGAAGGAAGATGCTACTGTGTTTTATTGGCAGGATTAGATATAAGTATTTTGGGAATTGGGTGTATAATTTGACTCTCTTTGAGGGCTATGTATGAGGATGGTGTGAAGAAGAATTATTTTATTCTCTTTCCTGTATTCTCTTACAGAAATCCAAAAGTTATTTATTTATTCAATTTATATAGCCACCCATCTCATATATGTGAATCTGGCCTTATGTAACGAAGTTAAAAATATTTTTAAAAATACGAAACAAAACAATCACAAAATGTCCACAAAAACAATAAAACAATAATAACAATTAAAACATAAAAGTACAAACAGCAGAAGAGCACAGTCAATCCATGTACAATATACAGATTCCACCCCGTCTGCTTCCAGATGCACAGGCCAGATGGTTAAGCCATGTCTTCAGGCCCTCCTGGAAGACCAGCAAGGCAAGGCCAGTTTGATGTCAAGTTCCAGAGGGTGAGTGTCATGGCAGACAAGGCTTTCCTCTTGCCTCCTGTCATATGACGTGTGTGAGTGTGTGTGTGTGTATGTGTGTGTGTGTATGTGTGTGTGTGTGTGTGTGTATGTGTGTGTGTGTGTGTGAATGGCACCCATAATATGCTCTTCCTGCTGGAGCTGATGGGATGGTAGATGTAATTGGTAAGCCTTCAAACAACAAAATTCGTTGCCACATAGTTATATGAAAAGTTAGGAAAAAATACTGATAAATTGAGTTCAAGGCCTTCTGATACATCACCTTGGAGATGGTGTAGTGAACCTTCCCCATGAATACATTTTAGATACAGTGGATCAGGCTAGACTCTATCAAATCACATTTTAATCATACATTTGGAAACAGCAGAGTATCCATCCCTCTTTTTTAAAGGCTCTCACCTTTAGTTGAGATTAATGGAGCTGGGGATAACAACTTAAAGCATTGTAGTTATTTCCCAATCTGTGCTGTCGGAAATCACTTTGTCCATCTTCAGGACTATTTTAAACAAAGCACGGAGTGACATTTAAATGGAAATAATTGTGTGCCTTTTAGAATCAGGAACTTTCCCAGAACTATTCCATGGCATTATATAATAAGCGAAAGAGCTCAATTTTGCAGATTGACAAGCAAGCAACTCTTTTATTTTACTCTGAGTGTCACGGAAGAAGGATGAAGTGCTATCTAACTCTCATTGAGCCACAGGCAAGATGTGAGATTTTACCACAGCAACTGGGGAATAATGAGAAGCAACAAGAATTATCTCACAATTATTACTCATTTCCAATTCCAAGCTTTTTTTTTTCCCCTAGAGCTGAGGAACGGCAGGATGGTAGAAAGGCTTGAAAAACTCTCACAAGGACACTCAGACACACACAAAAAAGCAGATATATATATATCAGGGTGTGGAATTAACCTCCTCCCCAGATTTCTGGCAGAGAGCTGGTCACTGCATACAAAGAGTCCAGTAGAGGACTTTCAGATAAGAGTATTAAGGGACAATTAGAATTGTTGAACTGTTGAATTAGAATTGTTGAATTGTTGAGGATAAAATAAACATCTTTTTCTCCTCCTCCTCCTTTTTCCCTGTCATCGACCTGTCTAGGAGATGTATTATACTACAAATCCCATTATCCTTAACCGGGACATGTAATAAATCTCTTGGGCAACAGGTGGAAATGCTGTTTCAGAAATTACCTCAACACCTGGGAAGATGGATGGCAGTGTTCCTGTGGGCAGGGTCATAACATCCATATGAAACAGCTTGGAGAGATCACAGATAGTGAAGCTTTGAAGTCAGTAGAGGCGGACAAGTGCATGATTCTTCATGCCCCTATATGAATGCTAATCCTGAAAAATCAAAGCAATGCTTTCAGGTCTCTTCTATAAGGTAGATTTGCTTGTTATTGCTAAGATCGTACTTTTATTCCACGGAACAGATGCAGTTTGGGGGGTTTTATTTGACTGGGGAATAAGCAGTGTGAGAAGTCACCCCCCTCCTGAAGAGTGAAATATTTTGAGGAATATTTAAAAAGTGCAGAATATTATATTTCCCTAAAGGAGAAATGGAGAAATGTTTTCTGGGAGACAGAAAGCAGCCTCCAAGTCTTTCTTAATAGCCCCCACCAGATATTTTGGTGCCCATTAAGAAAGACTGGGCCAGCCTATTCAGAAACCAAACTGAGGAGGTCACCTTTTAGAAATACAGATTTGGTAATCCATCCAAGACAGGATATTTTGAAACTAAAACAGAATGGTAGGATTAGAAGCAGCCATCACTCGAGATCCAACACAGGACAAAGCCATTAAGCCACAATAGGAATTATTGCATCACCCTCAGAGCAATCCAAACTTCAATCAAACTTAGCTCAGACAAACACCTAGGATTTGTATTTCCTCTTTTGCCTCTAGAGGCAGCTATGACCCCTACATAACCCCTACATGAGCCCATAGGAATCTGACAACAGCCAATAGAATACGTGTTCTTGCACAGGAACAGGAAGCTTAAGTGCAAAGCTCAAAGAAGGTATAAAAACCCCTCACTTTCAACTTCATTTTGTCAGCTGCACCAGAACCATGTGCTTGGTGGTTCTGTTCATCATTAAACCTTCTTTCCAATCAGCCTCCATGTTTCCAGTGTCTTTCTCCCAGCTTGGACCTGAACCAGATGGATATTTGTTCCCACAGCAGATTGCAAAAGAAATTGGATGAACTTCATAGTATTTCTAATTATTGCACCAACTTTCTCACTGCTCTGGAAGCTCTTGTAATATACTATGTGCAATGCTACCTTTAGAAATAATTTGGGAGTTTTAGCCTCAGACATATAGTGACTATCCTGGTTCATGCATGGTGTCTATAATGGTAGAAAAATTAACAGGTTTTACCTGAGCTGAAAGTACAGCGATGGAAAAAGTTGACGTTCTTGAAAAATAAGAGAAAATGGAAAAATACCTTCCTGGAAAAAAAATAATATGCTTTTTCTTCCAAACTTTTCTTGGTTTGTGATTTTACAGGCGCATCAAAACTGATAAGGTGGAAAGGTTAATCAGATACAATTTAAGATCATTACTTAAGTCATCGCCTACACAGTAGCTTTAATATTTTTCTTTTTTAGATGGAATAGAACAGAACAGAGGGCTTGTTTCTGTCACAATAAAGAAAGTGAAAGGAGGTGGTGACTTCTACCTTCAACTTTGTTTTGCCAGCTTCATTAAAATAATAAGCTTACAGGATAATAAGTCTGTGTATTCAGAAGTGCTGCTGGTTTCAGGTAAGTGGGTATTGCCTAAAAGAGTTTCTGCTTGTGTTAGAAGCCAAGCGACCATGAAATTTCTTGTATCCCTTTTGTCTACTCAAATATTAGAAGCAATCATCCATGCGTTGATTTAATGCCTATTTAATACGAAGGAGAAGCTTTGTTTTAACCCTGTACATTTCATGATAGAGTTATCATTTTCTGACCATTATCATCATCCTTATCCTTATGTGGTCCAATATTCAGTGAATTTATGGAAAGGAAGTATGTTTCTGTGTTTCTGGTCTTTATAAGTTTTGAACAGAGATGCAATTAAGCTTTCTTTGAGTTATTAACAGGAACTTTTTGGAGGGGGACTCAGGAGGACAATTTTTGAGAGATGTAGCTTCAGGAGGACAATTGGTTGAGGGAATATGGCCCCAGTTCTTTTATCCCAATCATTTGTTGAACTTTACTTCTTTTAAGTAAAAGCTGTTGCTTGGTCCCCCACCCCTTTCAAAATTACATTATAATTATTATATTATGAACTTATCTGATTTTTCTATCCATAAGATAGCTATTACGTTCTTATGCCTACTATGGTCTCTAGCACTAGCCTTTCAAATCAGTAATAAAATGGAAGTGATTTTATCTTAGCCTAGAGTTATCTTAGCCTCCAGTTCTTCCAAATTCAATTTTAATGGAGGAATTGAGAACATTGACTAAGTATGTAGACTGTCTTTTTTATTTTCCACAGAATCTACCATACATCTAACTATACAATCATTTCTTTTCACACCCAAATGAAAAATATAACTGCTCAAGTGGTTGAGTGGCTCACATTCATTTTTTTTTAATGATAAAATTCTGAGCAAAGTAAGTGATTAGAATCAACATCTATACGAGTATCTATATAATAGTGCAAAAAGAGCCTTCTTCCTGAGTTCCAAATGCTATTTAGAAAGCTCTTGTGGATGCAAGCTGATAATGAGATGCTAATGTGGATGAAGTCATCTATTCAGTAACTTCTAACAACTTGCTCTAACAACAAATCCACTTTTATTTTAAAAATAGCATCCAAAGTAACTTTCACAAACAGGAATTCAATGGCACAAAAGAAAGGACAAGCACCTTTGTCTAACTCTGCTGTGCTAATTTTGGATTACTAAAGAATCTGCTGAAGAGGAGGTTATGGTTGTGACCTGGATGGTAAAACAATCACTTTTCAAGAACTTGATAAAAGCTGCCCCGACAACATAGTCAAAATAATTGCTTGGTAATTAATATTCAGTGGTATTTAAATTGCACAGAAATATTTCCTCCTTTCCTCAGACAAGCATCTGAATATTGCTTTATTCAAAGCATCATTGCCTTTTAACATTCATCCTATCCTTTAAAAGGCAGCAGAAATATCAAGAATTTCATTTTGACCTTTGTGCATTGACTTTGCATTTCATGCAAGGTTATAGTTTGTAATGGTTTATTGTTTGCAGATTTATCACAGAGGAAGACATTAATAATTTCTGCTTAGCAACGGCAGAAGATAACGTATGAGAATCATTTTGCTAATGCTCAAATGGATATTACCAACATATAAATAAGTGCCTAAGTTAAAGGTACATTACATTAGCCAAAGAAAGTGACTTTAAATGGATTTTCAAAATATCAAGTAGACTTGAGAAGAGTAAAGTATACATAGATCACCATTCTCAGCAAATTCTTCATCCTGACCTTCATCAAATTGTCTAGTTTCCATTTGATCCGTTTGATCTATAGGCAACATGAACACAAACCTGCTAAATTAAATCTAGGAGACGACTAGTATAATTTATCTATAAAGAAATTAATGCTTTCCTCCCAGCTATAATATCTGTTCTTCCATTAGTTGAAATTATTTTTCCCATGAGTATGATAAAATCCCTTTCATGACCTTGAGGTATGATAAAATCTTCTTCATGACCCTATTCCTTTAAAAACATTTTAAAACTCTAATAGATGTTTCAGCACTCCTGACCAATTAGCTAAAACTGACCATCTATTCTTGCAGTTAAAAGTCTTCGGTATGCTTGAATCAGTGCACTGAGATTCAGTTCTAAAGGCTCACGATGCCCTATGATTTCTTCCTTTAATAAATCTCTATCTTTTATTTGTTCTTTATAGTTCTACTTAAACAGACATTGTCTGCATTTAATCTTAGCAAACATATAAATGAAATGCATATTTTGTAATCTTCTCTACACATGTCATGTTGAGACAGGAGGGTCTTATACTATAAATCATATTAATCTAAGTATTGTATCATGCACAGTATTATATTGTTTTCTGTGGTACTGACGTTGGAGCAGAAGTTATGTTGCAAACCTCAGGAAAGTACAAGGAACATAAATAAGGTACTTGTTAAATGTACTGATGAGCTTAATGACCTATGTTCTATATCATCCCTGTAACGAACTTATATTAAGAAACATATTACCAGAAGTGTTCACGGAAAGTAACAGACGGTATACCCATATATGGAAATAGAGTCAGAGGCGTAACACCCCTGGCATGGCTAGAATTGCAAAATGTATAAAAGGTACACCTCGGGCGTAGCCCGGGGTTCGGAATCTGACATGTGAATGCTCCGAACCTTTGCTAGCAAATAAACCTGTGTTGTCCAACTTTTGTGGTCTTGTCTCCTGCATTTGGGAAAGTGGGTTTTCCCGCTTCATTTCTGGCACCCCAGATGGAACTCGAACCCACAATCCCCAGTTTAGGACTACCCGACTTAGACAAGCCATTTCAGCTGTTTGTCGACACTAAACAGAACGTAGCAATGGGGGTTCTCACCCAGAAAATGGGAACTTGGAATTGCCCTGTTGCTTATCTGTTGAAGCAGCTGAATATTGTAGCAAGAGGGTGGTCTGGCTATCTGATAGCCCTGGCAGGCACAGCGTTGTTAACACAAGAAGCTAGTAAATTAACTTTTGGCCAGGAATTGGATATCTACACCCCCCCCATGCCCTCAAAGTCATCTTAGAAACCAAAGGACATTTGTGGTTGACCAACCCCCGCATGCTGAAATACCAAGGTTTAATTATGCACAACCCCATGATCAAGTTAATACAATTTACTACATTGAATCCAGCCACATTACTGCCTGAACCAGATTTAAAAGCTACTCACAATTGTATTCAGACTATTGAGGAAACCTATGCCAGCCGTCCAGATATGACTGATGTTCCGCTTTCCAACCCCGACTTTACTCCATACACAGATAGCACCAGTTTTGTGCAAGAGGAAATGCGGAAAGCTGGGTATGCTGTTGTAATTCTTGAAGATGTATGGGAAGCTGAGCCCCTCCCTCCCAGAAGAAGTGCTCAGCTGGCAGAATTGCATGCTTTGACACGAGCTTTGGAACTTGAAAAAGGTAAATGTGTCAACATTTATACAGACTCTAAATATGCCTTCTGGACAGTGCAAGTGCATGGGGCCATATACAAGGAGAGGGGCCTTATTATGGCTGGGGGAAAAGACATTAAGTATGGACCTCAGATCCTATGCCGGTTGGACAGCGTCTCCCCCCCCCCAGGAAGTGGCTGTTATGCACTGTAGAGGACACCAGAAGACAGCGTCAGAGACACAGCAAGGCAAGAATAAGGCCACCAGGAAGCTTGTCGAGCCGCGCTGAAGCCTTTAACTATACAGGCTAACTGTTTAAGTCTATGGGTCCCGGATGAACAAATTAAACCTAATTATTCTAAGGAGGAATTGCAACAAGCTAAGGAATTTGAGGTGATGTTGGAAGATGGATGGTGGATTCTTCCCAACCAGCATGTTTTGGTCCCGGGACATATGGCATGGGATGCTGTGTGACAAGTCCATAAGCAATTACATTTGGGAAAGATTGCATTGGCCAAGGCCCTGCTACGAGAAGTATACATCAATAAGATATACAGCATTGCTGCCAATGTCTGTATGAGATGTGAAATCTGTGCAGCCAATAATCCCAGACAAGGGCCTCAACCACCTCAAGGACATCAACCCACAGGAAATGATCCTTTTGATACCCTGATGATTGATTTTACAGATATGCCAAGGTCAGGTCCACCTCGTGCAATGTTAGTTCTTATTTGCACATATACTGGATGGCCTGAGTGCATACCGACAAGGACCAAGAAAGGTTTTAGTAGGGATGACACAGAAAAACCAATTTGGCTAAATAAAGGTCCTTAAAAAGAAAAAGTGGAGTTCAGACTTACTCATGAGAGCCCTGGCAAGGTGCAAATGATGTGTGAACCAAAGTCTCTATACATTTTGGATCTTTAAAAATAGGCCAGCACCTGCCGGGAGATCTAAAATGGATGGAGAAAAGTTTCGATCTTTAAAAATAGGCCAGCATTGGCTGGGAAATCCAAACTAGAAAGAGCTAGACAGAGCATCACCAGGGCAGAGACAATCCAGTGCTTGAGGAGATGGAACAATGGATGAAACCTTGAGTAAAAAGTGAGAAGTTCACTAAAACAATTAGAAAGAATCCCAAACTGCAAATAGACCTGACTAGTCCTTAAAGGAAAAATATTTAGAAGTTGAGAAGCCCCACCATACAGTAAAATGATTCAGAAGTTGGGGCTGACCAAGGAAGATATGGTTAGTGTATACTGTTATGTGTGGTAGAAGGACCCCAGAATAGGAGGAAAGAAATACCGCAGTGTTATAAAGATTCTGATAATTTACCATTCTTAAAAGACCCAGAGGACTCTGAAAGACCTAAGAATAGAGAAGAAAATTGTTTATTGTTCTTCCCACCTGGTGTTTAGCAGGTAATAAAAAGGTAAAGCCTGTCTAAATGGGAAGACACAGATAATCTGAATTGACTAATTTGATGTGATTTCTGTTAAAAATTATTTGTTGCTGTGCATCTATAATGACTAGTTATAGATGCACTAAACATATTACCAGAAGTGTTCACAGAAAGTAACAGACGGTGTACCCATATATGGAAATAGAGTAAGAGGCGTAACGCCTCTGGCGTGGCTAGAATTGCAAAATGTATAAAAGGTACACCTCGGGCATAGCCCGGGGTTCGGAATCTGACATGTGAATGCTCCGAACCTTTACTAGCAAATAAACCTGTGTTCTCCAACTTTTGTGGTCTTGTGCATTTGGGAAAGTGGGTTTTCCCGCTTCAATGTCAATTAAAAATGATACGTAAGAGAAATTAAATGTTGGAGAATTAAATGTCAATAAATGTTTATATGTGATTAAAGTAAAAAGATATCCTTATGTCAGAATTAAATCTGATAGGTAACTATACCTTTATCTGGCTTTTATTTTTCGTATTCAAAATAACTTACCTTTTTAAAAAATCAAAAGTAAATTAAAATGACTTAATGTAGAAAGGATTGGATTGACAGCAGCTATACAGCTGTGTTTGCTTAGTTGTCTGATTGAGTGGAATCAATCTTCTGGGAAGCTGATAATGTAAGAAGTTTTAACTTCAAACAGGAGACTATAAGAGTAAAGTAGCATACCGTCACTTACAAATATGCATCCTAAAGTTCAATGAAAGAATTTAGGATTGGTCCCAAAACCAAATGATAAAACAATTAAGGGAGGAATTTCATAAATAAAAAACTCATCTTGAGAAAGAGGGAAAAAATGTGAAAGAAACTAAAATAACCACACTATGATTTTGTTTGGCATAGGACATAATAAGCAAAAACTCTGGCGGGCTTTCAAGATTCTATGATTTTACTCTACAATACAGTAGTCTTTGGCTTATAATGGCAATTGGAACCAGAATTACCTTTGCTAAATGGCACAGTTATAAATGAAATATCACATGACCCTGCTGCTTAGCAACAGCAGTTCTAACAGTGCCAATTGGCATCATTAAACAAGGAGCACATGGGTCATTAAGCGAGGACTCTGTAATACCATCAAACATCCACAATTGCCTATCCCAGGTCCTTGGTAAGGACTCAATAGGTAAACAAAAGTGTCAAACCCAGTCTGAACATCTGGCTGACTGTGTGATGATATTATTATTATTCTCTTTTATTCATTAAACATGAAACTCAGTCAACTGAACATTCAGAAATGCATCACAAATACCATTGACTGGTGCTAATGGTTGATACAGATTGCTGCCAACATCCTAGGTATCAACCAAGTACCTTCTTAAGATGTACGATGTTCCGAGTAGCACAGTTTTTGCAGTTCTGCTGGTGTTATTACTGGAAGCTGCAATTTCTTGATGTATTTTATAAAATTCTTGGACATGGTACCAAGTGCCCCAATGACAATGGGTATCACTGTTACATGTTTCATCCATAATCACGTAGTTTCAATGGCCAGGTCGCAATATTTCGTGATTTTTTTTCCAGTTCTTTTTCTTCAACTCTGGCATCTCCTGGTACTGTGATATCAATAAATTGTAAGCTTCAACCCTCTACAACTGTGATATCTGGCGTGTTGTGTTCCAAATTATTATTATTAATAATAATAATATTAATAATAATAATAATAATAATAATAATAATAATAATAATAATAATAATAATAATAATTGCTGCATCCATGTAGTGATGTCGACAGGCTATATTTGCCCAGAAAAGCAGGCGGCAGAGGACTTCTGCAAGTGAAGCAGACAGTCAAAAGAAGAGAAGCATGCTCTGGCAGATTAAGTGAAAGACAGTGTTGAACCAGCTCTGCTGGAGGTCAACAAGAGGAAGCTGCTCAAAGTGCAGCAAACCAAGACTCAATATAGGAAAACAGCAATGCAAACTCAGGCTGACAGCTGGTGTAACAAAGCACTGCATAGACAGTTCCTTGAGAAGATCCAGGGAAAAGTAGGTAAGGAAAAGACCTGCTTATGGCTGACCAACGGAACACTGAAGAAAGAGACAGAAGGCTTGATTCTTGCAGCCCAGGAACAAGCCATCAGAACGAATGTAATCAAAGCCAGAATATAAAAATCTGCTGATGACCCCAAATGCAGACTCTGCAGAGAAGCGGATGAAACCATTGATCATATACTGAGCAGTTGCAAGACAATAGCTCAGACTAACTACAAACAATGCCATAACACAGTCACTCAGATGGTCCACTGGAACTTGTGTCACAGCTACCATCTGCCTGTAACAAAGAACTGGTGGGATCATAAGCCTGAAAAAGTGGTCGAAAATCAGTATGCAAAACTACTGTGGGACTTCCGAATACAGACTGGCAAAGTTTTGGAACACAATACCCCAGATATCATGATTGTGGAGTAGAAAAAGGTGTGGATCGTCGACATTGCCATACCTGGTGACAGCAGAATTGATGAGAAACAACATGAAGAAGTCACCAGATATCAGGACTTGAGAATCGAACTGCAGAGACTCTGGCATAAACCAGTGCAGGTGGTTCCAGTGGTACTCAGCACACTGGGTGCTGTGCCTAAAGACCTAGGCAAGCACTTAAAAACAATTGGTGCTGACAAGATCACCATTGATCTTTTTTCTTTTAAATGCCTCTGACGATCCCAGCTGAGTTGCCTGATTGGCAGAGGCTTTTTTAAAAAAGCTGGGATCGTCAGAGCCTTTTGAAAGCATCTTCACTGAAGTGGTTGTAGAAAAAATGGTTTTAAAAGTAAAAAAAAAAAATGGCCACGCCATCCAGTCACATTACCCCACCACCACCAAGCCACGCCCACAGAACCGGTAGTAACAAATTTTAGATTTCACCACTGCCTGGCCAGCACATACCCAATCCACACATTTTAAGTTTGCCAAGTTTGAGAAACATTGAACTAGGTTATAAATATATTTTTAAACATTTAGTGAAGAAAACTCAATTCAGAGATTATTGTTGAATATGTACTAGTCTACTTTGCCATCTTCCAGAAGATGCAGTGGTTTCTATGTTGGTAGGGTTTTTTTTCCCCAAAGATTCAGCATCCTTTCAAACTTTTTTTAAGTATTTGATCTGGCATGATTAGCTATCACCATATTTGTTTCTTGACCTTATTTACATACTGCCACACTCCATAGAGAGTCATCATGGTGCTATATGCTAAGCAAAGTTTGTGCAGCAGCAGAGTGACAGAATTAATTTGATTGCAGATTTGCTTTGTGGATTAGAAAAAGTCCACATTAAATCCAGCAACCAGTTTCCTATAATGGTACAGACGATGACTTTGGGGTCCCCAAAGGCCTAAGCAAGTTATGCTCCTAAGCAAGTTTCGTTCACATGACTGGTGCCTCTGATCTAGAGATGTCAACAGCCCAGATGATGAGTCTTCTCCTTGTTCAAGCATGTGTCCCATGCGGTCTCCTCTCATTCCATTTTCCAAAGATTCAAAGTGATTTTAAAAAAAGAAAAGAAAAGAAAACCTTTCCCCTGTAGCTGCATTGATTTTACACAGGTTTTGGCTATATCTTTCTGCGGTATAATTAACTACTTACAAGCAAAAACTCCAACATTTATTTTCCGAGGCAACATTGACTCATATATATTCAATTTAAGATGAAACAAGCCTTAATATCCTTCGTTAAAATTCTGATTCCCTAATAGCAAAGTCATTTTTTGTACACATTTTTGCATACATTTCCATCAGACTCTCCTCATTGCTGCTGTGTGTTCCACCACAGACATTAATTCACAGATGACTTTTGGTCTAAAAAATAAATTAAAAACTAGGTCAGTGGTAATTCTTTTGTTTAAATTCATATTTATTTATATTTATTTACATTTCCTATTTCTAAACCTCCCATCTCCCTCAGAGGCGAGAAACTTATTTCTGCCACAGTATGTGATGATTAAAAGCAGGAAATGCCAAACGGAGACACTATTACAAATGAAGGCAAATATATGTATCCCAAGATAATGTTTCAGGAGGCGATCTGAGTCAGTCACCAGGACTAGAGTTTTAGCCTTCCAAGCTTTCAGACTCATGCTGGAGCCCAGCCTCAGGAAACTTCTTTCTCTCCAGAATATGTACATTGGACTGTTCCATGTGTATTATTTATAGGGTGCCTGATTGTGTGTGGCTTTTAGTTGTTAATTGGGGTGTTGATGGCTGATATTGGTTGTTGTTTTGTGCTGCTGCACTGTGGGTCCTAAGCAGTGGTGGGATTCAGCCAGTTCTCACCACTTTGGGAGAACCGGTTGTTAACTTTCTGAGCAGTTTGGCAAACTGGTTGTTGGAAGAAATCATTAGGGCAGAGAACCGGTTGTTAAATTACTTGAATCCCACCACTGCTCCTAAGTATTTGATAAACTGGTAGTAAATTGGTGGCAGCACAAGAAAACAACAACCAACAACTGAATAGCCTGTCATCAACCATCCCCAGCCCCAATTAACAATATAAAACAGCCCAGTGCAGATATTCTGGAGAGAAAGAAGTTCCCTGAGGATGGGCTCCAACACAAGTCCGAAAACCTGGAAGACTAAAACGATGGTCCCAGTAACTGACAGACTTTATTCAACAAACATGAAGAGGAAAGAAAGTGTGTAAAGCAGCTTAGAAGAGATACTATGAATGCCTTGGGGAGACACAGGTGAGAAGCACAGAACAAGAATACTAGGCAAAAAGTGGGGCAGGCTTGTCATTAGAAGGAAGTTCACAGGCCTGTCTATGATCACTATGGGAAGGGTCAAGCAGATCCTGCTCTTGACATACATACATACATACATACATACATACATACATACATACATACAAACATACTTACATATGTTTTTCCTCTAGCCATATATATATTCTTTAATTTATATGCCGCCCTTCTCCGGAGACTCAGGGCGGCTAACAATGCGTTAAGCAATAGCCTTCATACTTTTGTATATTTATACAAAGTCAGCTTATTGCCCCCACAATCTGGGTCCTCATTTCACCTACCTTTGAAAGGATGGAAGGCTGAATCAACTTTGAGCCTGGTGAGATTTGAACTTGCAGTAATTGCAAGCAGCAGATGTTAATCTGTTAATAACAGTGCTTTAGTCCACTGTACTACAGGCTCTTTCTTTCTTCCTACCATTATTCTCATCTCCCACTTACTTTTTTAGCTGTTCAGAGCAAGAGACATCCCTTGGCAGATAAGATGACCTTGTGACTTACCTGTCTGAGAGATATGAACCTTAACAGCTCTTTCTCACTTAATTACAACCCGACCAGCCTTCAGCCTTTCCCCTCTCAATTTCTGCAAACATTTGGGATCAAGACAGCCAATTTTCAGGTGAAGACTCTATAGAATTGCTTTCATTCTTTTCTGGTACTAAGAGTTTAAATATCCACTTAAGCTACCTCTGGGCTGGGGACTTTAGCTTTCTCCTTTTCTCCTCCCCCATTTTCTCTTTTCCTATATCAATCCAGCGACTGCTGAGAGGGGATCAAAGAAGTCAAGATAGCAGCCACAACATATTCAAAGCTCTGCCCATTTTTATGTGCAATCCATATGGAAAATAGGTGGGGTTTCAACTACCATTACAGCCAATATCTTGTCTTTTTTTACCCCTCCCTGCAGACATCCCTTCTGTGTTGGGATTTAGTCAAAATGAACAGGTAAATACATTTTTAAAGAATTCATACTTGAATGAGAATACTGTAATGGAAGATTGAGCACCAATCATTAATAAAATATACAAAAAATCATTCATCTCATTAAGATTTATAATGGTGTATTAAATATAAGAGGAAAGGCAATAATGTTTAATTAAAACAGGCTTTAATTCAGTGTTATTTTTTCTAGGTTTTGTTTTTTTAAAAAAAACAGTAATTGGTACTCCAGTCCTTATATATAAAAACGTCTCAGAATATCCTTCACATTTAGTCTAATATGTGACTCAGATTGACTTCTGTATTGCCAAAGGATAAATCTATGCTCATTCATTTTTCAAAAAAACTAACAGATTTCTTGAAATAATTGCAAAAAATGATTGTCAAAAGCTCAAATGTAATTACAAAATAAAAGTTGCATGAGACCGCTTAAATATGATTGGGGTTTTAAAAAAAATTAAAAAACAAGGTTGTCCATGGCCATTTGCTGAAAGATTTTGGTAAATGTAAATATCTCTGTTTTCTTTCCTCAGACTTTTCCTCCGAGTTGAAATATGAATTTATTCCTTACACTAGAATAGACTTAGAATTACTTTACATAATTATATGATTTATTGTTGCTAATAATCCTACTGAGTCCAAATGCTTTCTTTAACAAAGGGTGGTATGATTAATAGTAATTGGAATATGTTAACAATGCTGTGTGACTTTAGAATCTGAAGCTCAACATACTGATAATGGTTCAGCAATATTAATGGACTTTTAGTGGATCTCTGCAAATAGCAAATCTTATCCTGAGAAAAAGGAAACTGAATTATAGCCTTTGTTAATGTAAAATGATTGTGAAAATGGGAGCAAAATTATGCTTTCATTTCTTTCATATGGCTAATTATCTACAGCTATGATTCTTATAAATAAACAACAGAGTAACCATCCCTCATCAGTTTTGTTCCAAGCCCAAATCTTAGCAAATAGAGGTACAGAGCCTGGGTTTCTGGCCAATCAGATGGAAAGAAAGAAGGCTGCAGTGTTTTCAAATTTTAGACAGATTACCTGGGAAATAGGATAGTTGACATCCAAAAAGAAGTCAAGATCTGCATGAAAGGTTAAGGATGTTAATGCATATTTGTAGTTGCAAATAAAACAGTTAAAACTGAAGCCTGCTACATCTTGTCATAATGTAGAACTGCAAGAGCTGAACTAAAAAAATCCAGATGTCCACTAGATGGGAGAAAAGGGTTCAAATTTTCTCTGTTGCCCCATAGAAGTCATTTGGATTTTTGCAACCCAAATCCAGTAGCCCTACCATAGTGGCAAGAGGTCATTTTTATGCCGCCGAGAATCCAGAACCTTAGCTAAATAGCTAAAACTGGGTTTGGTTTGATGGGGATCTATGTAGAAACAGCAGTCTTGATGGAGGATCAGATATAAGTCATCTCTTAAAAATGAAGCTATGAATGAATTGAAGATGATTTTAAAAAGGAAAGAAATGTGCTTTTTGTCAGAGTATGGATCGGGACATGTAAGCAAAATGTCCCATGTTTTTAATAAGAAATACATCTGTCTTTTGTGTGCTATGCTTTTATAAATAGATACTGTGTGTGATGGAAATTGATATTATTTTGGAAATCTACTGTTCAGTCAACATTATATTATTAAATGCAATGGGTTTTCTGTAATTAAAAAACACTGCTTTGTTTGGTAGTTGCTGGGAAATGGTCATCAGTCTTATTCCTTTCTCAGAGCCCAGTTTTAAATCTACAAGACTTATTCTAGACACTGCAAAACTCTTGTCTGGACTATCTCCATTTCATTTCTATTAATTCTTTATTCATTGCTGCTGTCTGCAGATAATAGCATTTATATGTTGTGGAACATTAGTAATTCAGGCAGACAAATCATCTTTATCTGTGCAACCAAATATGCATATGATTTGGCAAAAAAGATGATAACTGGCTGTCCTTTTCCTTGATATCTCAGAGAGTGCACGTGGCATTTTAACTTGGTTCTTTCAGTAAAGCACAAGGTTATTTCGTCAACAGGGGAAAGGAAAAAAAGAAAGATGCTGTCAGCCATCTTAACATATATTTTCTGAGACATAAAAAAAATGGTGGTTGCTAATATCCTCTTCATCCCTTGGCAGGTTTATATAGATATTCTTGGATAAAAGAAAGCTAATGGCAAAGTGATGTGGGCACTCTTATCAATAAAAAATGTAAACATAATCCACCTGAAAGTGAGCATTCTGTACAATGACAAAGCGAAAGCAATACATATTTTTTTTCTCAATACAATCAATAGGATTAAAATGTTTAACGGGCTCCCCGTTTCTTACTTTGCATTGCAAAACTGGAACTCTTCCCAATGGTTTGTTTTCAAATATGAAGTACATCGGATTACTTTTGTTACAGTAGGGATTTAGAGTGAAAAAGTGTGATTTTATCTGATTAAGCAGCATCCCCAGTAGGGGAGAGAGAGATGCAAAAGTTTTCCAAATAAAAGAACAGAGACACAACTAAAATAAAATAACAAAATGTATTTAATGCTTATCCAGAAACATAAGAAGCATGCAGTTTCAAATTGCTAAACGCATAGTTTTTCTTCAAGCTAATTGTCAGTATAGCAGGTTATGGTCTGCATTGTACCTACCAAACACCTAACCCTAACCCTTTCTCAAAACCAAGATTTCTCCTCAGCACCCCAACTAAGTCCCTCTCAATTTTCCTGAACTCAGAACTCCCAGCAAATCAAAGAATTTCCAGGGTTTTTTTTTTCTTTTTATGATCCTGTAATCCCTTTTATCCGGGTAGAGCTGGGACAACTGACTGGAACTGAGCATTTACTGACCAGATGCCCTTTGTGATGGCTATGTGGAGTTCGCAGCAGATATTTTCTCTTTGCGCCCTGATAGAGAAACATCTATCACTGCCTAGGATTGAACTTTCAACCTTCCAAGTGGAAGGTGAGCTTCTTTACCTCTAGGTCTCCTATGGCACTCAAAAAATTTCCAGGATGTATATCTGTTAACAGAGAATATCTGAGAGTTGGGGTCCACAATTGGGGTCCACAATTCAGCATCCCATCTTTCTAAACAACTTCAGGAGACCATCCAGAGATATTTTGACATTACCAGAAGGAGCACGAGAAACAATTTGAGGATCATTTTTTGCTTTGGAAGGGCTAAGGATTAGGATGGCAGCAGATTTCTCAAAGGCTGCTCTCTTCTAAACCCATCCATATAAAACCATCCAAACTGGGGGGAAAATACGTTTCTGAAATTTGAAAATATTGTCATTAAATTTGTGCTGTGTCTTCTCAGACAGTTAGAGAATTACATGCAGACTGTGGGTTGCCTATATTCCCTTTTTAAGACTTACTGAATGATATTAGTATTCATGAAACTGTGTAGGCAACAGTATTAACACCATCCAGATTCCATTAAAATCCTCTGCAACCTTCCTTTGAAGTAATATGTAGTTTGAGTTCCATGGGGAAAGGATTGCTTAAGTAGTGCACATAGAAAAACAAGAAGGTTTGTATTGAAATCTGAAGCAATGTGGTTTGAAACCAAAGGAAAATGTCTTTCATTTTTCTCATCTCTTGCTGTTATTTTATGGCTTAATATTCCTCATTCCTTTTCTGTGTTTTGCATAGCTTACTCCAAAAGATAATAATATGATGAATATGTAGACCTAAGCTGTGCATACTAGTCTGTACAGTTCAGTATGTACTGAAGGCTGAATTGCACATACGACTTGTGCATAAAATGTGTATAAGTCATCTTGCAAAGAAATTTCTATCGTGTGGCATATACATTGCAATAAAGAATTCTGTGGAACAACCAGCACACCAGGTTGAACATTTGAATACTTCCGGCACCTATTCAGTCTCTGCTGAATATGAATATCCATGTGATCTATTATTCTGGATAGTAGCAGTATTCCTAAATCGTTGCCTTAATTTGTGAAGGGAATTATCTACATCTGGTGAGTTAATCTATTCCTTTAAATAGCCTGTCCAGGCACGACCGGAGTGAAAGAAAAAGGGGGGTAAAATGATGCCATTTCAGTCTTTCATGGGAAGATCAGGATGGAAATTCACTGAACATTTTGCAGAAAACAGAAACCTCAGATGCTTGCTGAGTTGCTCTTTGATCTGCTTCTCCTCCAGGAACTGTGTTCAAGTCATTAGCTTCTGAATGACCTGTTTTTCAACCTCACATGGATCTGAAGTTAACCCCCCCTGACCTGATTGGATATACTTGCAAAAACTTCTCTTCTTTGACAACATGCACCAACCCTTGTGATCAGAAATACATTCCAGTGCTAGAATAAGAAGAGGTAGCCAATGCAAGAAAGCGGTGAGGAGCAGATAGGGGCAGAGGAATCCTGCTGTCTATTGCAAATATGATTTTATTTCTTTTCTTGGCTCCTCACACTTCTAATTGGGCTTAGTTTTGATATTTAAGAGGCAGTAACATTTCAGTCAGAGAAAAACCTTAGGCAGGCAGCTGTGCCAAAGATGTATGAATTTAAAAACTGAAATACAGGTAGTCCTCAACTTACAACAGTTCCTTTAATGACTGTTGTAAGTTACAAAAGCCTTGAAGAAAGTGACTTATGACCAGTTTTCAACTGGTTCAACACTTACAACCATTGCAGCATCCCAATGGTCATGTGATCAAAATTCAGATACTTGGCAACTGGCATGTATTTATGATGTGATAAATACATGCCAGTTGGATGTATGTTGGATGTATATCATGTGATCACCTTTTGCGACCTCCTGACGAGCAAAGTCAATGGGGAAGCCAGATTCGCTTAACAATCATGTTACTAACTTAACAATGACAGTGATTCGCTCAACAACTGTGGCAAGAAAGGTCGTAAAATGGAGCACAATTCTCTCAACAAATGCCTCGCTTAGCAACAGAAATGTTGGGCTCCATTGTGATTGTAAGTTGAGGGCTACCTGTAATAATTTAGGAGCTGGAAGTCAAAAGGAAATTTTCTACAGTGGTGCTCACGGCCTGAATGCTTTCCTTGGCAATTGGGTCACACTTTCTATATGAATATTTATTTATTTATTTATTTATTTATTTATTTATTTATTTATTTATTTATTTATTTATTTATTTATTTATTTATTTATTTATTTATTTAATTTTTATACCGCCCTTCTCCCGAAGGACTCAGAGCGGTGAACAGTTAAAATAACATACTTATAAAATGTGAATATAAGATGATTAAGCCAATTTGGTTCATCGGTTAAGAATCTTCAGCATAAAGATTTAGAACAATTAGAAGAGATTTATGCCAGCCCGGCTTGGTGAAATAGAAAGGTCTTAAGTGCACGACGGAAAGTATGAAGATCTGGGATCATTCGTATCCCTGGGGGTAACCTATTCCAAAGGGTAGGTGCCCCCACAGAAAAGGCTCTTTCTATGGGAACCACCAGTCGACATTGCTTTAGTGATGGCACCCTGAGGAGGCCCATCCTGTGGGAGCGTGCTGGTTGGTGGGAGGTTATTGGTTGCAGAAGGTGGTCTCGTAAGTACCCAGGTCCTAAGCCATGGAGCACTTTAAAGGTAAGAACCAACACCTTGAAGCGCACTCGGAAGACCACCGGGAGCCAGTGCAGCTCACGTAGGAGAGGTGTTACATGTGAGCGCCATGTCGCTCCCAATATCACCCGCGCAGCTGCATTCAAAATATGTTTGTTTGCCTCAGCATTTGGTTGATAAACTAAAATTGCGAGATTTTCATTCCATTTAATATTTGCACATTTGCTTTTCCTTCCAAGAGAACATTCAGAGCAGCCCACAGCATTCCATACTACAACCAGCTGCCTTAAGGTTTAAAATACACAGTGCAAGTGCACCCATCCTTGAACAAGAATAAAACTGCCTCCGCACAGCTTGTCTCCTCCCATTTGTTTATCAAAGCATCCAAACCTTGTGCTGCAGCAATTGCAAAACACACAATATACGGGACACAACAGAGAAAAGCCTCCAAATTATATTTTTCCCTGGTTCACTTGAGCACAGAAAACTGCTTATCTTCTCTGGAAAAAAATGACCTCTCCACGCGTTTCCAAATTACATCAGTTCTTTGCCAATCGCCATTTTTGCCAGCCCGTACCTTAATGTCTGGTTGGTATCAAACCCAAATTTTAATGCTTTACAACCAATAAATAAACAGGGGTGATAATTATAAGGCCTGGTGGGAATTTAGGAGATTGATTGCTACTTTACAACACCAATCAGCACTCTAACAGGTGTTTTATTAGACCACCCATGAAGCTTTCAGAAGCAAGCACCTGGAACGTTCTCCAACATTTAATGCTATTTCAGAGCTTTCTTCCAAAAGCACTCAAAACATTGGGATTACCACGCAGCATACTGATGGGTTGAGAGAGGGTGGCATGTAATTATTTTGCCTAGTAAGAGGGCTGTCTTCCTTCTAAAGGTTTTGCAGCTAACAATTAAAATGGAAATGGAACCAGCAAAGCAGAGCCATGTGATTTGGCTTTTCTCAGCAGATGGCTCATTCAGGAAGCATTTAGCCAAGACTTAACTCTACTGCATAGTGAATTGGGTGGCTTCGTTCTTCCCTTCTCATTCTTGAGTCTGAAAATGCAGCACCGTTTGGAAAGGTATCCAGTGGAATGGATCTATATACCAGAAGGGGGTATATATTAGGGAAGGTATGATGTTTCTTTTATGTTCTGAGCTTACTGGTATATTAGCCCATTTTTTTGCCTGGAGCTTATTTTCACTCTGTCCAAAGAATGTTGTAGCTTCCCAATGTGGTTAATATTTGATTAATATTCTTGGCAATGTTTGTGTTTCAGTGTTTTTAGCAATGTTTGCTAAACAATGACTGATTAAATGTTTGCCATGGCGTATTAGGAGTTCCATCATCTAAGGAGATACATTTAGCAATCCCTAGACAGTGGGCCTTTTCTGAGGTAGTGCTTACATTCTGGAAACTTCTTCTCCCTGAGTTGAAGTTGGCCTCATCTTTTCTGAGTTCCAAATATTCCTTCAAGAATGGGGGTTCCAAAGGCCTGGAGATACCAGAGGACATATAAGCTAGTCAGGTGGATGCATTAATATTATATGATATTATTGATAATATCATCTCCTTTTTATCTTCAGAATAAGAATAGAATAGAAGGCGCTAAAATAAATTGTGGCTAACATGTTCTATTAATAAGTTGTACCATGCCTGATAACAGAATAACAGAGTTGGAAGGGACCTTGGAGGTCTTCAAGTCCAACCACCTGCTCAAGCAGAAGACTCTATACCAGGGGTGTCGAATTCGATTTCATTGAGGGCCGCAACAGGGTAGTGTTTGACCTTGGGGGGTGGGCATGGAAAAGCTCAATGTAACTCCTGTAAGGGGAACCTGTGGTGGCCTGAGTGGTCTGCCAGCAAAAATGGACTCCCGAGCTCCATTTTCAGCTGCGATGGCCTCCTGCAACCCTCTGTCAGCGAAAATGGAGCTCTGGAGAGTCACCCACAGCCGTCCCAAGCTCTGTTTTCACTGGCAGATGCACCGCAGGCCGGTCCTTTGCTGTTTCCAGGGTGGCCCAATCAAGGCACCCTGCAAGCCAAATTTGGCCTCCGGGCCTTCAGTTTAACACCCCTGCCCTATAGCATTTCAGACAAGTGGTTGTCCAGTCTCTTCTTAAAAACCTCTAGTGATGAAGCACCCACAACTTCTGAAGCTGTTCCTCTGGTTAATTATTCTCACTGTTAGAAAATTTCTTCTGAGTTCTGGGTTGCTTCTCTCCTTGAATTAAGGAAAAATTTCTTAAGAGTTGAGAACAATTAACCAGTTCTGGATGTTTCATCACTGCTGGTTTTTAAGAAGAGATTAGACAGCCACTTGTCTGAAATAGTATAGGGTCTCCTGCTTGAGCAGGGGGTTAAACTAAAAGACCTCCAAGATCCCTTCCAGCTCTATTCTATTCTGATTCTGAAGAAACAAAGTAACATAACTCAGTTACTTAGTTTTTTATGCTTTTTAAGTTTAATTGTTAATAATTATAATAATTTTAAGTATTTATTATTTTAATTTGTTGTAAGCTGCCCAGAGTCACTTGACATTGAAATGGGTAGTGTTGAATATGCAAGTAGGAGTGAGTCTTACATCAGCCTTCACTCATTGGTTCATTTTCCCCGGCAGGAAAATGAACAAGTGTCAGTGGCTGACAGGCTGGACAGCTCCCTGTAAAAGGAACTGCAGCGTCGGGCAGTTCTCAGTTTGTAGTTATTTTTGTTTTTGTTCCTGTTGCCTGAAATAAACGCTTGTTTTACTTCACTATGATCATCCTGCCTCTCTTTTCATGTCCGAACTTAACAGGTAGCATATAAATTTAATAAACAGTAATGACATTAAGTGAGAATTATATATATGCCTCTCAAGAACACTTTCAAAAAGGTTCCATAAGTTTATAATATTTACTCCATTTATTAAAATCCTTTGGATTTTAACCCGGGAGGTCCTTCAAATTGATAGCAACCAGCCCTGGTGACATGCATAATAATTTCCATTCATTTTTAAAAAGCACTAAAGGATTTTCACATCCAGAACTAATTACTACCAGAGGGATATGACATTTAGAGCTCAGATTCACCCACAACATTTATTATAAATGTGGATATTTTAAAATTCTTCACAGATTCACATGGGATGACAAAAAAATGTTTTTTGAAAGAATCCAGAAAAATCAAGAGGTCATATCACAGATATTCCAATTCTAAATCACCAGGACAGTTTCTGGTATCAGGTACTGTACCTAATATTTTGAGATTAATTACATGAACTAAAAAGACACGGCACTGTAAACACTAATCTCGAGCAAAGTTAGAAGTTGACAGTTTTTAAATTGCTGCTTCATTTGAAGTGCTCCTCATGCATTCAGAATCTCAAGATGAAGCCTGGGGCTCTCTTGTATAAGGACACTTTTTAAGAGATTCTCTTATGGACCCAATGAGGGGGAAATGTTAAGGATGCTGCTTATAATTTCTGTAATAGGCTTTACTCCTCCACAACAGAGATTGTTAATGCTACTGGGGTTGAAGTGGGGAAGTTTTAGTTTTTTAAAACTGCCTTGTGCTTCATTTTAATTTGTCCAGGAGAGAAAACAAAATTCTGGATTGTGGACTGCTTCCAACAACCAGTGTTGAAACTGATTGCTTCTTCTCATTTATCTTGATGATTTCTTTCCCCTTATGACTTTGGATCGCATACAGACATACGTACTTAATTCAGACATATTTTGTGGCCTTCTGGATGGATGAATTTAATAAATTTATAATATATTATAATTATAATATAATATATATATATATTATATTATATTAATAGATTTAATAAAAGAAAGAAAAAGGGCAAAGATATTCCTGATTTCAACAACTTTTATATATAGCCCATGTTTTCCCAGAATCTCTTATCAAAGTTCTGTCTCCACAAAGTACAAGCAAGATTGGGCCTCTTGTTTTCAGAAGTAAAGTAAAGCTTCAGACTCCTTTGAAGCTTTCTGTGGGATTTGGCATTTTGGAACTACTTTTTTCTTTTATTTTTCTCTAAAGAGCATGGGGACAAGGGGAGCCAGAAGGAATTAAATGGAGTGATCGACAAACTCATAAGGAATTATCAGAAGTTCTCCAATTGGAATTCTTTGGTGAAGGGGAAGGATGGGCAGGCTTACACTGGCTGCATAGTCATCTAAAAAAGTGTTTCTCAAGCTCAGCAATTTTATGAGCTATGAGCTTCAAGTCCCATGCTGGCTGGAGAATTCTGGGAGTTAAAGTTCACACCTCTTAAAGTTGCTGAGCTTGAGAACCACCAATATAAACACAAGATAACTTTTTTGTAGAAAGCCAACAATCATGAAACTAGTTCAAGTCTAATTAAAAAGCACATTTTTCTTGAACTTGCCAGAATTCTTACCAAGCAGCTTTTCTATAATGGCTGTAGATAATGTCTAGCAGACAATAAAAGGAATTGATGAATCTTCAACACAGATCTCTAAAAACCTGCTCTTACATAAAGAAACTTATAGATGTGGAATTTGCAGTCTAGAAGGCTTGTCCAAGATTACAATTACATCTCAATCAAAAAAAGGACCATAAAGGCAGCATAACTTTTTTTAAAAAAAATCAGAATTACAGGATATTATTCCAGAAACTTTGCACAGTTTTCTCTAAAAATGGTCAATCCCCTTCAGACAGACCTACTGTGCTTGCCAATATTCCCATTTTGTGAAAAGTATTTTTATAATTTCCTATATTAGACTATGAAAAGCAACAAACTTTAGTTTCAAGTCTGAGTCAAAAGCTAAGATCTCATTCAGTACAAATGAAAATAAACTAGTTTCTGAAGCACCAAATTGAGCCCAAATGAAGTTATGATCAACATGTACCTCCCGCTTGTATATGTCTTCATGGAGAATATGTCCTTTCTTTTATACCTTTTAGTCTTCCTAGAGTTGAGTAAATCTTCAACTTTGTAATAGTATTTTGCAATGCACAGTTTAATGTAGTATGCATTTTTACCCAGTATGTTGCTTTCAACTCTAGGAAATTATGTATTTGTTTGTATTGCTCCTTTATCATGTTTACAAATAACTCAACGCAGCAACACACTTTCCTCCTCCTATTTTCCCACAACAACAATCCTGTGAGGTGAGTTGGACTGAAAGAGACTGACAGGCCCAAGGTCACCCAGCTGGCTTTCTTGGCTAAGGCGGGACTATGGTCTCTTGTTTTCTAGCCTGGTGCCACAACCAATTGCTGAGTTTTCAAGGGTGTACACAGCATTCAATGCACAAAGTATTCCATGGATCACTTTGGGTAGTCTGTGTCCAATTTGATACATGCAACTTTGAAATGAGATGGGTGGTAATGAAATCCTGCTATTATGGAAGCAGTGTTTGGGGGAGAAAGAGAAGAGCAGGAAAAAAAAGCCAAAACAAAGAGGTTTCTTTGGTGATGCAACATGCCATGACACCAGTAGAAATGGTTTTGGGTTTTTTTTTGCTACTCTTAGTTTTTTTTTCCCACTGTCATTGGTAGCCAATACAGTCAGGCCAATCCAGATCTCTTACCTCCCTCTGTTGGGAGGTAAATATTTGGAAGATGGCAGGTATCAACATCACAGTTCCTGTTAGGGGGCGGTGTGCCCATGTACGTATGGAAGCTGTGGACTTTTAACACTATATCATATCTAGAGTCTTGCAGATTTTGACATCTAATTCTCCCGCCCACCCGTGCCTCTATCTATACCTGAAACTAAGGTATATGCTTGAAAGTTTTACATCTTACAATAAACCACCCTGAGCTAAAAGGATTATTGATTTGCACCTAATTTAATATGTGTATATTGTATACGTGGTGGCTCAGTGGCTAAGATGCTGAGCTTGTCAATCGAAAGGTCGGCAATTCAGCGGTTCGAATCCCTAGTGCCGCGTAACGGGGTGAGCTCCCATTACTTGTCCCAGCTTCTGCCAACCTAGCAGTTCGAAAGCACATAAAAAATGCAAGTAGAAAAATAGGGACCACCTTTGGTGGGAAGTAACAGCGTTCTGTGCGCCTTTGGAGTTTAGTCCTGCCAGCCACGTGACCACAGAGATGTCTTCGGACAGCGCTGGCTCTTTGGCTTTGAAAAGGAGATGAGCTTGTCAGGAACGACTAGCACATATGTTTACCTTTACCTTATATTGTATTAATAATAAATAAAAGTAACTAATAAATAAGTAAAGAAAACTATTAATATTAAAGAGTAAACTCCTCCTTCTCCTTGAATTCCTTGTCTTTTTAAACACTGTTAAAGGGTGCAGAGCCTGCTGGAATTGTCTACTTATTTGCTGTCTTTACCTTTGCTTTCTAGTTTCCATGGTAACTGTCACTGATTTCAGATGAAGCTGTATGTTTGTTTGTTCTCTACCACAAGGATGCATCCATGGCAGTGAGTGATGGGGCATCCACAAAGCCATAAAGGATGTGGGTGGCAGCTACAAAAATGCATATAAAGGCAATTACGCATATTTGTAATTATGTACAAAAATTACGTTACGCAAGCTATATGCAAAATTTGTGAGAAAACAGTGTGTACCAATCAACTACATATTTTTATATAGGCTTTAAAAAAATTAGAAAGTGATGCAAAAAAGTCCCAACTAAACTTAGAATGGAAAATGAAATTGGGAGATTCACCCATGCCCTTATCTTCAGCATATTTCTCCCTATTGGAAATGTTTCCTTAATATATGTATGTTACTGAACATACATGAGAAATCATATCAGAAAATTCTGAATGGTGCAAATCCGGTATGAAGTTCGGTTCAAACAAATGTTTCTGCCATCTCTTGTTGCTATTGCCATGGTTAACCCATTAGCAAGCAAATTGGTCAAAGTGGCAAGGTTCTTTAAAAGCTGGATATGTTGTATTTTTATTATATTATTTTGTATTTTACTTTAGAGAATATATCAGTGCTAGAACATCTATTTTATAACTAACTGGGACATCTAAATAATAGCTTTTTTAAATTTCTGTGATTCACAATGAAAAGAACATGCTATAAAACATAAAAAGCCATTCTCACATACCATTATAATATCAATCCACAACCCTAATAATAAATATAATCTTAAAATAAGATGAACACAGTAGTCTGACAATTAGGCATACAGTTCTGTCTGTTTGCCAGCTTTCCAATGAAAGTGAGCTGAAATAGCATTTCTGAAAACAACTTTAACTGGTTTTTTGTTAAGTAGTAGATAACCAGAACTTCTCATTATACAATCATATATTGTTTTGTAATACATTCATATTACAAACTGTTTTGTAAAGTTTTCTGCATAATCCCTTAATCATAGAAAAGAGCTGGTAAAAATCCTCTTAAAAGTATATTTTTAAAAAATTATACACTATAAAGTTAGTGTATACATTTGCAATATCTAATAGAATGTACAGTTCTAAATGAGGAATGAGAGAGGAATGTTCATCCCATGTGGTGTTAATGCAGAGTCCCCAAAGCATCTGATGTTTTTTTTTTAATGACAAAATCAGTATCTTTCATTCATACATCTGCTGTCACAACACATACAAAACAGGTGGAGCTTGTTGCACAACAGCACAACACAATTTGTCCCCCTTTGACATATCGTGCATAAGTCTCTTGGAATGAATTAAATAAAATGAATGAATACAAGATCAGGTTCCTAGCTCAGAATTTCTCTTTTTCCCGAACGATTATTGGTTTTCCTGTCATCAGCATTATTCAGATGCTAACAAGATGGCAATGCTTTTGCCCAATAGATGAGGAAGCCAACTTGTCGCATAAGAAAACGAAAATCAAGGCCCAGTATTTTATTACTGCTGCTGCTACCATTGTAGACAGTTTAACAAGGCCCTGATAAAGCTTGAAGGAACTTAACTGAGTCTTTCTTTATAAAACAAGATCATACAATGAGTTTACACTGTGATTGTCTCACTCGATTGTTTTATGCATGATATTCTAAAAATAAATCTTCATATGAAAAAAATCATTGAAAAATTCACTTCCAAGGTAACCAGATTTCAATAGACTAATCAGTTGACCCATGTCCAAAGCAAAGAAGAACATCTTTAAAAAAATTTAGTCTGCGAGCCTGGTGACGTGGCAGACTAAAGCACTGTTATTAACAGTAATTAACATCAGCTGCCTGCAATTACTGCAAGTTCAAATCTCACCAGGCTCAAGGTTGACTCAGCCTTCCATCCTTTCTAAGGTAGGTAAAATGAGGACCCAGATTGTGGGGGCAATAAGCTGACTTTGTATAAAAATATACAAAAGTATGAAGGCTATTGCTTAACGCATTGTAAGCCGCCCTGAGTCTCCGGAGAAGGGCAGCATATAAATTAAATGTAAAAAAAAAAAAATAGGCAAGCACTCAAGTTTCAATTAATGAGATAAAATATCACACTAGTACGGGAAGGTCTCCACATGGTCCTCCTTTCTCAACCTGTCAACATTACCAATCGCAAAAACTTGATTTCCATGTTTTTCAATAGTCATCTAATAAATTTGAATATTTTATAAACTCAAGTGTTCATTTTATATAATTAACATAAAAAATAAGTATTTTAAAAGCTAAGAGCTATAGCGGAAGATCATTTCACCTAGCTATCCAAAATTAAATAATTAAACATTAAAAAGTATAATATAATATACATATAATCTCTGTCCAAAGATATTTCTTCTGATTGATTTATATTTATCTTGTTTTCCTCTGAAAAGTTTTAACTGGAATATTTAGCACCTGCTATTCAAAGCATACAGTAATGCTGTCAGGCTGAGTTACAGTTACAACCACCTGTGAGCTTTAACATAGAGACAGAATTTAGAGCTCAGATTCCAACATAGCTACTATTCTTTTTTCTAAACACAGGTCCCTGAAATTTAAAAGAGAACCCTCAGAACGAAAACCACTAGTAATGCAAAATGGTTTAATCTAGTAACACAGTATAGCAAGAGTCGTATAAGATGTAGGGCAACAATAATTCTGAAGTGTCTGCTATCAAAATGATTCAATCTACAAGCGTTGTACTGTTGTTAATTTTATTTTTTTGGCTACTGCTATGCAGAAATTTTCTAAATTCTAAATATGGATAAAGTCATAAATGTCAGAGTGCCCACATATAAAAATTCATTTATATTATTTTACAGTCCTTCAGATGGTAAAAGCTGCTGGAAAAATGTAAATGACTGGAAAATGACATTGTAAATGTCAAAGAACATGCAAAAAGAATTCAGCAGGGAGACACTTGCAAATGCCAAAGAATGAATTTCTTCTTTTTAAAGTAACCTGTCGCTAAAGAGGTTGAAAAACAGATTGACTCTCACTGTAATTTAATGGAAAGCAGATATTAGGAATTTTGGAGGCAACTTCAGCTTTTGCCATAGTAAGTTCTTTCTTAACTAAGCCAATGAAGTCAAAACACTGCAAAGTTTTTATAATAAAATTACTATATCTTTAACACCCCACATGCTTAAATACATATGCAAATATCCAAAGAGTTGTCAAAACTGTGTCTCTCTAGTCCTCCCAAAGTCCAGATCTATTATCTAGTTAAGCAGAATGACTTGATTTGCAATTAGCTTGAGACATACAAGAAGATGACCTGTCCCAAAATTGCCAGTCTTTTTATGCATAAAATACAGGAAGGACTGTCTTATCTTCCTTGAGGTTCTAAAATGTCTTACTAGCAAATAAACAAACATTTTCAATACTTCTTGACAAAATAAGCAGAGCATATATATTTAAATGGTGATAGTTTGCAATTGGGAATGGGCTAAATTTTATATACAGAGCAGAATGCCCAGAATGACACATCTAATTCCATGTATGCTCACTGAGCTTCACAATTTTGATTCCCAGAAAGCAGTTTCATGTCCTACATGCCATGGATTTCTCAGGAAAACTGTATAGGTGCATGTGAATTTTCTGTGCAGAGGTAATAATCTTGTTCCATCAAGCTAAAATAACTTGCCAGATCCTTTCTGACACATAAATCCTGTGGCAAGGCTCAAATTTCACAGGAGTGGAGAAAGTAAGCCCAGATACCTTAATTTTCTGAGGATTAGCAACTGCTTTTTAAGTGTCTGAATTATGATTTAACTGAATCCATAGTGCTTAAAAATCCTAGGCTAAAGACTGGGAGATCATGAGTTTTAATCCTACCTCAGGCAAGTAGCTAGCTGAATGACTTTGGGCCAGTCACCTTCAATCCACCCTAAAAAGGCAACAATTGCAAGCCGCTTTTGAAAAATGTTGCCAAACACAATATTATATTAAATGAGGTTCTAAATAGCTACATAGTACTATCATCACTTCCCTTCCAACTACTATAAACACTTCTTGGGATGTTTGGCTTTGAAGGAATAAAGTGGAGACGAAAGAAGAGTTTGTTGAATGTATGAATATTCTGACACCACTAAAATGTCAAAGGTGCTTTTAAAAAGGCAACAGGACTGTGTGGGTTTTTTTTCTTTGCTTCTCATCCAAGAAACCATTGGTTCTTTCAGGATGGTGGAGGTAATGGGAGGATTAATTCTGACAGGATGGGAGGGGGCGGGTTGGAAGGATTATATTTATTTACAATCATGGCCTTAAGAGCTCTCAAGGATAGTGCTGTTGTGATCCAGGACCACAGAGTTGATATTAAATGCCAAACAGTTCAAAAAAAAACAAACAGATTTTATTAAAACAGCTGAAAATTAACTCATTCTCAGCGTATTCTAAATTAAATGAAAGCAAAGTCCTCAAAACACCAGTCTTTAGTTTATCTCTGACCTTCAGGTAATTAGGCAAACTGCCAAAAGCTTTTCTTGGCAACAGTTCAGGAACAGAAGAAATAACTACAGCCAAACAAGAAGCAATTCTCTCAACGGTTGTTTTCTGGCAAAGAGGCAAAGAGCCGTTGCTGGTCTTTTAAGCCTTATGGGAGGGGCCAATAATCTCTTGGCCCTACTCCTGAGTCATCCTCTCTGCTTTAGCTGCTCCTGCCTTCTGGCAGCTCTTCTCATACTTGCACTAGGAACAGGCCCCTCCTGTTCCTCTGCATCTCTACTGTCAGCCTCTGGAGGCTCCAAAGTCCGCACATCACTCCCCGATGGCCCTGGTGCCATCTCTGCCTGCCTCCTGGAGGCTGGCCTTCCCCAGCCTCCAGGACTGGCCCATGTTCTTCCTCAGCCTCATCGCTCTCTGACTCCGCTGCCAGCTCCACAGGCTGCTGACAGACCACAACAAGTGCTAATAACCAGATGACTGCAAAGAAATATGATCCTTCCGACCACCACCCGCATCCAGTCAGAACTAATCTTTCCATCGCCCTCACCATCCTGCCAGAACCGATGAAGCATCTTGGATGAGAAGTGAAATGTCTTCCTCAAAGAAAAAAACTATCCAGCTGCCTTATGAAAAAGCACCTTTGAGACAACTGTGACCTGGATGGCTGAGAATTTCCACAGAGTAAAATGCCAAGATATTGTTGTTCCTATGATCATTTAAATGCATGCCCATAGCACACTCAGGTTGTCATTTATTTAATACAACAGGCTATTAGTCCCAAGAAAGAACTTTTGGGGTAGGCCTACACAACTTTTTTTTACAATCATAACCTGAGATGATCATCAGATCATTATAACACAGATTATAAAGATCAAAGTTGGCTCTTCACTTACTTACAAGAAGTTTCCATAAAACAATAGCTCCATCTACTGACAAATAGAGAGGTAACCGTAATGCAGTTTTATACACTAATTTTATACAATGCAATCTGAGTAAAGCTTATAGTTTTACTTTTACTTTTTACTTCTACATTCTACCAAATAGGAAACAGTGTTTGAAGGCGGGAAAGGACACATAAAGATTTTAATAAACAGTGTTGGGAGATGAAAATTCAATACAGATTATCACTTGCTGTTAATTGTCTATAGAGATTCTCGGTCATCCAGGTCAAGGTGCTTTTTTTCCCTTTTCTTTTCCTCTTCCCACCATTTTTTTCTCTCCCCCCACCATTCAGTCAGAGCTGAAGAAGCTTCTTGGATGAGAAGTGAAATATCTTCAAAGAAAAACCAGAAAGTCCAGTTGCCTCTTGGGGGGGGGAAACATCTCTGGGACCTTGCTGTTAGCACACACAGTAAAAAAATAATTCTAGGATGTCTTTTAAGGAGAGTCTTTTTGCAGAACTCCCATATGTTTCCTAGGTTATTTTTTTTTTCTTCCTTTCAATCATGTCTGATTCTCAGAAACTGCCTGGACAAGTCCCTGCCCTTTTCTTGGCAAGGTTTTTCACAAGTGGTTTGCCATTGCCTCCTTTTAAGGGCTGACAGAAAGTGATAGGCTCAAGGTCATCCAGCTGGCTTCATGCCCAAAGTGGCACTAGAACTCATAATCTCTGTTTCTATCCAGATGTCTTAACCACAACATCTGTTAAAATATTACTAAGCAGTAAATACCTCCACCACCAGTTTTTAAACAAGGTGACTATTTTTAAAAAAATATTTAGTACTCATACTGAACAAATCTTCTAATAAAGAGCCAAGAAGAAATGATCACACAACCCAATTTTATTCTGTCCTCTTCATTTGCATGCATCATGGGCATAGAAGAAAAAGAGGACTAAAATAAGACTTTATTTGGACTTGGTTCTTATGAAGCATAAAAGGACAATGACAATGTCATCTGCGGGGTGGGGTGGGATGTCAAACCAGTCAGACTGACGAGCAGAATCACAATGCAAATCCCATCCCTTTTGTATTTGCCCTGTAACATTGCACACACATCTAAAATGGGTGTAGATTGTGCTGTGACAATATAATGTTCCTTTTGTCATTTTTGACAAAAGCAGCCAAAGCTGCAGATGCCTATAAAAGGAGATGCCTGTACAGATGGCTTTGAATGCTCTGTTTCAGATTTTGCTTTTAATTAAATGCAATTAAAAGGATTTAAGACCACAATCTGAAAAGCAAAATTTCTTCTGTAGGGGTAGATCTCAACAGATGGTCTTTGAAAATGTATGACTTTGCAGAATAATGATTTAAGAGTCTTTGGCACTTTCTATTAATTGAACAACTAAGTAGTTGACACAGCAGTTGGCAGTCCCTAGTCATTCTTGGCTAATCCGGAAAAAATGAAGTAGGTTTAGACCCGGTAAGATTTGATTGCAAGAAACGCCAAGGCTATTGACTAGACTGAGAAGTTTAAAAAAACCATGGATGTATGTCCAGTGTAAGGACTGAAGTTGGTGAGACAGGAATAGCACTGTTTATACCAAACAGAACTGTTATGAACATGAATCAGTCCAGCAGTCCAGTCTCAAGGCTGCGAAGTCTATTGACTCAAAAGGATAAGAGGCAAAGTCTTAAGATTTAAGAGGATGGATGGATGGATGGATGGATGGATGGATGGATCTTGGTTTCTATATTCTATTGTTGCATTTGTTATTTTTATTCTGCTCCTATTATTTTATTTACACTATAATTACATATCATTCATGTGTTAATTACACATTTTAATTCTCTTCATGATCTTGCTTTTTCTTTTCTGCCCTATCATGTTTTTTTTTCCGGTGAGACCGATCTATCAGGGCAATCTGGTCTATCCAATTATGGGACGGAGCATACTGCTTCCGCTTTCGCCTTTCAGCCCCAATTCAGGAGCCTTCACAGGCAGTCGCTTTTGCGGCAAACTATTTTTGTGTTGAATTTTATGTTTACCGACAAAGAAATAAAGGGAGACTAGAATAGCTCTATTTCAAGCTATTTAGCTCTCATCAGCTAGCCATACCCTTCTGGGATTCGAAGCTGGGCTGCTTGCATATTAGGAAGATGTATTAATCTCTAAGCCGTATCATGGTTCATTTGCTCTGGTTTGTCCATCTACTTTGCTCTTAATATTTCTATTATTACAATTTATCTTTCATGTAAAACTCTTTGAACCCACTGTCCTTTTCAATTCCATTTTATCCATATAAAAATTGCTTTGCCTATTTCAAACAGTCAGGTAGGAAAAAAAATTCTCCCTTTCCTGGAATGACAGGATGTTCTGTACAAAGCTTACCTCTTATTGTTGAGAGCTTCTTTCCCCACATTTAATGTGGTACACATAGTTTCCACTTACGAGAAAGATGCATTCTTGGAACCTTAATGATCAAAAGAGTAATATACTTTTCAATCTATAAGGACATATTAAAGACCTTCAACACTACTGCAGTCAGAGAGGCCTATTTTCATAAAATGAACCTGAGAGGAGCAAACTCATGGCAATTTGTTATCTGCTAATAGATGCATTAGATTGAACTGTAATTTTGGATTCTATATTCCGAGGCAAGTCTTTTTTTCCATTTTGCATTAAAAACAGTGAAATTGCCCTGTAAGAAATAAGAGCCACAGCTGTTCAGCATCAAAGTCAGGTAGCAAACATGCTTCCATCAATCACTTCAAAGGCCCAGAACAAATTTAGTAACTTCTATATTTCCATTACTGGCACTCGATGTTTCTCAATATTCCTGAATATTGGGCAATTTCATTTAATTGATAGCTGCTCTTTGGGGATGGTCGATTTTGGCAGCATACCTTTTGTTATTATTGTAACATCTTCCTCTTAGCGTAGGGATGGGCAAGCATTTTGCAATTTTGAGAAAACCCAGGATTTTCCCAATTCTTGCCTGACAGATTTGCAAATGTCCAGATCCTCTTCTCCTACAAAGGAAAATATAGTTGACCCTATATATCCAGTACCAAACATGTGCTCTGATTCAAAAAAGGGAGGGAGGGAAGATAGCTTCTAAACTTGCTGATGGCTTGCTTCGGTATCAGTTAAGCAAATATGGTATTGACTATTTTAATTCGCTGTACACACTACCGAGGGAAGGAAGCTGAATGTCAGGGTTCCAAGTAATACAGCCATAGCAAACAAAACTCTGAGGCAGGTAGATTCCTCAAGTATAGTTTTATTGGATATATCATATTGGCACAGTTCTGGTGAAAACCAACCTAATTAAAAGTAATGGTTTTTCCCCTTCCTCAAACAATCAGTCACATGGTCCAAGCATGGTGCCATCTGGTCACTTGGTAACATTGCTCTTCCTCTCTCTGACCAGGTCCTAGCATGTCCTTGGTTCCCACGGGAAAGTATTTTATTTTGGCTACAAAACCCCAGCTGTCTCTATTCCCCCCCCCATCCCTCAGCTCCAGTGTGGCAACACTGAAGTATCAAAATGGGTTCGGTCAGGTCAGCTTAAGGGTTGACACTGAATGGACTTCTCTTCCCAGAAGAGAAATTCCACCAAAAGCAATGATTCAAAAGGGATCCTAGTAAAGATTGGACCTTTGAAGGCAGTCATATATGAGAAAAGTATAGCTATCTTTTGATATGATATTGCAAGAATTATTGATCCTAGCAAACAATTTCATTATTTGCATCCTTTTTGGAGACGGTCTATGATAATGTTAGTTTGAGTACCACCGTTACTATTTTTACAAACAACTCAAGGCAGTGAACATATCCAGCACACTTTCCTCCTCTTATTTTCCTCACAAAAAACAACCCTGTGAGATGGGTTAGGCTGAGAGAGAGTGACTGGCCAAGTCACTAGTTTTCATGACTAAGGAAGGACTCAAACTCATTATCTTCCACTTTCTTGTTTGGTCCCTTAACCATTAGGCCAAACTTTTCAATTTTTGACTCCTTTAAGAAAGAAGTTTTAACTATGAGTTTAATCATTTGCTCCCAAAATCAGAATATACAATTAAAGGGTTATTAGAGTGTTAATTTTAGAAACTTTTGAACGGATTGAGGATCCAAATAGATTTGAATTAAGACCTTGAAATTAAGCATGAGAATATTTGCCATAGGAAACTGTCTATGTTTATGCATTTGGGAAAAAATAGCTAATAAGATAACTTTGAAGATTGGACACAAGATTGGAAGGAAATAAATGCATCAATGCATCCACCAAGAGATTTATGAATATTGGGCTTAGAAATTAATTTCAAAGTTATGTATTATAAATAAATTAGATGATGTCACAGAAGAGGAAGATATCTCATTAGAAAAGACCAAAATTGATTTAAGTGTGTATTTAAAAATGAGCAGCTATAAGAAGAAGATGGAAAAAGATGAAATACTGGATACATAAACAAAACCAGAATTAAAAAGACAGGCAAATACTAAATCAGAAGAGCATTGTTAAAAACCTTTTTTTACTAGATTTAGAAATAGCAATAGCACTTATATACTGCTTTATAGTGCTTTAAGAACTCTCTAAGCAGTTTACAATGTTAGCATATTGCCTCCAACAATCTGGGTCCTCATTTTACTGACCTTGGAAGGATGGAAGGCTGAGACAACCTTGAGCTGCTCAGAATCAAATTCCTGGAGTGAGCAGTGAGTTAACCTGCAGTACTGCATTCTAACCACTGCACCATAGCTTTTGGGCTCAAGGGACTTGTCAGCTATTTCACAAATGACACAAAGAACATGAAAAGAAAGTGTGTTATGACATCATCTGAAGATTGTGGGAAGACAGGGGAAAGCATATACAGTTGGTTTATTTGATCAAGGTTAAAATATATAGTTTTGTTATCTCTGATCATTTTTAATGGATTTTTTTCTAACTAGGGCTGGATGTCAATGTTATAAAGGTTTTGTTCATCTATGAGATAGGGAAAGAGAGGTCATAAATTTGATTAAGATTAAAATAGTTTTAAAAGGTTATTTATGATCATTTTATTGGATTTTTTTTTACTGAATAGGTATGAAAGATGAAGCTTGGGGGTCTTTCTTTAAAGGTAGAAAATGGGATATAAAAATAAAAGGAAGGATTTTTAGAAAGTTTATTAAATTTATTTTGGAATAAACACCTTTTTTATGGATTTTTGCTGATTAGAATCGAGTGATGAGGCTTTAAAAATCTATTGATAAAGAACAGGTGGGATATGGAATGAAGAGATGACTTGTTCTGTAGTTGCTGGAACAAAGAGGAAAGTTACCTTTTTTCTGCATTTATTTTTTATATATTTTATCTTCTATAGTTAATATTAATTTTAACTATATAACATAATAATTATTTTTCAAACTTGACAATAGTAAAAACTGAAAACAAATATGTTCTAGTGCTAGATACAGCACCCAATGCCAGAATCTGAAACAGGATGAAGAAATACCATTTGGTCCAGGGTCTCTAAAGAATCTTAGGTGCCAGTTACAAATATTACTGGTTAATGGAGGTTTTCCTTGGGTTAGATCCTAATTTGTGGTGGAAAAGCACATTGCTACTTAATCTCTGCTAATGCATGTGCTTTACTTCCAGCTCTGATGTTACACATTCCTCTTGTTCTCTTATCAGGAACAAGGCTATCAAGTTCCATTCTTTTGTGGCACAAATGTTTGGAGATTTTTGTGAATTGAGCTAAACTCAGAATTAATGTAACTGGCTACCTTCCCACACTGAAAATAGGCTTGCTATTTTATAAGCCACAGCACTTCTGCAGGTGCTTGACTTGAAGCATTCCCAAAAGCTAGAGCTATATAATGAAACCCAGCCGCTAGTAAGATACAATCAAGTGGCCTATTGAACTTTATTTCTAATGTCCTACCACTTCCCTGGTTCTGCTTAGTGAGGATAGCTCAGGATGAGTTCAAAGGAAATATTTTTCTTATTCCAAATATTATTACGAGGTTATATGATTTTTAGTAGTACTGCTCCCACAGATTACCTTCTGATTAACTTCCCTAATGCTTACTAAACAGAGAAAGAAAAGAAAATCAGTTTCCCCCCTTCCCCAGTACAATTAATATATTATGTCTTACGATTTAGTCACCATTTGGTTGTGAAAGCCTATACCAGTGATGGCGAACCTTTTTGACACAGAGTGCCCAAACTAGAAGGTGCATGTGCAGCGTGCATACCAGAGAACCGGAAACCTGACAACCAGCTGGCCAGCACGCACGTGCACATTGGAAACCCGCTGACCAGCTGGCTGAGCTGGGGCGACGGCACATGCCACCTCTGGCACACATGCCATAGGTTCGCCATCACAGGCCTATACCAATGAACCATATCCTGGCAGCAAAGAGAAAGTGTAGCTCTGTTTTATACCATGTTATTAAGTGGTGCTTTGCTCTGTGGCATGCATTCAGATGGGCATGTTACTGATAGGATTAGAACTCATGGTTTTCCCAGTTTCTAGCCTGGTCCCTTAACCATTACACCAACACTTTTAGGACAAGTTTTTTCACATTCCAGTTCTCAATTATATAGCAATTTAATTGTCAACTGGAGCTTAGTAGTAGAGATAAAACATTCAGATAGCAGCATTGTCCTACTTATAGGAGCTGATTTCCAACAGTTCATCAGCTCTCCTCTTTTCTCTCCACCTCATGCCTCCGAATTTCTCTCCTGCCAGAAAAAAAGTGTTGGTGAATATAATTCTGTAGGCCAGTCCTAAACACTTAGAGCATATTCATGACAAGATGGCTTTAATCTTTTTTTTCTCCATGCCCGGAGTACCAAGGGTTTATAAACTTGAGCCTTCCTCTTTAATTATTTGAGATTTAATTCTTTTGAGTGATCCTTCCTGCATCCTTCTCTTTTTTGTAGGAAATAATAATTCACTTATAAATTAGGTACTCTGGAGTTTCTGTGTATTCTTTCCTTGAGTTCCTTCTCATCACTTGCTGAATATATCTCTGACTTTTCCATGTTTGTTGTTTTGAAGTTCTACTTTGAAGAGGGGTACATGTTGGTGCAGGAATCTAAATATTTATGAGGTACTGGTATCATGCTCCAATGCTTTAAGAATCCTCTGAGCCAAATTGAGGTGTATGGATTTCATGCCTGGGTTGACTGGATTAATGAGAACCACAAAACTGCTTTTTTTCTCCCTAAGCTCACTTCCACTGAGCCCAGTCTCACAAGGAGCAATACAAGCAGAAATCTTTTGTTAAGAGTCTAGTTAAAAGTGAGAACATTATACCTGGCTGTGATAATATCAAAGACTATCAGACAGTTGTAGAAAGAATGTTTTAAGGAAATATCGTTCGTTTTCACATTGCATTCTGCTTGTCGCTATCGCTGAGGAGCAAAATAGTCAAACTCATCAGACTAAACAAAGGGCACACGCGCACGCACGCACACACACACACACTCCCATGAACACATGGAACATCTATCCCAGAAAACTGATCTGCAGGAGAAGAAATATTGAGTTTTCTCTTGCCAAGATCAATTAGGAAAAGGAGAGTCTGGAGGAGAAGTCAAGAGAGGAATCAGCCTGAAGTCATTAGTTTCTGCAAGAGGTCTTAAATTCCATTAACTCCTACCTAGCACCAACTTCATGTTCACCATTAGTTGACTAGATTCTGACATATAAGCATAATAAATTAGCTTAACTAGAACTTAACATATGGCACTGATTCTTCACGCCTGACAATCCAGGAGTGGAGATGTTCTTTGAAAAACTGTTAAATTCATGATTATTTGTGCTCTGTGATGGAGGAAATATTATATTGGAATGAGGCTAATTCAAGTTGCTTAGTTACCAAACCACAACAAGACTGATCACAAAAATTGCTAGAGAGGTTATTAGGTTTTGATGGTGCTAAGCAACCCAGATTAAAAAAAAAATACAATCCTATTTTGAAAGCTTAGGCATTTTTTATGGATAAAGGGACTTCTGTTAGATTCAAGGGTAGAACACATGCTTTTAACGTTAAAAATCTGTACACATACTCGGTACTTCTTACAATGTTCTGTATTCTACCTTTGTTAATTTTCAAATAGTTTTCCATACATTTCTTGATAACCAAAATGTAGAAAACAGAGAAATTATAGAAACAGTTTAATTTATACTGAAGTCATGATTATAGATTCTTTATTTCTTTTACTCAGCAGTTAATTAATTTAATTAATTAGGCATACCACCAACCACTGAACCCTTTCTCAGTGGTTCAAACTTCAAATCAATCTTTTCAGAAACATTCTCAGTTTAGAACTGGAGAACATTTTACTCAATAGTAGTCAATTCTTAAATCCCATTAAATGTTCTAATTAATTTCATTTTTATTAGATGTGAAATAGATGCCTTTGAGTACAAGATATGCTAAACTTCAGAAAACAGAAGCCTGAAATCAGAAACAATCAAAATTTTCAAAATCATTGTGGAAATTAAAATAATTAGAAGGTTGCCAGAGAATTATCAGATGGTTGGGAGCTAAATAAAGACCTACATAAAAGTAATATTATTAGTTGTAGTAATTTCACAGATCAGGTCAGCAATTCATTATAACAACAGAAATTTAAGAACAACACAAATAAGATATAATAAAAAATGTAGAAGAAACTTCTCAGCTAACCGTAAAAACTAAGGTCAATAAGAAAAAATGTTTTAGTTGTTTCAGTATTGCAGCTCTGTAAGAGTATGGAGAAAGTTGGGCTCACGATAAGAATTAAATATAATTTGAGTTTCACAATTTTTCTGGCATCACAATCCACTGCAACTTTTGGGCCGTAGGAAAATACAACATAAGTTGCACAATTACTTGGTCTGATGGTGCAAATTCAGCTACAGAAGTAGTGACAGTAGGAGGTAACTAAAAAATAGTCCTGACAAGCAATAAGGATTCTAAATAAAACTTTAAACAAACAGTCCAATACTGAAGACTACATGATAAGCCCAATTACACCAAGACAATTTTGAAGAACGTAGTTATTCAGAATAATGTAGCAGAGGTTAAATCTGAAACAAGGATCTGCAAATTGTTGATTAAATTATCTGAATCTTGTTAAAATGTCTTTTTAGAAAGTTAAGTACCAGAAATAGATTGCTGAATGAATTCTGTCTTGCACAACAGAAAAGTATGTTACCTTTTATGTTTCAACTATTAGGTTGTCTAATGCTGAAGAAATTATTTCCTTATGAAATACATTTCAACATTGTAATCTTAAAATATGAAATAGAAATATTCCAGTGTTCTTGATCACCAAAAACTGAATAAACAATAACCTTCAGAGTAAAGGCTGATTTGCTTACTTTATTTACTTGGCTTACTTGGCCTAATAGAGAATATTTCTGATATGTGGTAAACTTGCAGCTAGTTTCTCTATGCTTATACTGTAAAACGATCTTGTAATCTGAAATAGAAGAAATTTCACACAATAAAATATCACTGAAAAATTAAAAGACATTCAATATTCAGTGTTTGAAACAATGCCTACATGCAACATACAGTCACAAACCAATTGGTTTATTGACTACTAGATGATAATCAAGTTTTCTTGATACTTTTCATTTTTTTCTGTTATAAATAGATTTGTGGTTTCTAGCAAAAACTTGCAAATTTATTACAGTATAGGATTGGTGAGTCAAAGTCCCATTCAATAGATACATGAAAAATAATCTCCAGTTTTAAAGCATTTCTTTAGAAGTTAAGCTAGCACAAGGTAAAATGAGGACACTATCTTCATTTTAGCTGCAGAATTAATAAATCTTTTTGTACCGTAAACTGTGGATAAGCAAATGATTTGCAATTAATATAAAAAGGAGGAAAATTCAGGGGAACCAAAGCAACCACTACATTAGGAGTATAGAACTTTCTGTACAATTTCACCCCAAAAAACAAAATCTCAAACACTTCATTTTGAAATCATTTCACAAAGAAGCCAAGGGAGAGGAAAACCACTCTACTTCCATTCCAAATCTTTCTTTTTATTTGATTGGTGTTACAATTAAAAAGGACTCAACATGGAGTGTTACACATTCTTGGTGCTTCATGATGCAACTAATGAAATCCCTGAATGGATATTGCTTTACCTTTGATTTTAAAAAACTAACTTAAGAAAAGCTTTTAATTCACTAATGATCACAAATGGCCAAATGAACAGCAACAAAAGGAACAGAAAAGAAAAATGAAACCAAACTACTGGCAAGTTCATAATACATACATAATTTGTGGGTTGATGACACTGATTTCAAATGTACGATAAAGCCCACAACACTTGATTACTATGAATATTATTGTGTGATTTTTTTTTCATGTTGATCAACTTGCTTCAAAAGGTTGCTTTCTGTTGTTTAAACTTGCATAATAAACATGCAATGAAATAATTCCTTTTAACATTTTTCTGCAGTGTTTTTGTTTTCATACAAAGATTTCATAAAGTTACAGTGCTGCATTACAGCATTACCAAAATAAGTGTAAGAGTGAAAGAGGAAGATTCTTGTGAATTTAACTTAATGACAAAAAAACCAACTATTACTTTTTATCCTGAGACACGCCATCATCTTATTAAAAAGGTGTGCACAACCAAAGTCCCACCCAAATCCCTCCAAAAGACAAAATAAATATTAAATTGGGGGGGAAAGAGAGGACAGATAAAGAAAATATAAGATGTCATCATGCACTCATCTTCTGCATAGCTCAACCTACATATAGTAAGGCACTATTTCCCCACAACTTTAGTGTCCCCCAGAATCCTTTAAAGACCTCTGCAAACCACAAAATTCCTTCCAGGATGATGAAATAAATGACTGAAGAAATGTGACTATCACATTATTCCACATGTGTTCTCCTATTTAAGGAAGTCATCAAACAGTCTCAGAAGGAAAAAAAAATCTGTCACAAGTCTCTTTTTGTGTAAATGTGTTCATGTGACATATGGGGATTTTTGTGTGGGATTTTTTTTTCTTCTCTTGCTAGAGTTAAGTTCTCATTGTTCTCAAAGCAAAATCGGAAGAAAAAGAACAGGAGTCATTAAAAAAAAGGTTTTGTTGCTCCAAACAGCATCCTGTTTAACGGGTCTGGAAAATCTGATGATTGTTCCCAAGGGAACTGGGAAAGGTGTTGATGGAATCTCAAGGGATGGTCCTCAATTATAATTAATTAAGCTGATCTTCATACTGCTTTCGAAAACAATCACCGGCAGGAAAAAATTCCCAGCATCGTTCTTGATACATTTTCCACACATACGACTCCTGCAAAACACAGAAGACAACTTTAGAACCTCTTTCATGCCATCTGGAATTTTTCAACCCTTATGGTAAATAATTTTGAAATGATCATAGAGGCTTTGTTTATATTCCAAACTACTGTATGGAAGACATGGCTTTATGTGTCAGTTGCAAACAGACCCTCTTCCTGTTCCCCCTCAGGATATCATTCAAGATTTTTGTTTCAATTAAAATGAAGCTGAAAACAGAAACTATTTTGCAAAAAAAAAAAATTAAATTCAGGCAATCTCAACGAGGACACCACCTGTATTTAGTTAAAAGAATTTAGTTAAAACAAGGTTCAACTTTAGCCTCCTTCATTGTGCTATCAGCATAACTGGTCCAGAAAAGACTGTCTTCAAATTTGATTGGCTATGTAAAATTGTTACATAATAAAACTCAAAGTGTAATTAGTTGATGATAGGGTAAAACAATTGGTTAGAATAAAGTTGTACAATTGAACAACACAAGATAGTGTTGAAGCAAAATTATGAAGAAATGGGGGGGGGAGGACGAGGAACATTTCATATGGAGATTCCATAAGTACAAGGCTTGTACTGAAAATATAAGAGAACTTTTGATGCATCCCTAGTAGTTTTTCATTTATTTGTCTGCTTTTTAAAATTTTACTTTTTCAAAAAAGGAACTACGTGGCTTGCATAATTTAGTAGGAACAAATCTAAAGGAATACCTGTAGAATACGTAGAAGTGCTTAAACGAACTTGATGGAGACCTTTGAGGAGCCCCAGCATGAGAATACCCAGTTCTTGCCATGAACTCTTGATATGCTACCCAATCAATCCTGTAGTCTAACCAGCAGACCTCACCTCAACTTCCAGCAGAAAGCCTCCCAACATGTCACACCCATCAACCACACCCATTTAAACTGATAGCCTCAAGCAGTGCCCTTCATGCCTGCCTAACCTTGGCCATCCTTGAAAAGGCCAAATCTACTCTAGGCAAGAATAGAAGATCTACACTTCTCAGGTCCAAAGGCTGCATTTGGGAGAGCATTTTGCCTTACCTGGCAATCTAGAAAAGGCCATAGAGGTTTCCTTTGAGCAGTGCCTGGAGATAGATGCAGCAGAAACCAAAGGCCAAAGACCATGCTGCAATCCAACATCATATCCTCCAGCCACATTCCCCAAAACCATGCTTTTTCTTCTTTTTCTTTTAAAAGAGACAATTGTAGGCATTCCTTGCATATATAACAAAACAAAAGAATAACAAGAGTTGGAAGGGACCTTGGAGGTCTTCTAGTCCAATCCCCTGCTCAAGTAGGAAACCCTATACCATTTCAAATTGTTGTCCAATCTCTTCTTAAAAACCTACAGTATTGGAGCACCCACAACTTCTGAAGACAAGTCATTCTGCTGATTAATTGTTCTAACTATCAGTTCTAGGTTAGTTCTCCACTTGGATTAGTTTCTATCCATTGCTTCTTGTCCTGTCTTCAGGTGCTTTGGAGAATAGGTTGCCCCTTCTGCTTTGTGGTAGCCCCTTAGATGGAACATTGTTATCATGTCACCACCAGTCCCTCTTTTCATTAAACTAGGCATACCCAATTCCTGCAATTCTTCTTCGTATGTCTTAGCCTCCAGTCCCCTAATCATCTTTGTTGTTCTTTTCTTCATTCTTCCTACAGTCTTAACATCTTTTTCAGCTTTGTGGCAACCAAAACTGGATGCAGTATTCCAAGTGTGGTCTTACAAAGCATTATAAAATGGTATTAACACTTCACGTGATCTTGATATATTGTTTAAAGTATTGTGATCTTGAATGTTAAGAAAGATTATTCGAACTGCATGTCTCAAGCCTCTAGCCTGAACTACTTGCAGCTAGTTCAGCAAGGCTCAGATGAGCATTGTACTATGAAAGCATGGGTGAAATGCTCCCGGTTAGGATCGGATCGCCCAATCTGGTAGCAATGGCAGCGGGTGGTTCAGAGAACCAGTAGCAAACATCCCTGCCACCCACCCACCCCCGCCCAGCTGAGCTGCACAATCATGAGAGGCTTTTTTTAAAAAAATGTAAAAGCATTTTTTCTACAACTTCTTCCGCCGAAAACATGCTTTTAAAAGTAAAAAAAAAAAAGCCTCTGATGATTGCGCAGCTCAGCTGGGATCGTCAGAGGCTTTTAAAAGCATTTTTTCTACAACCTCTTTGGCCAAAGAGGTTGTAGAAAAAAATGTTTTTAAAAGCCTCTGACGATCCCAGCTGAGTTGCCTGATCGTCAGAGGCTTTTAAAAGCATTTTTTTACAACCTCTTCGGCCAAAGAGGTTGTAGAAAAAATGCTTTTAAAAGCCTCTGATGTTCCCAGCTGAGTTGCCTGATCGGCAGAGACTTTAAAAGCATTTTTTACAACCTCTTCGGCCGAAGAGGTTGTAGAAAAAATGGTTTTAAAAGTTAAAAAAAAAAGTTGGCCATGTCCACCCAGTCACATACCACCCCCCACCAAGCCATGCTCACAGAACGGGTAGTAACAAATTTTACATTTCACCACTGTATGAAAGTATATGGAGTACTGCCATTGCTTGAATCATTAAGATAGATGAAAGAAATACAATTACAATTTTAATGATCCATATGATGTTGACTTACTTGACCAGTGTGTTCGGTTTCATCTTTATTAATGAGATACATCAGAAAAAATCTGAAATAAAAAACAAAATCATGATCATTATTATTGATAACATACAAAATAATATACAGACTATTTCCTATAAAATTGGGATAAGTACGTATTTTGAATATTTTACAAATTGGTCCCCTGAGTTTAGTTCAAACAATCATTGAAGTTTGTTGGATCAGAAATAAGCTGTATGTCTGTGGATTCTTTCCTCCCCTCTTCCCATCAAACTTTCTTGAACTGGACAAATTAGAAAGTGTTGGTTGAAGAGAATTCTCCAAACTGAGATGCTAAAACACAATCTAATTTCAGATCAGTAGAATTCTCAAAAAGTACAATCAATAGTATTATAATTCATTATATAAATTAATGATAACACAATCCAGAAATAAAGTAAAGCAGGCATTCTGTAAGGATTTACATATATGTAATGTAATAGGATTTATAGGATGTATTTTCTGAATTGCCAGTTTAGAAGTATTTGTGTTGGATTGTGTTGGATTATGTTTTCTGGATTTCCATATCCAGTCACCAAATTAACAACACAATTTACATGTTGCTAACTATACAATCATTATGTCTAATATACTCTTTATATTTAGAAACAAATTACCACGTTATTTGCAAATTTATAAGTTGCTGAAAGTCTATCATTCGAACTTCATTTCCTTAGAAAGGTCACAGAATGTTAATATTGATTTGTTTACATAGAAAAATTAATGTACTTACAGATAATTAGCTAAGTTGTGCTCCTGTAGAGTATGTGTTTCAAAGCCATGTGGCACTGTATCAAAATAATCATTACCTATTCCACAGATAAAACATTTAGTCTAAAAAGAATTTAGAAAGATATATATTGTTAACATATTTGCTTCAATTTCATTCTGTGTGTCTATGTACATGCACATATTTGTGAGCGTTCCATACTCTTCAGGAATGATTTTAAACTTGAGGCTGGCATTTAGGGACAAATCACATTCCCTAATCAGGCACATTTTTGCAGCCATGACTATGAACAAAGCTCCCATCTGGATCTTTCTGACTGTCCCCTCCCCTTTGCAATCCCCATGTCCCTTCTGCTACAGGCTGAGCTTGGAGAGGTGCCCTGGGATATAGATTTGAAGCAGAAAGTATTTAAACAGCAAAGTCTCACTGAGAGAGACATTCTAGACATGCCTGCTTTTGATGACCGATTTGGAGAGCAAAACAAAGAATGACTTCAATTTTGAAGTCATTGGGTAGTTTGGATATGAGAAAAATGATATGGTAGTTTGTTATGAGAAAAAACAAAAGAGAAAGAAATTCTCCCACCTTCTCCAATCTCTTTGTTTTTTTCAGCCCACTTTTGTGTTTAAAAGCAACATTTCTACCACCTCACTCCAGAAAGATCATCTGCTTGCTTGCCTATTGTATTGACAATGACAATGATGGCGCTTCGTAGATGAACACGCACATTTGAATATTATTATTTAATAATAATATTTCCTATTTTACATAGAGGGCTATCTTACTGGCTTCAAAGTTTGAAGAAGCAGTACAGGAAGAGTATATACACTTTTGAATTTTGGTGTTGGAGAAGACTCCTGAGAATACTGTGGACAGCCAAGAAAACAAACCAATAGATCATTGAACAAATCAACCCATGAGTTCTCACTTGAGGCACAAATGTCTGGGCTCAAATTATCCTACTTCAGGCACATTATGTGAAAACCTAACTCTTTAGAAAAGGTTGGGAAAGATGGAAGCAAAAAGAAGAGGATGACCAACAGCAAGGTAAATGGACCGTTATAGTAGCAATGGTGCACCATTGGAAAACATAAAAGACCAATTTAGGTACAAATTGATATGGAGAAAATCTATCTAGGTAAATACTAAGAGTCAATACTGACTTTATAGCACATGATCAAATCAAATCTAGTCTCATGCACAGGAGTGAAGCACTTTGAATTACTCTGTAGCCTTCAGCATCTCAATTCTATTCTTAATTAAAGAAGAAACTATTTTCTGGCCACTACATGGCGTAGGTGGTATTGCAGAATATTTATGGATCAAAAGGGAAATACAGAAAATTATTACCTCCATGTCTTCTTTAACTTGTTCTTGCTGATCTCTTAATTCTCCAAATGCATCAATAATCAAGCCTGGCAATAAGGTTATAATTTAAACTTTTGAGGAACTAGGACAAAAACTGCCAAATCGACAAATTAATGCTAAATATGAAAAATTATGCTTCGCCACAAAGTGCCACGTACTTTTGAAAATATTTGGTGGAGATTTTCAAATACAATAACCAGATAGTATGCTGCAAACAATTAGATACAGTATTCACAGCTTTACTGAACTTCTTTGTAGCATTTTTTTGTGATACACACTGAGTTTTGAAAGCAGTTGCAAACGGTCAAGTGTATTTTGGTGTATTATTATGCATACAGTTTCCCCCATTTTAAGAGGCCACTTGTCACCCATGATAAATGGGGAAACTTTCTGTAGACCTTGAGAAGGTTGGGTATAAATTGGAATACAGATGAGGAAAAGTGCACTTGGTGGCAGATTTCATGACACTCAAAGAAAATTGTGTTCTGTTTCAATAATTAAGGAGTTGCAGCATTCTATCTAGCAGTCTGGCAGTATTTCCCAAAATTGCTAGAATAGCCCAGTGGGAATCATCCTTACATTATGATCAAGTCTTCCCAAAGGGAACATTTGAAGAGGGGGGAGGATAAAGGAAAGCCTTTGCTACTTTATTTATAATGGTATCTAACTGACTATCTTACCAAACTGTAGAGGGGGGGGGAAACCCAGGGCATCTGTTCTGATACATGAAATTAGAAAAATCTCTAGTCTGAAAGCTAGTACTAATTTCAAAATAGACTTATTACCTGTGTTTTTTCAATTAGTTTACTGTAAAGAAAAAAAGAGGACTCCCCACAGATTAAATGGTCTTGTTTGCCATTTAAATCTAAGTTGTCTTGATACAATTAATTAATAATTAGAGAATGTCTATGCATGTGTGTATGCTTATGTATATCTGTGTGCTTATGTATGTGTACCTGTTTTCAATGTCATCGCTTCCTTCCTCTCAACAAGACTTTTTACACAGAAAGTAAACATTGCAGTTGCTAAAGGATACGCCATATGGTAAAATCTACTAGTGGTGTGGCTCAAAATCAAACTTGAACAATTCAGAGGATAATAAAATTAAAGGGAATTTCATTTTCAAATAAACCTTTGCTTTTCTAATAATTTGCATGCAGAAGCGGAAATTTACATAGCCAGAATCTGAGCAAAAGAAGAGAGAAATATAGAAACTGCATCTGTCTGCTCTTAATCCTTTGCATGTGGTTGATATAATATCCTCAGGTAGATTTAAAATTGAAGTGTTCAGAATCTTTATGTTTCCTCCACAAGAGAAAAGAACCAGTCTTCCTCATTTTAAGAAATTTGACTTAGAATGTATTCCTTCCATTTTATATTTCTATTCAATGCTTGGGGAAAAAATCTGCTTCATAAGGGACTGAGTAAAGGACTCAAAAATTCTTTTCCCACCAAGAACGAAGGAAATAACTCTAGAATTCATTCTGCTGTTAGAGGAATTGGCCTTTAGTCTTCCACCTGAGGTGATTATGTTTCAAAGATTGAAGAACATAAGCAAATATATTAGGTACAAGAAGTTTACATATTTCACCGTACATTTCACACTGTGACAAAAAAATAGATGTAGATTATCAGTTAGGAAAGGGTGATTTTGGTAATTATAAAAAGCATTTAAACTGATAAAAATAATGGAACCATACCTTGTATGATAGCTAGTAGAATAACAATTACAAAAAAGAAAAATGTAATATCAAAGATGATTCGATATATTTCATATTCATCGCCTGCAGGATCTTCGATTTCATCACCAATTCCACCACCAGCGCGTACTCCCACATACATGTGAAACATATAGCACTATAAGCAACATGAAAAAATTCTCATAGTTTAAAAAGTACATTTTGCATAACCTTCCATTTTTGCAAATATTTACTAGTTTATTTGAAAGGAGGGAACTCAATTCTTGCCATAGTTCAGTTAGTCTTTTAATTTTTTATCATCGAGCCTACAGATACTTGAGTGCTTGCAAAAATAAAGGAATGTGTTAAACAAAATCCTTAAACAAAAGAATCAATGTTTCAGAGCTTTGAAAAATAACCACACTTATGTTTGACTTACTGCTTGCAGTAGTAAATGCCCTAATCGACTTGTAACTACCAACTCAGACTAACAATCAAACAGTAAACAACAGCCTAATTAAGGAACCACCAAGAATATTCCTGATAACACTGACAGGGCAAGCCATCTGAATTTAAACAGAGAGCAAACCCCACTCCCTTCTAGCATTAATGATGTTACCTAGTTGGCTAATTAAATGTCTTCAAGAAAATAATCAAGCTCAAAGAGCATCAGGGTCCCTACACTGTTATTTTAATTAACATAATAGTAGTATATTCATTTAGAAGAATGAATGTATATGTTACCTTGGACATTATACATTCAAAACACTATACAATTATCAAAAATGAATATCAACCATCTAAATGATTCTTAATCTAATACTTTGCCCAATTCAATAAAGTTAACTGTTTAGAGGCCTATACTCATATGAAAAACACCAATGGCAGAAGCAGCGCTACAATTTGAGCAAACTTCTGTTATTACATGACACTTCCATTAATTTACAGAATGTAACCACAGTTTGAGAGACAGGTTGATATAGTTGTTAAAAGCACCAGGCTAGAAACCAGGAAATTTGGAGTCCATTCCTGCCATAGGCAAACAAGGTAGCAGTTACTGTGGGTGACTCTCTCTCAGTGGAATATGACATTATACCTGTTCTTGTGATAAAGCATTTGTTGAATTTTGTGAAAATCTATAAAGAGAATTCTGAAAGGTTGCGTGGGTTGCTGCTGTATCCCCTTGTATTTTGTAAACAGAAACTGTTTCCACTCTTAAAAATTTGCCCATTTAGAATCATATTAACAAATTAGAAGAAAAACTAAAGTAAAGTTTACCGTTAGCATATCATCACATTTCATATCTGGCATATCTCCATCTTCACTCTTATTGTAGAATTTTCGGAAGAAATTGAAAGCAACTACTGTGTATAGATAAACTACCACTGCCAGTAATCCCACAGTTAGTACAAGCTAAAAAAAAAAAAGTAATAAATTAATGAATATTTTGGAGTTCCTTGATTGTAAACTTATTTTCTAAAAACCATAAGAACATCAATGTTCATTTGATTTTTTTTTATTTTATTTTAAACAATTTACAAATTATGTGAAGAAAAGCAAATACTCTTCTGCTGCATGGGAGTAATTCCAACTGAATTTGGGTGGGGCTTACTGTAGTCTTTAAATGAGAAAAATATATAGACAATTGTATTACAATCGTGCAATTGAAATCATGACAATTTGGGAGTAATCTTGATTGAAAAGAAATAAACGTAGATCTGAGTATACCTAAATGTTATTATTAGATCAAATGCATTGGGAACCTTATAGAAATTGAGTCAAAAGTAGAGTTACAAGTAGAATTCAGAGTTTATTACATTTCCTCCAAATTTTTAAATAAATAATTGTTCTCTGATTTCTTTCATGGTTGGCATAGTTATATAACTGTTCCTCTTGGTAAACCTTATTTTAAAGGGTGGCATTTCACAAAGTTAATGACAGAATAAAGAGGTATTACCTGTTTCCCATTGTGGGTCACTGATGATAGAATCGTTCGTAATGTTTTAAATCCCATTGCTATGTCAAGGAGGTGTGCAGCAAAGAAAAAGTTGTTGTAATGACCAAGGACTGACATGATCATATACCAGGCCAGGTACAGAAAAGACTTTAGAAGAAAAGGAACAAAACAGATTTAAGAAAAAAACACACAGTCAGATAAAAACTTCTTCGTACTGTAGCTGTAATTGTAACTTCCAAACAAACTTTTTTATCAATTTTTGAAATAACGTACATTTTTAACTTGAAAGAATAAAACAGGTAATGCATTATGTAAAACACATGTCTTCATAATAAAGGTGTGCATAACTTTATTATCTTAATTCCGTGCTTCAGTTAAATCTCAAGAGAAAACAACATAAGGGAAATTTCCCCATGAGTGTTACTATTACTGTTAAGACCCAGTCATGTCCTTAAGGAATTTGTCTTTTCCTGGAAAAATTTAGAGAATCCATCAATCCTATTTATTTACCCATAATTTTGGTGAAGAATTTTGAAAAGCGATTTAAACTAGTTCTTTTTTAGTACTCTAATTAATATTGACTTGATATTACATACTTACATTATCAGTGAAAACAACACCTAGTTTCCACATTTGATACTTTACATCAATAGAATTCAGCCTGAAAGAACACATATAAAAGAAGAAATAAGATAAAATTAAACATGGAAAAGATGAGTCATTGATCATTAATCACTAGGTACTTTGTTAAATGTAGGCTAATTGGAAATTTTGAAAAAGTTTCAGAAGCAGTAGCAAAATACTTCTATATTATAGCCAGAAAAACAATATGCATTTGTATTCAAGGTTGCCTCAGGCTTTACTTTTTAGGAAACAAACCATGTATAAAATCTTGAAGCAAAAGAAGATCAGAAAAAAATTCAATCTGGGAAAAATTAAGTAACAGATGTGGCAAGAGCCTAGAACCACTCATTGGTATTACACAAGTTTATTGATTCTTGCCTTCTGGGTAATAGAAAGCACTAATTCATTTCAAATGGTTCCTTACACTAAACAGAGAACACTTCCAGGTTTACTCTCTTCTTTCCCTCCCTCATTCACTGAAGCACTAAATCTAGATTACAGCATCTAGATTACAGCATACAGTATATTAAGATATATGTCTTATTTTCCTAGACCATGTCTAGACCAGCGTTGGCGAACCTTTTTGGCACCGAGCGCACGGGGGAGCGCCGGAAACCAGAAGAGTACCTCCCTGACACACATGTGCACGCCGGAAAGCTAAGCATCTGGTTTCTGGTGCGCGCATGCACGCCAGCCACCTGGTCTTCCGGTTTCTGGAGCGCATGCATGCGTGAAGACCAGCTGGCCAATGCGCATGTGCGCGCCAGAACCCGGAAAAGCAATGGGCAACGGCTGGCTTCCCCGGAGAGATGATTCGCCATCACGGGTCTAGACTTACTTTAGAATAAAATAGAATAACATAGTTGGAAGGGACCTTGGAGGTCTTCTAGTCCAATCCCCTGCCCAGGCAGGAAACCCTACACCACTTCAGACAAATGGTTATCCAACATCTTCTTTAAAATTTCCAGTGTTGGAGCATTCACAACTTCTGCAGGCAAGTTGTTCCACTTATTAATTGTTGTAACTGTCAGGAAATTTCTCCTTAGTTCTAAGTTGCTTCTCTCCTTGATTAGTTTCCACCCATTGCTTCTTGTTCTACCCTCAGGTGCTTTGGAGAATAGTTTGACTCCGTCTTCTTTGTGGCAACCCCTGAGATATTGGAACACTGCTATCATGTCTCCCCTAGTCCTTCTTTTCATTAAACTAGACATACCCAGTTCCTGCAACTGTTCTTCATATGTTTTAGCCTCCAGTCTCCTAATCATCCAGTCCCCTAATCCAGTTCCCTAATCCCCTACTTATGTGACAGTGGATGCTCTAACACTGGAAGTTTTTAAGAAGACATTGGACAACCATTTGTCTGAAATGGTATAGGGTTTCCTGCCTGAGCAGGGGGTTGAGACTCCAAGGTCCCTTCCAACTCTATTATTCTGTTATCAGGCATGGTACAACTGATTAATGGAACATGTTAGCCTCTTCAGTTCAAAAGAACATGATTTTAGTTGATGGGTCTACTCTAAGGACTCATGCTGACAAGCTAACCAATGATAACAGCTATTGTTTTGAGAACTGTGCATTGCCATTTCTCCTCAAAACAAAAACAGTGGAAATAGAGTATTATTCTAGTTCTTGTCAGCAGTATTAAAGTGTAAAAGTGCAAGTCATAAATTGCTCTAGTAATTGAAAATCATATACTGTACTTTTTGGACTATAAGACGCTCCGAAGTATAAGATGCACCTAGCTTTTGGGGAGGAAAACAAGAAAAAAAAATCTGCCTCTACCTGTCAGCAATTTGCCTCCTTGCAGCAAAAAGCAAACAGTGTGGTCAGCTTCAGCAATGTCTGATTTAGCACAAGCAGCTGATTGGCAGTTGAATCTGCCTCCCAGAATACCTCCTATCAGCTGTTCCAGACTGTGGGGATTGCCGCCGCCCATAGCCGCCCATCACCGCTGTCACTTATCACTATTTTTGCCTCTGCGCATCCCGTTTTTGGCCTCCATGTGTCCCATTTTCAGCCTTCATGCATCCCATTTTCGGCCCGTTCCAGGCAGCGGGGATTGCCACTACCTATCCCTGCCGCCTGGAATGGGCCAAAAATGGGATACACGGGAGGCTGAAAACAGGATGCATGGAGGCCAAAAATTGGGTGCACGGAGGTTGTGATAGGTGACAACGGTGATGGCTGGTGGCAATCCCTGAAGCCTGGAAGAGGCCAATCCAACCGCCAATCAGCTGCTCATGCTAAATCAGGCTGTGCTGAAGCTGACTATGCTGTTGGCTGCAAAGAGGTAAATTGCTGGGAGGCAGAGGCCCAAGAGTGGGGGCTGGTGGGTGGGTGGGGCTTCAGCAATATTCACTGTATAAGATGCACAGACATTTCCACCACTTTTTGGGTGAGAAAGTACATGTTATTTTCCAAAACGTATGGTGTGTGTGTGTGTGTGTGTGTGTGTGTGTGTGCGTGTGTGTGTGTGCATGCGCGCACATACATATATACATATATACATACATACATAAATACATACATATACATATACATATATATTTGCTAAGCAATGAGTTTCATTAATTTATTTGGCATAATCCTTCACAGATGGAATTAAATATAAAAGGTATAAACACTAACAATAATTTGTCACAATGGGCAATCCCTGATAAATATTCAGTATGCAGTATGATAAGAATCCTTTATTTGTATTTAGTTTATAGGAAATAGAGCTGAGCCTAGTTCATTAGTTTTAAAATGTCGTCTCTCCATCCCTACTCCCAGTTTGTGAATGATATCTGTAATGTCAAATTTATGCCCAAATATTACTTTACAGAGTGTTACACTGGGTTCATTGTTGTAATCCTGATAAATAATGGCATATATCATATTGGAACATGAGCCATGGTGGCGCATTGGTTAGAGTGCAGTACTGCAGGCTACTTCTGCTGACTGCCGGCTGCCTGCAATTTGGCAGTTCAAATCTCACCAGGCTCAAGGTTGTCTCAGCCTTCCATCCTTCTGAAATGGGTAAAATGAGGACCCAGATTTTTGGGGGCAATATGCTGACTCTGTAAACCACTTAGAGAGGACTATAAAGCACTGTAAAGCGGTATATAAGTCTAGGTGCTATTGCTATACAGAGTAACAGGATTATTATTGACAGAATAGGTATTAGACTTGCAATGGAGGCATGGTGAACTGTACATATTTCTGTGGAGAACTGACAACTGTGGAAAAGACCAAATAACTGGTGAGTGGACTGGTGGTTTGGAACTTCTTTGGAAAAGGAGACTGCTCTTTGTAAGGAGACTGCAGGGCAGCAATCAACCATGGAATGGAACACTGAGAGATAAAGGAATTAACGATCAAACTCACAATCACATCAGAGCCTTCTGAAGACACTAAATCCAGTAGTCTCACTTCTAATCCATTTCTGAAACTGTTTATTTAACTATCTTAAAGCTATCAGATATCTTCAGAAAGGTAAGTTTGAACAGTTACCTGGTAAATGTATCTTCATTTCTGAGCAAAAGAAAAATTAACTGTAAATTTAAGAACTTAAAGAATTTGAACTAAATGGCAAAAAGCTAAGTAAGATTTTGAACCAAAGTATTATTTTATTATGAATATAGTTATAAAAATATTATTTTCAAAAATCATTATGAAAAAAAATAATTGTGGGGAAAATAGGAGGAAGAAGGAACATAATGTATGTTTGCTCCCTTGAGTTATACCATTCTATATTTCACAAATTATAGCTTCCCATTCCCATAAATAAAGTATGTTTCTGACGTGTATGCACACTTACATTTTGGAATAATTCATGTTCATATTAGAAAGAAGGCTATAAGTCAGACATAAGAAGCAAGAGAAATGTTAAAGGTTCAACAACAAATGAAGCAACATTTTAAATACTTACACAGCTGATAAAGAACTATCCTTTTTGGGTTTCTTTTTTTCTCGAGCATCACTGAAATCTAGAGCAGCCTTGTCCATTCCCAGCAATTCACTGATTCGGTCTTTGCCATAAAACTCTCCATATTTATCCATAACCTGAAACAATATAGTAACATTTTTTTTTCCTTCTGAAATGTTATTTATCTGAACCCGGGTTTTTACAGAACCCTCATCATACAGTGATTAAGGTGCAATATTTTTATATAAAATTCTATATTTTTAGATACCTCTAACTTTGATAATGGGGCAAAGAGGATCAAATTAGAAGGATCTTTGACCTGACAAGTTATAGGTTGTATACCCCAATGGTTTGAAGAGAACTTGTAACTGGATTGCAGGATCTTCTACAATGAGTAAGAAGTTAAATGCAAACAGAGATTATGTGAAGAGTCAGGAAGCTTTTTATCTTAGATTTGCTGGCTCTAAATTAGTCCTGCCAATAGGAAGGGTGACAGAAATGAAGAAAGGAAACTAATTTGGGAAGAGGCAATACCCTAATTTAGGATCTGGCAAGGAGGAAAAAGAAGGAAGGCAGAGATGGAAAAAGGCGCAGAGACAGAGAGAAAGAAGAGAATATAAGAGTGATTAGAAATAGCAGGGAACTTCCTCTCTTCCCCAGCTTAATAAGTGTTGAGGAACAAGAGGGGAAGAAGGGCAAACATAAGACTTTGTGCAAAAAATACTAGAACAAGTATTGTCAGCTAAATCAATAGGGTGTGAAGAGCTGGCAGTTCATCTGTGAGAGAAGCTGAGAAGCAATTTGAAGACTTAATCCAAGAAAATAAAGGTGCAAAGACAAGAGAGAAAAGAGAAAACTAGACTGAAGACTATCAGCCAGGAAGCCACTACAGGAATGATGGCAGAGAACATTAGAGTGAGCCCATTTTTGAAGATGCAGAAGGATAGCTAATGTGTTTCCAGATAGTTAACTTAATTACTGTACATAATATATAGTTCCTCTTATATCAGTAGGCATATTGCTTACTTTCTAATTATTATTATTGCATATAAATTATTCTAATTTCTAATTATTGCATGTAAATAAAAATGTTTTTAAAAATCCTTTGTATTTAAATGTGGGATATTCTTTTCCTTATTGGATAGCCTGGGGGATGGCAAGGGGAGACATATCTTAGGACTTCTTCTGTTAGCAGAAGTGTGCAAGATAAAATATATTTTACAGGAGCTGGAAAATCTCTAGGAAAAGACTCATCTAGTGTAGCATTAATGTTATAGCTGATTAAAAAGTATCATACCTCTTTAAATCACAAACCAATAATGATTCTGAACATAAAAGTACTATCATCTTATTGAGCAAGCCTTGTTCATATGACTGAATGTATGTTGGTTTGAAGAGAGAATGAAGTCAAACATAAATGTTTTAGCTCCATTTATGCTGACTCATAAATAGAGCCAACTCAACTTTATTTTAATCTAAAACACTAGTGCATTGTTTTTAAAATGCAAAGTAATGTATACCCTCTTCTTATTTAACCACCATAATCCATTCCTTAAATCAGAAACAAAATAGTTGGACGGAGAGGGGGAGGGAGAGCATGAAGATCACCAGTTGTTGCCACCTCATTTAGATGAAGTTCTTTCTCTTGCAGCTATATGTGGTGTTACTCTCATTCCAGTGTGTATTGTTGTAAGGCAAATTAAATTGGGCTTTAAGTGTGCATTGGTTGGAAAATGATTTTTTAAATTACCATTTTATTTGCAAACATTTGCTAAATGAGGTAACCATTAAACTCCGTGAGGCTGGTCAACACTGACTCAAACATATACACACAGACACAATCAGCACTTTAACAGAGACTTAGTAATAGTCACTGAGCAATGAACATGCACCATAAGCTTCATGAGCGGTGCACTCTGTTTGATGTAAAATTGAGTGAACGATCCCAGTATAGGTACTCAATATGGATAAGAAATCTGATCATATGAACTCATAATTACAACCAATAATGGCAAAAAATAATGTAGGTCAGAAATTAGACCAAGCTATTTAAAACTGAAACGTATAATTCAACAATAATGAAAGACTTTACCTTTCTTTTCACAAACTTGTCCCAATAGTTATTAGGAAAAGACCTATGATTTGAAAGAAATTCTGTTTAAATGTAAGTTATTATTCACATCAATAAACATAGTTTTTTCTGAACTCCAAATTTACAGAGATCTTTCTTGGATGTTCCAAGTTTTCCTGTAAAGGGACTTACGGAAGTTACAATTTCTCACTGGAAAATAATGCTCAGTGGACCAGTTAGATAATCATTTAACAAATACAACTAATGCAATGCAAGTTCATTTTTTTCCTTCCTGAAATTAAAGTTCAAGATTAAACTGATACCAGTTATTTCCTTTACATTTTTTTATATTTTATTTCTTAAATTGCAACTAAATGTCCCTTTTCTCAAACATTGTCCAGTTACATAGGCTGATTGACTTATTGCATTACTATCAAAGGCATCAAAAATTTGAATAAACTTATGAATTACTTTCAAATCTGAAATCTGATACCACATGAAGTCCTCATTTTTTATAATTCTGGATAAATAATGAAATCCCACATAGCACAGCATTCAGTAGTACAGGAAGCTTAATTTGCTATCTGCTTGGATGCAGAATTGTACTGGTAAACATTTGTCTGGTAAATGTTAAATATTACATTAAGCCATTAAATTATGTGTAAAGATAGATTATTTTTAATTATATCAATTGCACATTCATAAATCAGATCAACGGGGAGATATAAAAAGCTTTGCAAGGAAATTTAAGAATAAATATATATTTAAGATTTTACAAATTTCAGGGCAGCTAATAAAATATACATTTGTTAATTATATAAAGGTGTGCATTCTCAGAATCTAAAGATAATGCATTAGAGGATTAATTTTGCAATTTTCTGAGCCAAGACTTGAACAAAGTAATTGAAAGTTGTGAGAAATCCAGAAAATAATAATTGTTGTTTACAAAAGATTTTAAGGGATGAAATATAAAGATAATTTATTATTGCCACACATTATCATTTTTTAATCTACATAAAATCTACGTAGTGTGAATTTTTACTGCCACAATTATACTAAGTGCATACTTAAACGCATTCATTTAGTGCTTGTTATTTTCAAAATAGAATTTCATACTGAAATATACCTAGGACAGCTATAGCTGCCTCCACTTTTGCAATTTGTGTGTCCCAGATGTATCCAATAGCTACTTATTCCTAATAAAATTAAAAGTGAAGTATATAAACTATGAAGCGTCAAAAAAGATAAAGACTCACTGTGTATTGATGACAAGTCTGTCCCATTGTCCCTTAATATCATCCTCTGAAGGCTGTTCTGTAATATATAGCCCGTCAAATTCCAATTTCCTTGCAACTTCTTTTTCTCGCTTAAATATTACCAATGGAACCTGGAAATAGAAATACAAAAAGTTGTTTAATTCACTCGGAGCAATTAGTTGTTAACTGTATCTGGATGCTGAGAAAAAAGCAAAGAACTGATAAACTTACATACTTCTCTAAAGTAAGTGCCATTGCCCCTGCCCTTTGGAACAGCCCCTCCGCCCCTCAGAGATGAGGCAGGCCCTGTCTCTCTCCTGACTTCCTTGGAGCCCACAGCCATTAGGTTACTTAGCATCTTGCAAGTCCTTCTTCTGCCTTTCTAACTTGAGTTTTATTTTCTCTACTCTTGTTTTAATTGCCTCTTAATATAATGCTTATATACAGCTTTTATGTTTTACTTGCATTTTACTTAGTTGCTTTGTGGGGAAGATAAATGTTTTCTGCATTTGATATATCAATCAATCAGTAAAATAGTACGTACAAAGACTTTCTCCCAAAAAGATGATATAATCCGGTGAAGAGAGATTGCAAGGGTGAGGAAAGAGAAGAAATTTAACTGATTCTCCTTTCCCACTGCAATCTCCTATTTCATTTTCCACACTACTTTAGAATGTCCTTTCCAAAAAGTGTTTAGAAGCTATAATGGACTTCAACAGGAAGGGACAATTACCAGTAATCATTGCTTAATCTTCTTGTCATTAACAGGTATACAACAGGTGCACAAAATTAACCGTGCATTTCTCTAGTATGTTCTTTCCAACAAAAAGAATTACAGTTTTGACTTGTTTGCATTCACATTGTTGACATAGTTACTTCTTCTGACAACAACCCAATAAAATAAAATACACACACATACACATAATGAGTTATCAGAGAGAGGGAGACAAACATAAAAATAAGTCCAAGGGAATTAATAGTCCAGTAAGCAGAAGTGACATTCTTGTTCTCTTACTTTCAGACAGTAATACCCAATGATGCAGAAAAAGGAAATGACAGTGTGTAAAATTGCTAAAATGCGGAGTGTAGGTTCCATGTAGCCACTGCTTTCTTCAAGGACATAGTGTACTGTGATGATTCTATGAGAAGGACTTTCTAGGCTGTTTAGCTTCATTTTCTCAGCAGTATTAACTACTTGTATTTCCTTTTCTTCTGTCACTGAAGATGTAGATACCTGTTGAAGAAAATTTGACGGAAATATCACATTTCTACAAGCTACACACAAAAGAAAAGGACTAATGGGTGGAAACAGGACTATTCCAGAGGTAGATCATTGACATTTAACAGCAGGAAGCCTTGAGCTGAGATTCTGCCAGATCTCAACCCCTCAATTTCTTTCTCTGCTGGCATTTCTTATTTTCTTTAGTCATATGCTATTCAAATTTTACAAAAAATCCTCAATTTACAACCATTCTGTTAGTGACTATTCAAAGTTACAACATCACTGAATAAAGTGACTTATGGCCGTTTTTCATGCTTACAACCACTGCAGCATTCCCATGGTCATGTGATCAGAATTCAACCGCTTGGCAATGTGATTATCTTTTGTGACCTTCTGACAAGCAAAGTCAATGGAGAGCCATATTCATTTTACAACTATGTTACTAACTTAACTATAGTGATTCATTTAACAACTGAGGCAAGAAAGGTCATAAAATGGGGCAAAACTCAATTAACAACTGCCTTGCTTAGCAACAGAAATTTTGGACTCAAATTGTGGTTGTAAATCAAGGACTGCCTATATTTTCAAATCGTATCTTTAAACAGTATTCACTGCTCTACAAAGCTTAAGTATTTTTAATAGTGTTTTAGCCTCCATCAGCATCTCCCCAATCATTACATGTCTATTCTTGCCTTATAAAATTATGGTATAGATTGCGCTGATATTATAAAACCTAGTAAAACTTTGTTGATTTATAATCTTGGAATACGGAGAAATGATACAGAATAAATTAAATCACCTTTAATGCACATTTGTGCAGTAAATACATATGCTAAAAGTTGTCTACATAAGCAAGCCCTAAATTCAGGATATTATGTCAGAATTTTACACTACAACATAGCCTAAGAGAGTAAAATAACTGATTATGATTATGAATAAACACTTTGAGTTAAAAATCACTTAGTTTTTTATATGTTAATTTCACATCCGAATGATAAAGTTTAAAGTATGAAGGATTTACCTTGTAGAACAAAAGAATGAAATTAATGGCAAATGCAACAAATAAAGCCAGCATCCTCATATTGTAAAAATTCCGAGCAAAATAATTCTGGAAAAACAAATAATTTCGAATCAGTTTTACGTAATAGTTAATATATACAAATATATACAAAGAAACTGAATTAGAAATCAGGAAACTGAGTACTAGTCCACTCTTAGACACAAAAGCTGGCTGAGTGATTTTGGGCTAATCTCTCTATCTCAGCCAAACCCACTTCACACTGAAGTTATTATAAAGAAAATAGGAGATAACATTATGAATTGTATACAATAAAGACAGGACGTAAAGCTAACAAATAAATATTCTTAATAGCTAGTTACGCTTAATATCTTTATCGTCTCTACATAACTTGCAGAATGCTATTCTAAATAATTACATAAGAAGTTTTCCACTTCTAATTATTCACATAATTTATGACAATTAAAAGTACTTATCTAAATTATGTGTATTTAATGTTTAAAGGATTGTATCTGAACAGTGTGTATATTAAACAATGCCAAATTATACTAAAATGCAAATAAGAAAGTAGAAACAAACAATATTTTCCCATCTACGGTACATATTTCATGTAGATGTTTGATAATCTGCAATAAGGGAGAAAATATCCAGAAATGGTTTGGCATTCCCTTCCCAAAGAATTTTTTGTGAAAATAAATAATGTCTAGCTTTGGAATAGACATAGACATAAAAATGAATTAAGCTGCAAATATCAACATTTAAACAAGTATGTATACAAAATGTACTATGTGGAATTCTTGTCTATTTTAATTTTTAAACCCTTACAAGGACTTTCTGTTGATATGCAATAATTTTTTTCCAGAAGGCAGATTCTTGCAATTCTAGTTCACCATGCCTATGTTTGTGACGCTGCTTTGGTTTCTGCTTTCCCTTATCTTCTTTTGTTTTCTCTTCCTTTTCTCCATCTTCTCCCCTGTAGACACATATTTTCCAAAACTATAATATCAGTCAATTAAAATTTAATATCTCAATGAGGAAAGAATCAACTGTTGCACCATGGGAAGGAGAGGTATTTTTTTTCCAAGGACACAGGTATGCTAATAGTTGAACAAAGACTATGAAAAACGTACGATATATAAAGAGCGCAGAAAAACTAATAACAATAACCATTTTATAATAAAATTAAAATGGAAAAGAATATTGTATTAAAAAGTAAAAATATATTACAAAATAAGAGTGGTATAATTCTAGGTTACAAACTCCTACAAGGTTCCTCAAGTACAATAAATGTAAAGTAAAGTAAATATATACAAACAAATTGTTAATTTATACTGCATTACAAAATTTAGAATTCTCATGAACATCCTTGGTGTTTTTTTCCCAATAAGGTCACAATCTTGATGAAACTATTAATTCCAAAAGGAATAGGACATACTCTGCTTTTTCATGTTCGAATTTAGTATCTTCTCTTTCATCTTTTTCACCTTCATTCATCTTCTGGTCCTTGAATAAATAAAAATAAACAAGAAGAAAACATTATGACAATGATCCATTTTCAAATTATATGGCATAACACAAAAAAAAAAAGGTTATTGCTACTACAAAACCTTTAAAAATACATATACATTCTATGGCTCATGTAGAAAATAAGGTAACACATTTTCACTTGAAAATGATTCTTTCATTTTAAAATTGAACCTAATTTTTAAACCCTTACCATCTTGAAAAACAATTACCTAAAATTACCTAAAGATTGTAACCCATTTTAAAACAAGAAAAACTTTTTAGCTTTCATTAATTAAACCAGCTTTTAAAAATGAAAAAAGAGAGTTAAACAAGACAGATAAATAAACCAGTATTTGTACCTGTACTTTTTCTTGCACATCAGGTAAAGGGAGTAAAGAAGGACTGCTCAACAAATCGCTCAACCCTGCATTTGGATTATGTGGAATTAGTTTATACTGTCCTCCTTCTCGTTTCAAATCTAAGCCAAAAATATCTGAGAGGAGGTCAGTATCTTCAGATAGAGCTTTGAGGTCAGTCAGGTCTTCTGCAGGCAAAGCTGCTTCGGCTGGCTTCCTTTCTACTTCTTCTCCATCACCACGGACCTCATCCTGAGTAGGGTCAGGCATGTTAGCTAAAAGTTCAGCTACTTTAATTTTCTTGGCTCCTTCAACAAGGCTCCCTCCAAGCAGCAAGCTGTACATGATTTGAAAGAAGCCTCTGAAGACGCTCGATAAAAAATGCATGAAACCCATTAAAATGGTCCAATAGGAAGAAAACAAAGCCATGACCATGTCCTTCATGGTCATTTTTTTCATCTTCTTCATTTGCTTCTTTATACTTTTCATGCTTAACATTTTCATGAGAGTCATTATGTTATGCCTGAGGGCTATTAATGCTGATGTGATTGTCACTAGAGAGAAGAATCCTATTCGGGGGTCTTGATCTTCCAGCTTGTCATTTTCATTTTCTTCTTTATTCATAGACCGCTCGTTCAGATCTGATTCTGAGATCTGAGCAGCCAACTGCATTTCAAAGATGGTATCTTCACAAAAATTAACAAAAAGTTCCATTTTTTCCTTTTCCCCTCCTTCGTTTACTACATCAAAAATAAACTGCCTCTTTGACTCTTTAACCTGAGGTTTCTCCCACTGCGTCCGACTTGATTCACTGATCTCAAAGTAAACTCGTTCAATGCGCTTTGCGCTGCCCATTATTTCTATGCGTCCTAAAAACGGCTGGAAGTAGTTGAGAACACTGTCTGCCAATTCAAGGAAAGTTTGCAGTCGCGTATCATGGGGCATGTGCTCGGATAAGTTTGTCAGCAAAACAGCAACGTTGAAGCCAATGTCTTTAGCTGGCTCATGAAATCGTTTCACAAATTCCTCATAGTCCAAAGTTTCATTCTCATCTGTTTCAGCACAGGAGAGCAGAAACTCAGTTTCCGATTGAGTATAATGTTTGTGGCTCTCCATCGCTTTGTGGAAATCTCTCTTGGAAATAATGCCCTTACCATCTGGATCATATTCTTTGAATGCATCAGAGAAAGTTAAATCCTTCAGTTTTAGAAACATATCAAAAAACTTTAGAATCATTTCTACATTGTTGAACGATTCCACCAGCATGTCAACCATTTGCTTGCCGATTGTTCCATTCACAACATTACCTGAATGAGGGAAAGTGCATCACTAATCTTATTGAAATGACTGACTTACTTTAAATTGTCTAAGTAACACAAAGAAATATTATAAACATTGAAATTATACTACAAATCTGAGGACAGCAATATTGTATTTCTAAATAATATTTAAAAACATTTAGTTAATATTTAAAATTGACCAAACTTGAAACAACCTGTATTTTTATTTCAAGCTTAAAAGACAAAGTATTTTACAATTGCATTACATTACATTTCAACTACTGATGCTCCCATTTCTCTGTTCTGAATTACAGAGCGCATATCATGGTTGATGGGCTATCAGGAGCTGTTGGTGTGTGGAAATGGTCATAGCTGGTGGTCAGTCGAACCCAAATGCTGAGAATCAGCTAGAGATTACCCATCTTTCTGTACGAACTTTGTGGTTATATCTTTATACAAACATACCCTGACAAAGAAGATGCACAGGAAAGGGAAAGGTTTATCATGCTCCTATCAGCTTAATCAGCATCGGTTCCAAGGAATTGGAATTTCTTGTTTATACTCATTATAATTTTTGTAGGTTGAGAGAGCACAGTTCAAAAAAAGGCAAATGGCTTGTGTGGACACTTATCCATGTGTGTATGCTCACCAACTACACTAGCCGGATCAATTTTTTGGCTGACGGAGGGAATTATGCCTTGTGGCAGACTGAAGGTTTCAGGGGTTGCATATGGTGCACAGATTACAATTGGAGATAAGCTTTTATGAATGCAAGTATCACTATTCCTTTATTCCAAGAAAAGCCTTTTAAAGAAAGCTTTTTCCTCTGAAATGAAGGGAAACTTAATTTGATCACTCAAGATCAGCATTAGTAAAGGGCCTAAACTGGTAGTCCGCTGGAGAATCAAAAGCATGGTAAATTAAGGGGATCCAAAATTGCAGTCAGCATATTCCTGAGCATTCTACTTTATAATCTATCACCACCATCTGCTAGATATAACCCAATTCCCTTCTGTCTATACAGTACTAAGGTTACAACAGTATGCACTGTAGATCTGACTATACAGTACTATGGATTCCCACATTATTATTTTGCAAATAGATCTGTCTTTCAGAGAGGAATTGTTTCACAGTATTTAACATCCTTCCCCACCCTTAATTAAACTCTAGAAAGATTAGAATGTGTTTCATTTTTATGTACCTCACTAAATGTAAATGCATTTCATTTTTATGTACCTCACTAAAATCAGAAAATGTTATCATTTTTAATCGATTACCAGAGTTGGAATTTTTCCACAGAAATTTATACAAATTGGCAGGCTGCATACTCTCTCAGCCAACTTGCTGATATTAATCATGTGTTTGCATTTCATTCATTGACACTACAGTAGGGAGGAAAGTATAACCTCTTTCTTCCCTCTTGTGATCCTAATAAATGTGGATTTTTAAGATATATTTTGCACTAGGAATAAACACCCCATAGGTGCAATTTGAAAAATAATTTAATAAAATGTGTTTAAAATTATAATTTGAAACTTACCTTCCAACATAGATAGCAGCATGACCACCATGTCTTTCTGAAGGTCCATTAATTCTTTCAGTAATTCAATTTGACTAGAATCCTGTCAATATAAATATAAGATTCCCAGAAATCTTTTTTATGCTGCAAGGAGATAAAATCTTATTCCTGCCTTGCCACAATTTAAAAGAAAAGAAGAGGACAGGGATTTTCAAACATTCCTTTAGGAATAATTCATGTGAAATTATTTACATTAATTTCTTCAGACTCTATATCTTGAATCACCCAGAGAACAATAACCTTTCTCAAAAAAAGTGACAAATACCAAGAAGTCTACCAGATTTAACCCCAATAAAGCCTATCTTTGCCACTTTCTGAATCCTTCCAGGAGTTCTAATTTTTATAGTTCTGCAGTTGTTTTTCAAGAGTTCACTAGGTTATATATTTCTCCCACTAACATCTAGCAACCTAGAATTAAGGAGAAATTTCCTAACAGTGAGAACAATTAACCAATCGAATGGCTTGCCTTCAGAAATTGTGAGTGCTTCAGCACTGGAGGTTTTTAAGAAGAAACTGGGCAGCCACTTGTGTGGAATGGTATAGGGTCTCCTGCTTGTGCAGGGGGTTGGACTAGAAGACCTTCAAGGTCCCTTCCATCTCTGTTATTCTTTATTTCTGTTATCTTTTTAAGCGCTGTCCCTACTAGAAACAAGTATTGAACTATTTGTTCTTCTCCTTTGGTATAAATCAAATTTCATTACCCGTAGCATAATACAATCCAGTTGCCTCATCTGTTTTAACAATCAGTTCCAAAGAGAGTACTAATTCATGGTGTTATAATATTACTGAGGGGCATTTAACTGAACAAACATTCATTACATTTTCTTTAATTAAACAGGAGTAACCATTTACATTAAAAATCATTCTGTACCTGAGAGAGCTTCATCTGCATGTGGGCAAAGACATGAAGAAAACCAACCACAGCATCCCAAAGCCTGCTGTGTGCAAGACTCTGTTGATTACCTGTACACGGACCCTGAAAAAAAAACCCACAACAACCTCAAAGAATAAAGAGCATACAACAGAAAAGTCACTAGGAGTCAGGTGGAACATCAATGTAATGAATTATTATTGTGAATATGAATCTAATGTAAATTTATCTTCTGCCAGTGAACTGTTATTACAAAGCAGCAATCGAGCCAAATAATAACATGTTATACAACATTTACACAAAAGTTGTTTTTCATCGATTATGTATTTCTAAATTCAAATCAAGGCCATACGGATATTCTGTGAAAGTCAGCCTTTCCAATCACCTCAACAGGAAGGGCAACTTCAATTTGGCATTTACCCAACCAAATAAAAGGCCATCATATTATACAGATGGGTTCATTTACATGTGAAGTATACAGATGTATTTGTCCATTTATAGCTAGAGTCAGAAATAAACATTACATTAAAGCAACTGTTTAATTTATGCAAGGGACAAAAAAAATCTGCAATCGTTGTACTAATTATCTAAGTCAAATCAAATAAAAAATGTATTATGGTCAAAGACCAAGACAAAGTGATCTAAAATTTCCAAATAAAATAGCACTGGTTTTAAAGTTTGTATTTCCCAAAATCGCTAAATCTTAAAGCTCACATACATACACACACACACACACAAATATACAGCGTAAATATTAATAAAATAAAAGGTCATAATCCTCTTTGATTTTTAAAGATTTAAGCACCAGGGGGACAAATTGGTTTTGTACTTACTCTATTCATCATGTCCATATAGCCATTATAATTAGTTTTAGAGCTTTGGGAGTCAAAACCTTCTACCAGGAATGGAACTCTATATAATTAAATTGTATAAAGCTCAATGGCCTAAAAGTTCAGTATTAATTTTAATGACTGTGTGTACCTGAGGAGTCCCAATAAGGATGAAAGCAGTTGTAGTCTGCTTCCTGGTGGCCTAATACGTAAAACCATAAGAATACGTAGTGCAAATGGTCACTCTAGGATGGTACACATAAAATGTTAGTATGACTGACTGACATTAGATAACAGATCTAATCTGAGAGTTTAAGGATGGTACACATAGGAAGGTGTATACTATTTAATAATTTGAAGAAATTCTAGCAGTTAGATAACTCACTTAAATTACTTAATTAGCACTCTTAAGTAATTTCAGTGAGTTATCTGCCTGGTAGAATTACTTCAAACTGTTAAGTGGTATTCATGTTCTTTGGTGCATTTTAATTAGAGATTATTTTCATATTGTTCACTTTGTGGAAATTAAGAGGTCACCACTTGCATACCAGAGCCTGCTCCTCTTCCTTCGTTGATAAATATGTTATTCCCAATTCATTTATTAGATTCCTTTAAAGGTCCAAGAGAGAGTCATGAAATGACATGGAAAAGCAATTTATTTACCTGAATATATTCTGTAAGAGTATTGAAGACTTGCTTTGCAACTTGAATAGCTTTAGAGAAATTACGTTGTCCTTGTTCATCGATAACTTCCTTTCCAGAATAATACCAATAGAAATCACTAATTGATTCCTAAAAATGAAAGAAGGAAAAGATAAAGCATATGATCTCACTATTTTTTCAAATAAATATGAATCTGGCAAATTTGTTAAAAATTGTTCATAAATTCTCCAAAACTGTGAGACAGATTAATATTACAAAAATATCCTCTGTAAAGATCCCATCAGCCTTAGAAATTCAAATAAGGTGCACATGAATCTTTTCATATAGGAATCATGAAAACTCAAGATTGAAACTTCAACTTTCATTTGATTTTCCTGATGTTACATTCTTTCCTTATCTGGTGTTATGTAGGAGAACACAGAAAGCAAAAAGGGGTAAGGAAGGATGGGAACTAATGCTTATGAAAATTTTGTACAAACATGGGAAGAGACTGGATGACTGCTGGAAAGAATTTTGCAAAGGGTGTCACCAATGTACCTAGGGCAATTAAACCTTTTTTCCTTTTACTGCTTTCTTGTTCCTATATTTCTAGTACCTGTGTTTCCCCAAAAATAAGACCCTGCCTTTTTTGTGTGTGTGTGTGTGTGTGTGTGTGTGTGTGTGTGTGTGTGTGTGTATGTATATGTATATGTATATGTATATGTATATGTATATGTATATGTATATGTATATATATATTGATTTATATGCCGCCCTTCTCTGGAGACTCAGGGCGGCTTACAATGCATTAAGCAATAGCCTTCATACTTTTGTATATTTATACAAAGTCAGCTTATTGCCCCCACAAACTGGGTCCTCAATTTACCTACCTTAGAAAGGATGGAAGGCTGAGTCAACCTTGAGCCTGGTGAGATTCAAACTTACAGTAATTGCAGACAGCTGGTGTTAATCACAATGTTATCAGTCTGCTGAGCCACCAGGCCCCTTTTTGAGCCCTGAAATAAGCACTTGGCCTTATTTTCGGGAAGGTCTTATTATTTTGGGGTGCATGGAGCAAGCGGGGATCCTCTTGCTGTCCTACCTGATTTCCAGCTCTGTCTCCCTAATCCTAACCAGACGAAATGGCAGGGATCGGCTGTGCATGTGTTTAAATATTTTCGGAGGGCTTATTTTTGGAGGAGGGCTTATTTTTTATATATTTTAGAAGGATAAAGAAGAGGAAGTAGGCATTATCAATCTTGCTTTTTGATATAAAAATATTCCAATGTGGAAAAATATACATAACAGTGTTAAAATTAGCAAAATATTATAATAGTATTAAATGTGTTTGTGTGTGTGCGTGCGCGCATGAGCATGCACGGGGGGGGGGGGGGGGGATAAATAGTTTTTTCATTTTTTCCCCCTACTTTTACTTTTTTGATCCAATTTCAAATTCGGGTTGTTAAGGAATAATTGTGATGAAAAATTTAAATCATGTTTATGTACAGTTTTCCTAATATGAGTATTCTTCCTTTGGAGAGGCAAAGTCACTTAGAAAATTTAGAAAAATATGGATGCTTATGTATTGCATAACTATTCTCAACTAAGTTTGAGAATTACTAATTAAAATGTGAAACTGAATAAATTTCTCTGCATTAAAGCTTTAAAACCTACTAATTAATACCCATACATTTATTTTGATTTTGCAAAAATAATGTAAACTTTAGTGAAACCTTACAGTGAGTGATATTTTACCTGAACTCTCAATAAATAATCCACAGTTGATATGATAATGTTGACAGTTGTATTATTACCAGTCTGAGTTCTCAAGTAATTCTGAAAACCTTGGAGAACAGAATGAGATGGAGTTAACATTTGTCCTAATCTCAAACTTCCTGAAAATTATCAATATCATAATATGCTTCCTTTTATGTATTTAACTTTTTCAATATATTAATTATACCTACCAAAAGTATTATTTGGTTTACAAAATTAAGCTTCCGTCGTTATTTTGGTATTTTAGAGCATTGGATGCAATAGGAGGAAGAGGAGAACAAACCTGAATTATGACCTTCACAAAGCAACTGAAGGAACCGGAAGAGGTCACAGGTAAATTCATCATCCTGCATCACCTTTTCCCCTGTGGAAAAGTCAATTCCAATAAGTATCATGACAAGATGCCAAGTAACGTTAGAACATCACATGTAGCACTTGTTGCTTTAAAAATTATAGACGTAATTGCATTTTGTAACATTTTCCCAGAATCAGTTCCATGGTGTTCTTCTTTGGAAGTAGGTATGTTCATTCATTATGCGAAAAAAAAGTAAAATTTGAAAACATATCTCCCAAAAATGTAGCAGCGTGGGCTTGGCAACATTTTATCTTTCATTTGAATTTTGAATTTGTGAACATATAATATTGGGAACCTAATGTTTGATAAGATGCAGGTAAAAAGAGTTACTTAAATAAGGATGTAATCTATAGATAGATACTGGAATAAGCAAGAGCTACTGTAATCAAACTAAATTAAGCTTATTGAAAATTTGCTTAGTTCTAAAATGCTTATTCAGGAGAAAGTTACTGAAGCCAATAAAATAAAGTGATATATCTCTAATATTAAGTTTCTATTCATGAAAAATAAGAATGTAATACTGAATTCTTTAGGATTGCCTTTATCTCTATTTCGAAAAGGATAGAGTGCTCATAGTCACTCATGCCTTAGTCATCTGAATGGGTTACTGAAACCAAATTTCTACCCGAAGCTGCCCTTGAAGAGTATTGTTGTGGCCCGTCAGCGGCCTGTGCAGATTGTAGCTGATTCTGACAACAAGGAGGCTGGTGTGGTGCTGTGCCAGCAGCCTGTGCAGCTGGCACTCGAGTCAGACAATGAGGAGGCTGGAGAAGATGTGGTGCCAGAGGAAGGGATTCAGCCAGGGCCTTCAGAACCTCCAGAAGCTCCTTTAAGTGAAGAGGACGAAGAGGAGGAGCCTCTTCTCGATGCACGGGCACACAGAACTGCCAAAAGGCAGGAGTGGCACCTCAGGAGGAGGTCTCCTCAAGAGTAAGGCTTGGGGCTAATTGGCCACTCCCTTAGCCTATTTAAGAAGGAACGCCGACTGAAGCAATTTGTAGGGAACAACTTTAGTTCATTCTCCTTCGGGTCTGGATTCTCTGCAAATTGCTTCTGGGCTTTCTGCCAACCATAGTAAGATTGTGATTACTTTATCTCTGATTTCTTGTAGGCTGTTAAGAAAGTTTATTAACAGCCTTTGTTTGACAAAGACCGAGTTATTTTAATAAATTAAATTTTGTAAAGAATTTGTGTGTGCTGCGTTCTTTGGGGTCTGTAGCTGGGGCAGAACAAGTATTCAAAAACTTCAGCTGGTATAAAATATGGCAGCACAAACAATTACAGGTGCTGGATGTTCATCATGTGTGACACTTCTACTCCACAAACTGCAATGGCTACTCTGTGTTTCTCTGCACAATTCAAAGTGCAGAGAAGACCGTTAAAAGCCTTCATGGCTTGGGGTGACTTACGTAAGGACCATACAGTATTTCCCCCAGGTGTCTACCCATTCTGTTAGATCTGCAGAAGAGGCATGCAGTCTTTTTTGCTGTGGCACCCACCCTCTGGAACATCAGTCTCCCAGGAATCAGACTTGCCCAACAATGCTAGGCTTTGAAAACTGAGCTTTGTCATTGAGCTTGGAGCCCTGATAGCATGAGTGAGGATATGCCATGGCTTGCTTGAATATCTGTGAGTCTTTTCAACTGCTATTTTTATGTTATTTTTGTCATTTTATTCTTTAGTTCGTCTTCTCTAATTACAGAATAAAAAACAACAAAAAGCAACCAGAATTAAAAAGAACAAAAATAACATTTAAAAAATAGACTCTCTATAATTCAGTGGCATGGTGACCTAGTAATGAAGACACTCGCCTCCCACTTGGAAGGTTGGGAGTTCAATCCTAGATAGCAGCAGATGTTTCTCTTCTAGAGTGCAAAAAAAAAATCTGCTGCGAACTCTGCATAGCATCAGGAAGGACATCTGGCCAGTAAATGCTCAGCTTCATCTAGTCACCCTGACTCTATCCCCAAATTAAGGGATTACAGTGTCGTAAAAAGGAGAATTTTTTATTCTTCATTGTAAGAAGTCCAGAGCCAGGTGAACTAGATGGGTGGGCCTATATATTTACTAAATAAACAGACAGATAAACAGGTTGGCCTATGTAAAAAAACCATCCTCCTGTGTATTGTGTGGTGTGCAATGTTAATGGCTATATATTCAGAAAAAGTCTGAACATACAGATTTAAGTAAAAGTAAGTAAAAACTTTTTAACACATTGCAGTTTAGTTAAAATATTGCCTGTGCCCATGCTACTATTCAATGGCATTATTACACATACAGATGTTTGTTTCTGTCATGGACCATTTGAGATGGGAATATATTTTTAAAGAAGTAATGTGCGGTAGAAAAAACAAATGATAGGTGTTGTGGTAGGTGTTACAGTTCTTGAAAGTGCTTAAATGGCAGTTTATTAATTATCTCTCCTTCCTAAAGCAAAAGGAATTCTCTGGAAATATTTCTGACCATTTCTTTTGTTACACAGATTCTGGATACAGAACATTTGGATTTAATGCATATACCAAAAGCCATTCGATCCTAACCATTTTCTTCTATACCGCTGATTATTTTTTCCAAGTTGTTCCTTATTTTTGTTTTAAGCACCTACTTATTTACAATTATAAATAATTAAAAACTGTTAATCATATGCACATTTCATATTATATATAATGAGAGGATAAAATCTTTTGCGAACAAAAAAGAGAAAGTGTTTACCATATTGCCTACTTGCCAATCAAGTAATTTATGACATTCCAGAAATGCCCTAGAGAATGAAACATATTTCTGAACACTTCAGTGCCACCACTCTTCTTCTATTTCATTTGCGCCTATTATAATAAATGTTTAAGAACGGTCAAGTAAAATAATTCCATTTCATGTGCAAATATGATTAGCATGGGTTATATGCTCATAGATGGCTCTGTTGCTGCTGTAAATGCATTCTAAATTGCAGAAACATATTTTCCAGAAACAGCCTGCAGCTTTTAATACCTTTGGTGTAAAACTGAAAGAATTACCAATAAATATATTTTATCACTCAATTTGTCTAGATCAGAATGTGAATCACTCAATCACTCAATTTGTCTAGATCAGAATGTGTCATATTCTTCTCAGTAACCTCACATATTCTTAAAGAGTACATAATGTTGTGGGAATCCACTGTCAATAATTGAGTGGTGATAGAATATTTCTTACATGGCATCTCCTTGGGATATCACTGATGCTCTGGGATTAAGCCATCCTTTCAAGGATTGGGAGAGGCTAATAGTAGAAAGCAATATTATGAGTCAAGCTGGCTCTTCCCAGTTTAGGCTGAAATAACAAGAAATAAGCAACTCCACCTGAATGGAATGTGTAGTCTATTTTATGAGTCAAAATATTTCTTGTATTAATTATATAATTAATTAAAATTATGAGTAATTTCAAATTATTTTATACTTAACCTTTATCTTTGGTATCTTTGTGTCAAAATTCAATATAATCCAGATTATGTAAAACAAGGAAAGAAAACATCAGAAAGATAACTTTTAAACTGAAAGGAGAGGGAAAATGCACTTTCAAGTTTATCATGGTTTATGGACACATTATTTAAATTGTAAGGAGGAAATGAAAATGTAAAAAATTAATGTAAATCGATTTATACCTTTGGTTTTGAACCTTTTTCCATTAATAACCATAACAAGTAAAACATAACACACTAAAAAACGCAACATTTAATACGTCACAAAAACAAATCAGATACATATCTGGTAAGGAACTGTCAGTGTTTTACCAGTGGGGGGTCCAGCATTAAGAACATGAAGCTTGGTCACAGTGAGTGAGGATCAGAATAAAGAGACTGTTGGTACAGTGAACAATAAAAAAGGGCACAACCGATAAGAAATCTTGAATCAGTTAAAAGGCCTATATTTAAGATTGTCTGAAATATTTATTTTATCACCTAGAAGGGAAAAAATCCATAGTTTTAAATAAGGTATAACCCCTTCCAAAAACCAGTTAAGATATATTCTATTCCATTGCTCAGATTTTAAAATATCTCTCTAAAAAGGTATGTCTAGAATCTTCATAGTTTCCATTTTAAGAGAAGGTTTTGTGCATTTTGCAATAACTAATGGTTTACCTGGTGGCAATTATTATTATTGTTACTGATCACACACCTTTCAGATCCTACCAGGATGGTTTACAAAAAATGTCAACTATTAATACTAGAAATAATAATCAAGAAAAAGTAAACATTTTTCTTCTCTCTCTCTCTCTCTCTCTTTCTCTCCCTCCCCACCCCCGTCCCGCTTCAAGAATCATTACCATGAACAGTTGAAGGTAACGACCCTGTTTGAAGGGAGGAAGCAGTCCAATGGACTAAACTGATCTTCGTATCCCTTACTCGTTTGCCTTGGAGCTCTTCTACAAAGCAGTAAGTTCATTATTAATGGAGCCCATTAATCAGTGTTTTCCAAACATGGGTAAATTACCCCAAATTGGGTACAAGTAGTTTTTCTTTGAGTAAAAAAACACAAACTGATTGCCCAACCATAGGAGGGACATTTAAATTCACTTAAAGTATTTTACCTACATTGGGCAAAATGTAGGTCATTTTCTGATCAAGGTTTTGGATAATGAAGGAAATGGTTTAGGAAGCACTACCATAATTATCAACCAATACATCTGATAATAAGCTGTGCTATAAGCACTATTGCTGCATATGCATTCCATATCCTCTTTCCGGTGTTGAAGCATTTAAAGCAATGAGGAAAACTATTCCTGCAAAAATCATTATGTATTTGAAAATTGTACTTCTCAGTTAAAAATAATGTGTGTGAGTCTGTGTATGTGTGTGCACGTACACAGTCACACTCATTCAAGTCAGTGTTGACTTGCGGCAACTTCCTGACTAGTTCCTATAGTTTTCTTGGCAGGATTTCAGAAGGGGCTTGCCATTCCTACCTTCCTACAGCCCTTCCTAGGGCTGAGAGAGAATGACTGGCCTAATGTGATCCAGCTGGCAAGTTTAAAGTGGGAGCAGAATTCAGTCTTCCAGTTCCTTCGGTGATGCTTTAACCATACAGCAAATTGGCTCTCTAGTTACTCCTTTTAAATAATGTCATTCTTTGTATCTTACAATAATTCATGATTTATAATATTATGATATTATTATCATTGATAGTTGAAAAAAGCTGAAAATTAATTATTTGTTCACTG